>NC_044987.1:115342325-115642325 GCF_008728515.1 Papio anubis
ATTTTTTTTTTTTTTTTTTGAGACGGAGTCTCGCTCTGTCGCCCAGGCTGGAGTGCAGTGGCCGGATCTCAGCTCACTGCAAGCTCCGCCTCCTGGGTTCACGCCATTCTCCCGCCTCAGCCTCCCGAGTAGCTGGGACCACAGGCGCCCGCCACCTCGCCCGGCTAATTTTTTGTATTTTTTAGTAGAGACGGGGTTTCACCGTGTTAGCCAGCATGGTCTCGATCTCCTGACCTCGTGATCCGCCCGTCTCGGCCTCCCAAAGTGCTGGGATTACAGGCTTGAGCCACCGCGCCCGGCCTTTTTTTTGTATTTTTAGTAGAGACGAGGTTTCACCGGGTTAGCCAGGATGGTCTCGATCTCCTGACCTCGTGATCCGCCCGTCTCGGCCTCCCAAAGTGCTGGGATTACAGGCGTGAACCACCGCGCCCGGCCTCATTCAGCATTCTTATGTACCCCACAATTCTTTTTTTTTTTTTTGAGACAGAGTCTTACTGTGTCACCCAGGCTGGACTACAGTGGTGCAATCTTGGCTCACTGCAACCTCTGCCTCCCGGGTTCAAGTGATTCTCATGTCTCAGCCTCCTGAGTAGCTGGGACTCCAGGCACGCACCACCACACCTGGCTAATTTCTGTATTTTTAGTAGAGACGGGGTTTCACTATGTTTCACTAGGGTTTCACTGGGTTTACACCATTCTCCTGCCTCAGCCTCCCGAGTATCTGGGACTACAGGCACCTGCCACCACGCCCGGCTAATTTTTTGTATTTGTAGTAGAGACGGGGTTTCACCGTGTTAGCCAGGACGGTCTCTATCTCTTGACCTCGTGATCTGCCCACCTCAGCCTCCCATTGTGCTGGAATTACAGGCATGAGCCACTGCGCCCGGCCGCTGGCTAATTTTTAAATTTTTTGTAGAGATGGGGTCCCGTTATGCTGAGTTTGACTTTTTTAAGATTTGACACATAAGGGAGATTATATGGTATTTGTCTTTCTGTGCCTGGCTTATTTCACTTAACATAGTGTCCTCCAGGTTTATTCATGTTGTTGCAAATGACAGGATTTTCTTCTTTTTAAGGCTGAAGAATGCCATTGTGCATATATACCACCTTTTCTTTATCCGTTCATCTGTTGATGGAATCTTAGGTTGATTTCAGATCTTTGCTACTGTGAATATTCCTGCGATGAACATAGGAGTGCAGCTATCTTTTCTTTTTCTTTTTTCTTTTTTTTTGAGATGGAGTGCCCGCCACCTCGCCCAGCTAGTTTTTTGTATTTTTTAGTAGAGACAGGGTTTCACCGTGTTAGCCAGGATGGTCTCGATCTCCTGACCTTGTGATCTGCCCGTCCCGGCCTCCCAAAGTGCTGGGATTACAGGCTTGAGCCACCGCGCCCGGCCAACCTTTTCAACATACTAATTTCATTTCCTTTGAATATGTACCCAGAAGTGGGTTGCTGGATCTCATGGTAGTTCTACTTGTAATTTTTTGGGGGGAATCTTGATATTATTTTCTATAATGACTGTACTAATTTATATTCCCACCAACAGTAAACAGAGGTTCCCTTTTCTCCACATCATCACCAACCCTTATCTTTCATCATTTTGATAACAGTCATTCTAACAGGTGTGAGGTGATATCTTATAATCACTTTATTTTGCATTTCCCAGATGATTAGTGATTAGTGATGAAAAAGACATTTGTATGTCTTTTTTTGAGAAATGTCTATTTGGGTTATTTGCTTATTTTTAAATTATTATTATTATTTTGAGACAGAGTCTCGCCCTGTCACCCAGGCTAGAGTGCAATGGCATGATCATAGCTCACTGCAGCTTTGAATTCCTGGGTCCAAGTGACCCTCTCACCTCAGCCTCCTGAGTAGCTGGGATTACTAGTGCATGCCACCACGTCCAGCTGATTTATTTTTATTTTTATTTTATTTATTTATTTATTTATTTATTTATTTTGAGAAGGAGTCTCACTCTGTCGCCCAGGCTGGAGAGCAGTGGCCGGATCTCAGCTCACTGCAAGCTCCGCCTCCTGGGTTTACGCCATTCTCCTACCTCAGCCTCCTGAGTAGCTGGGACTACAGGCGCCCGCCACCTCGCCCAGCTAGTTTTTTGTATTTTTTTGGTAGAGACGGGGTTTCACTGTGTTAGCCAGGATGGTCTCGATCTCCTGACCTCGTGATCCGCCCGTCTCGGCCTCCCAAAGTACTGGGATTACAGGCTTGAGCCACGGCGCCCAGCCCAGCTGATTTATTTTTTAACTTTTTATTTGTAGAGATGGTGTCTTGCTATGTTGCCCGGGCTGGTCTCCAACCCCTGGCTTCAAGCAATCCTGCTGCTTCCACCTCCCAAGGTGTCAAGATTACAGGTATGAGCCACCATGCCCTGCCTCTTTGCCTTTTTTTTTTTTTTTTTGAGATGGAGCCTCACTTCATCACCCAGGATGGAGTGCAGTGGCATAATCTTGGCTTGCTGCAACCTCCACCTCCCAGGTTCAAGCGATTCTCTTGCCTCAGCCTCCTGAGTAGCTGGGATTACAGACAGACACCATCAGGTCTGGCTAATTTTTTTGTATTTTTTAGTAGAGACAGGGTTTTGACATGTTGGCCAGACTAGTCTCGAACTCCAGACAAATGATCCGCCCGCCTTGGCCTCCCAAAGTGCTGGAATTTCAGACATGAGCCATCATGCCTGGCCTTTGCCGATTTTTTAATTGAGTTATTTGCTTTCTTGTTACTGAGTTATTTGAATTCACATATTTTGGATATTAACCCCTTTTCAGATGTATGGTTTGCAAATATTTTTTCCCATTCTATATGTCATATCTGTTGATTGTTGCCATTGCTGTGCAGAAGCTTTTCGGTTTGATGCAACTTCATTTGTCTATTTTTGCTTCTGTTGCCTGTGCTTTCTGCGTCATATCCAAAAAACCATTGCCCAGACAAGTGTCATTAAGCTTTCTTTGTGTGTGTGTGTGTGTGTGTGTGTGTGTGTGTTTGTGTGTGGCAAGATCTCAATCTGTTGCCCAGGCTGGAGTGCAGTGGCTCAATCGTGGCTCACTGCAGTCTTGATTTCCTGGGCTCAGGCGATTCTCCCACCTTAACCTCCCAAGTAGCTAGGACTACAGGTCTGGGCCACCACGCCTGGCTAATTTTTTGTATGTGTAGTACAGACGGGGTTTCATCATGTTGCTGAAGCTGGTCTCAAACTCCTGGGCTCAAGCGATCCACCTGCATCAGCCTCCCAAAGTGCTGGGGTTACAGGTGTGAGCCACCATGCCCAGCCTTTTTTTTTTTTTTTGGCTCAAGATTGCTTTGGTTGTTTGGAGTATTCCATGGTTTTATATTAACTTAAAATTATTTTTTCTATTTCTGTGAAAAATGTCATTAGAATTTTGATAGGCTTGCACTGAATCTGTAAATTGCTTTGGATAATATGGACATTTTAACAATATTAATTTTTCCAAAGCACCCTCCATTTCTTTTTTTTTTCTTTTTCTTTTTTTTTTTTTTTTTGAGATGGAGTTTTGCTCTTTTTGCCCAGGCTGGATTACAATGGTGGGGTCTCGGCTCACTGCAACCTCTGCTTCCCAGGTTCAAACAATTCTCCTGCCTCAGCCCCCTGAGTAGCTGGGATTACAGGCATGTGCCACCACGCCTGGCTAATTTTTGCATTTTTAGCAGAAACGGGCTGTCACCATGATGGCCATGCTGGTCTTGAACTCCTGACCCCAGGTGATCCACCTGCCTCCACCACCCAAAGTGCTGGGGTTACAGGCATGAACCACCGCCCCTGGCCTGCAAGCAGGAGACTTCTAGAATGAGTAGGGAAAGGCCTTGAGCTGGGCCCGAGGGCTGAGCCTCCAGGGCAGTCTCTGTCGTGGACTTCCATGACAAACCCTACTCCCAGGACACTGGCTTTGGACCCTGCAGCCTCTCCCCACAGGCTCCCATATTCCCTTATCCAGCCCCTGGCCCTCTGTGAGGCTCCTGTTGCCCATAAACCTCTCATTCCCCTTCCCTTTCTCACCCAAGGAGCCTGCTGCAGGCCTGGGAGCGGCAGCGGCAGGAGGAGCGGCAGCAGGCCGAGCTGCGGCGGGCCCGAACGCAGCATGTACAGCGGCAAGTGGCCCGCTGCCTGGCAGCCTACGCACCCAGAGGGAGCCGGGGCCCTGGGGCGGCCCAGCGCAAGCTGGAGGAGCTGAGGTAGGGAGCCTGGGCTTGGGGAGGCCTGGTTGGGAGAAGGCAGGGAGGCCGTGCCAGGTCTCAGTCTATAGGACTGAGGAGCACCAGCCCTTGCCTTCCCTGGGGCTGGCCAGGCCACTTCACTGCGTTTCCAGATAAGGACGCTGAGTCATGGGGAGAAGGGGTCCATGGAAGGCCACCCAGTTAATAATGACAATCTCTGCAGCTGTTGAATGGTCAAGGTTAAAATATGCATCATGTATGATTACCCTTTTTCAAACCTTCATTTCCTGATTTCCAATGCCAGACATGCTTGTTATAAAATTTCAAAGATTACAGAAATAATGCCTGGAAAGGTGAACAGCCCTGTGACTCCACTCTGGGAGACAGCCATTGTTCACAGTCAGCTGAAGAGTCGCATTTTGTTCTCTTCCTATATTGTGACCATTTTCTGTTTTTTTTTTGTTTTTTTTTTTTTCAGACAGAGTCTCGCTCTGTTACTCAGGCTGGAGTGCAGTAGCACGATCTCGACTCACTGCAATCTCCACCTCCCGGGTTCACGGCATTCTCCTGTCTCAGCCTCCCAAGTAGCTGAGACTACAGGTGCCCACCACCAAGCCCGGCTAATTTTTTTTTAAATTTTTATTTCATTTTTTATTTTTAGTAGAGACGGGGTTTCACCGTGTTAGCCAGGATGGTCTCAATCTCCTGAGCTCGTGATCCACCCGCCTCAGCCTCCCAAAGTGCTGGGATTACAGGTGTGAGACACTGCGCCTGGCCGTGACCATTTTCCTAATAAGCAAATTTGTGGGCAAACCTTTTTGGTCTCCTAACAGGTCCGTGAAACAGGCAGTATTGCTGCCGGTGGGCCCGGTCAGGCTCTTCCTTTGGCCACACAAAAGAATTCGAGAGCAAGTCCAAAGGAAGAGCAGGCAAAAGTTTATTGCAAAGCAAAGGCCGCCCTGACCAACGTGGTGAAACCTCATCTCTACGAAAAATACAAAACTTAGCAGGGTGTGGTGGCACACACCTGTAATCCCAGCTATTCGGGAGGCTGAGGCAGGAGAATCGCTTGAACCCGGGAGGTGGAGGTTGCAGTGAGCTGAAATTGCGCCACTACACTCCAGCCTGGGTGACAGAGCGAAAACTCCGACTCAAAAAAAAAAAAAAAAAAAAAAAGGCCCACCCTGAGGACTGCTCAGAGGGAGAGACGCAGCTTGTGCCTTAAGAGGATTTCCTTTTATGGGAGTTGTTTATACCTAGTCACAAAATACTGGTGAGGTCAGGTATGCAAAGGTGGACCTGTGGTTGGCTCATGCGCTCAGCATCTGCATACTCTAACGTGCATCACATGAAACATTAGCATATAAAATCTCTACCTAGGGGTGTGTTTTTTACTATTAAAATGAGGAAAATGTTGCTATAACCACAACCTTGAGCCTAGCTGTGTATGCGGAACCCCGAGAAGTCCTTAGCTCCCTCCAAGGCAGGAATTTGTAGCTAACAGCTTCTCAGGCTTTTGGTGCTGATTGGCTGGAGATTGGGGAAGCTACATTCTGAATAAGGGGCTTTTGTTTTCTTTCCTGGCCTGTGCTAGGTATCAGGGAACTTGTAGCCATCTGTATCCCCTAGGACTGCTTATCTTGCAAAAGTGTTAGGTGCTCAGCTGGGCGCTGTGGCTCCTGCCTGTAATCCCACCACTTTGGGAGGCTGAGGCAGGTGGATCACCTGGGGTCAGGATTTCGAGGCCATCCTGGCCAACATGGTGAAACCCCGTCTCTACTAAAATAATAATAATAATAATAATAATAATACAAAAATTAGCCGGGGGTAGTGGAACGTGACTGTTAGTCCCAGCTACTTGGGAGAATCGCTTGAATCAGGGAGGCGGAGGTTGCAGCGAGCCGAGATTGCACCATTGCACTCCAGCCTGGGTGACAAAGAGAGACTTCGTCTCAAAAAAAAAAAAAAAAAAAAAGTTAGGTGCTGATGCACGAGGGCACAGGGGATACAGAGCTACTGCGAAAGGAGCCCCTGGGGCCTCACACAAGGGGACAAGTCAGTGTGGCCCGCTCACCTTACTATCCTACCTCGGTATCTCCACCTGCATAACCTCACCGGTGAGGAACCGGAGGCTCAGAGATCTTAAATAATTTGCCAAAGGTCATGCGTGGGCAGCAGAATTGGGTTCCAGCCATGTTGCCGCCCTGTCTGAGTGCTCAAATGCTCAGCCTTTAGACGAAAGGCACCAGGACCTTCTCCCAAGAGCCCAAACTAGTGAAACAGGCAACACAAATAAATATGACCAAAACTAGTGCCAGTGGTTTGAGTACCTCCTGGGTGCAGTGGGCGCAGGGCATCTTTTTCTGCACCCTGTCTCCTTTGGTCCACGGCAAGTGGGGCGAGGGTCCTGCCCTGCCATAGGGCCACTGATGGCGCTGCAGGGTTCTTATCATCTACTCTTTGAGGCTCAGTCTTTTTTTTTTTTTTTTTGAGATGGAATTTCACTCTTGTTGCCCAAGCTAGAGTGCAATGGCGTGATCTCGGCTTACTACAACCTCTGCCTCCCAGGTTCAAGTGATTCTCCTGCCTCAGCCTCTTGAGTAGCTGGGATTACGGGCGTGTGCCTCCACGCCCGGCTAATTTTGTATGTTTAGTAGAGACAGGGTTCCTCCATGTTGGTCAGGCTGGTTTTGAACTCCTGACCTCAAGTGATCCACCCACCTCAGCCTCCCAAAGTGCTAGGATTACAGGCATGAACCACCGCGCCCAGCCAAGGCTCAGTCTTAATCACCCCAATTTTACAGATTTGGAAACAGAGGCTCTGAGAGGTCAAGTGTGTTTTGGGGGACTGCTTGGGCCAATGTTGAGGGGGACCCTTTCTCCTTCCCAATCTCGCTCTGTTGCCCAGGCTGGAGTGCAGTGGCGTGATCTCAGTTCACTGAAACCTCCATCTCCCGGGCTGAAGTGATTCTCCTGCCTCAGCATCCTGAGTAGCTGGGACCACAGGTGCAGACCACCACACCTGGTCAATTTTTTTCTATTTTTGATAGAGACAGGGTTTCACCATATTGCCCCAGCTGTCTCAAACTCCTGACCTCAAGTGATCTGGCTGCCTCGGCCTTCCAAAGTTTTGGGATTACATGCATGAGCCACCGCGCCCAGCCAAGTGTTTTGTTTTCATAGTAAGGCAGGAAGTGTAAGGTTCAGAACTCCAAGTGGCAGGTGCAGCAAAAAGAGTGATTCAACCTCACTCCTTTTACTTTCTGTTTGAGAGGGTTAAGGCATAAGTAGATATCTCCCATGCAGCCTCTCAGCCCTTAGAGCCTGTGAACTTCACTGTCTGAGTGGAACAGGAGACTATGTCTTGCCTAGGAAGGGCGGGCACAAAAGAAGTTGTCCTGTGGGAGGGAGGCATGTGTCTTCCTTCCATTCCGAGGTGATGCATGGGGCTGACACCCACAGGCACCACTTCCCTTTCTGCTCTGGGCTCCTGTCATTGTTTTTTTGAGACAAAGTCTCACTCTGTCGCCAGGCTGGAGTGCAGCAGTGCGATCTCGCCTCACAACCTCCAACTCCCTGGTTTAAGCGATTCTCCTGCCTCAGCCTCCTGAGTAGCTGGGATTACAGGCGCACGCCACCACTCCCAGCTAATTTTTGTATTTTTAGTAGACAGGGTTTCACCATGTTGGCCAGGAGGGTCTCCATCTCCTGACCTCGAGATCTGCCCGCCTTGGCCGGCTCCTGTCACCTCTAACAGAAATAGCATAAAGCATCCAGCAGGAAAAGTGCACAAAATATCACAGAAAAGATAGGGACTGCCAGCTCATTTCCCACCTCCCCTTGTAACTGCCATAAATTCCTCCCTAAATAGTGAAAGCCTTTTTTTTTTTTTTTTTTTTGCAGTAACTTGTGTTTCTGGCCATGGGTTTTCAAATCCATGTCTTTTTCTCAATGGAGGAAGGTTCCCTCCCTGGCACAGGGCCAAGGGGCATGGGCCAGCAAGGCTGTGTTTTTCCACAGGGCCCAGCACACTCGCTGAGGTCCCAGCACAGGTCTTGGGGTCTTGTCTGCATCTCCCCTCCCTTCCTGTCCATGGGTGCTGCCTCCACACCTCAAGGCCTCTCTGAATGTGCTTCACAGATAGATGCCTGGTCCCATGTGGGCTGTGGCCCAAAGGCCCTTCTTGCTGCTAGGGTGCTCTCTTCAGGAGTGGCAGTGACACTCAAGTTTGTCAAGCAGACACATTTATGACAAGTGCACAAACTGGGTTTTGGGTTTTTTGAGACAGGGTCTCCGCTCTGTTGCCCAGGCTGGAGTGCGGTGGCACAATCTCAGCTCTCTGTAGCCTAGACCTCCCAGGCTCAAGCGATCCTCCCACCTTGGCCTCCCAACTAGCCAGGACTACAGGGGCACACCACCACGCCTGGCTGATTTTCGTAGAGACAGGATTTCACCATGTTGCCCAGGCTGGTCTCAAACTCTTGGGCTCAAGTGATCCACCCTCTTTGGCCTTCCAAAGCGCTGGGATGGCAGGTGCGAGCTGCCACGCCTGGCCATGCTGGGTTTTTAGAAATGAAAACTGTGCTTCCCCAGTGGAACCCTGATCTCTCCAGGGTGTGTTTTTAAAATTTGAAATATATATATTTTTTTAGTTTCTCTGTCCCATTTTCCAAGCTGTCTGCTTATAAGAACCAGAGAGAATGCTGGCAAGCTTGTCCGATCCCTGCTATATAGCACAGTGAAATAAACTGAGCCCAGAGCCAAGAGCCCAGAGAGAGGCCTCGCCCAAAGTCACACAACCAACAACCACAGCCCCCCCTCAAGGGGAAGAGGATGGGGAGGGAAGGCTATGTAAGCAGGTGTCTGGAAGCTCAGAAGCTAGCACTGGTCCCTTTCCCGTGGGGGTGGCACAGGAAGATTGGCAAGCCCCAGCTGCACAGGGCTCGGCCCCTCACTTCCTAGCTGCACAACTTTGAACAAGTCCCCCAACCCTCCTGAGCCATCAGTAAACTGGATGAATAATTTCCACCCTGGCTGACTTCACAAGCAATACAGGCCAGAATGGGAATGAAATAGCTTTGTAAAGGTGAGGGTGAGGACGTGAATACCAAATCTTTAGTGAAGATGAGCCGATTCAGGAGTGGAGATCAACAGTTGTGTCCATGGTTAGCTGCACAAAGGCCTGTCTCCCCTGCAGGCGCCAGGAGCGACAACGCTTTGCTGAGTACCAAGCGGAGCTGCAAGGCATCCAGCACAGGGTGCAGGCCCGGCCCTTCCTGTTCCAGCAGGCCATGCAGGTGAGGCTGCCCCCTGTGAAGAACTGGCTGAGTGGGTCAGGGAAGCAGGATGCGAGTAGGTCCCTGCAGATAGGATCCCAGGGCTGCTGCCCTCTGGAATCCCTGGGACTCCCTCAGTAAGCAGAGCCCCACCTTGCCCTTGGCAGCCCGGGTGCAGAGCGAGAAGCCCTCTTCTCTCTCCTCAGGCCAATGCCCGGCTCACTGTCACTCGGCGCTTCTCCCAGGTGCTGTCAGCACTGGGGCTGGATGAAGAGCAGCTGCTGTCCGAGGCAGGAAAGGTGGACAGAGAAGGCACCCCCAGGAAACCCAGGTGAGTCTCCCCGGCAGGTCAAGAACTGGCCCTGCCATGCTGCTGTGGGAAGGGCGCCCACACCAGCACTCTGGGCTCTGGAGGGCCTCCCCCAGGACTGGCAGAGAGCCCAGAGGAAGGCAAGGCCAGGGTTGTCATTCCTACTTCTCAACGAGGAAACTAAGGACCTGAGGGGCAGGGCCATGTTTAAGGACACAGGAGCGAACAAGCAGCAGAGCCAGTCTGGGACTCTGCAACCACATGAGCAGCCACACACCAAGCTCTCATTAGGGGCTGGCACCACCATGCTGGTCACCCCATGTCTTAGAATAACCTGGTACAGAGCAGGGATTATGAGGCCCACTTGGCAATAAGGAAAGTGAGACTCGAGAAGAGTCACTTTGCTCAGGATCACACAGCAAGCCAGTACAGGAGCAGGGTTTGAAGCCACATTGTCAGTGGTTTCCTTGGGCATGGGGGTGAGAACTGCAGAGCCAGGGGCCTCTGTGTCTTGAAGGAGCCACAGGTCAATGGGGGTGAGAATGGAGCACTCTCCTCAGAGGCCCCCAAGGACAGAACCCACCGGCAGCCAGCCTGACAGGCACCACAAGCCCAGCCTGGACCCGGAGTGCAGTTTCTGAGATAAAATTAAAGGCTTTATGGTAAACACAGTGAGGGATTTCTGCTGGTGGGGGTGGTGGAGGCTACGGGTTGGAAGTGGGAGGTGGCAGGTGGGTGGGCAGCAGGCTTAGCTCTGTCCCCACACCCCCTCCCCTCCAGGAGCTCTGGCTCTTTTGGTTCCCTCCACCCAGCACACACAGCCCCTTCTCTGCTCCTGAGGAGTGGGGACATCTCAAAGAGCAAGAGCTGTAACTTCTCCACCCCATCTTCAATGTATATGTTGGGTCCTATAAATTCAAGCGTGAATAAGACGGAATGACTTCTGCCTCTGAGGACGCCCACTGAGTGGGAGAGGGCGTGGGCCCTTAAACGGGTACATACATATCCCAACCCACGCTCACATCCCAACACACGCTTATATCCTAACACATACTCATATCCCAACACACGCTCACATCCTAACACACGCTCACATCCTAACACATGCTCATATCCTAACACATGTTGAGTTGTGCAAGGCAGGGAGCCACAGACTGAGCAACCCTTGGGTGAGGGGAGGGGTTTCAGGACTGGAGTGCAGTGGCGTGATCTCGGCTCACTGCAAGCTCCGCCTCCCGGGCTCACGCCATTCTCCTGCCTCAGCCTCCTGAGTACCTGGGACTACAGGCGCGCGCCACCACACCCAGCTAATTTTTGTATTTTTAGTAGAGACGGGGTTTTACCATATTGGCCAGGATGGTCTTGATCTCTTGACCTTGTGATTCGCCTGCCTCGGCCTCCCAAAGTGCTAGGATTACAGGCGTGAGCCACCGCGCCCGGCCTGCACTGGGGTTTTAAGTCCCAGTAGTTTTAAGTTAGGGCTCCTCTCCTCAAGAAAAAAACTCATACACACAGATGTGCCACATTTTGCATTCAATTTCAGGGGTTCCAAGGATACACTGACGCTCATGTGGCGCTCCTTCAGTCTTAACAGTTCACGGGGCGCGGGTTTAAAAAATCCAATCCAGGGCTGGGCGCAGGGGCGCATGCCTGTAATCTCAGCACTTCGGGAGGCCAAGGCGGGTGGATAGCCTGGCTTCAGGAGTTCGAGACACCCCCCGCCCATCTACAAAAAAATACAAAAATTAAAGGGGCGTGGTAGCGTTCACTCGTAGTAGTCCCAGCTACTGGGAAGGCTGAGGGGGTAGGATCACTTGAGCGCGGGAGGTCGAGGCTGCAGTGCGCCGTGATCGCGCCACTGCACTCCAGCCTGAGCAACAGACATCCTATCTCAAGGGAAAAAAACAAAACAAAAAAACCAGGGAACGTGGGAAGGAAGCGCTCCCTAACGATACTAGTTATAGCGGGTCGGAAACTGGGCTATGGAATTGGAGATAACGGGAAAACAACACCCGTTGAAGCCACGACCCTAGGAGTCCACTAAGCGAGCGCCCATTGTAGGAGGGAGGTGTCTACGGAAAGGCCGTGAGGTAGTGAACACCCCGTTGCCGGTGAAGTGCAAGCGCAGGGATGCCGGGGAGGAACTTCCAGCCACGAAGACACTGGCTTAATGCCCTCTAAGTCCTTCCAGTTCTGGGATCCCATCTCCGGGTTAATTCCGCTTCCCTTGAGTAGCGCATGCACAACGGGACCACTGGCTCAAATAACCCACCCGACCCGCGACGGCGCGAATGTGCAGTGGAGCTGTGATCCCGGTCTTCCCATGAGCCTCTGGGGCCGGCTCCAGGGCGAGCGACGGAAGCAGCCGCTCTTAGTTTCCGGCAACACGACAGCGGCTGCCGAGCGACCCGGAAGTGTTCCCATTTTGCGTTGTCTGGGCTCGGCGGCAGCCGGGCTTGGAGTGGACGTGCCACTATGGGGTCGTCCAAGAAGCACCGCGGAGAGAAGGAGGCGACCGGGACGACGGCGGCGGCCAGCACCGGGGGCGCCACCGAGCAGCCGCCGCGGCACCGGGAACACAAAAAACACAAGCACCGGAGTGGCGGCAGTGGCGGTAGCGGTGGCGAACGACGGAAGCGGAGCCGGGAACGTGGGGGCGAGCGCGGGAGCGGGCGGCGCGGGGCCGAAGCTGAGGCCCGGAGCAGCACGCACGGGCGGGAGCGCAGCCAGGCAGAGCCCTCGGAGCGGCGTGTGAAGCGGGAGAAACGCGATGACGGCTATGAGGCCGGTGAGGAGGCGGGGCCTGCGCAGGGGGCGGGTCGGGCAGGGGTCCCGGAACGTGCGGGTCTGGGTGTGCGCACAGTGTCAGCAAAGCTCTCCGGACCGGGAAACCCCCAGACTGTCTATATCAACTCTTATTAAATAGTCTTTCTACGGGATCCCATGAGCCCAGGAGTTAGAGGCTGCAGTGTGCTGCGATCCCGCCAGTGCACTCCAGCCTGGGCAACAAAGCGAGACTCTGTCTCAAAAAAGCTTTTCTACGATTGTTTGGGATTAGAGGTAGACTGTCTCCACCTGGCTCCTTGAGGACAGAGAGCTTCCGTTTTCCTCAGTTGTCTGGTACAGTCACAGATTCTCAATAAATGTGTTGAATGAATGAATGAAGTAGTGTCAGCATATGCAGAGGCAAGAAAAATCTGGTATTGGACGAATCGTATTGGACGAATCGTGTAGGGCTCATGGTAGAGAAATGAAGGAGTAAGATAGGCAGGGATGTGAACGCAAAGGACCCTGTACTGTAGGCTCTGTTAAGAAATGTAGATTGTCTTGACAAGGTAGTAGGGAGCCTTGGCTGTGAGTTGAGGAGTGAGTTGCTCAGATCCGTATTTTGTAAACATTACTGGATTGAGAACTTAGTCAAAGGTAGTCAGGATTGGAGACCAAGAAATCAGGAGGGCTACAGACCAGGTGAGGGCTGATAGTGGCCTGCACCAAGGCAGCAGCAGTGGAGTGGAGAGAAGTGGACAGGTTGGAGAGGTGTTTTGGAGGAGGAATGAACAGAACTCAGCACTTGTATGAGGGTGGGAAGGAGAAGGAATTGAGGATGACTCCTTGAATTTTGGCTTGAGCAGCCAGATAGGTAGTGGGTGTCATTTCTACTGAAATTGAGGAGTAGGGAAGAGAAGGAGATTTGGAGCGGGGTGGGGGAAGATAATTCACTTTTGGGGTTGTCAAGGTTTATGTGCATAGGGAAATCCAGAATTTGGACTGGATAAAACCACTGGGAGTCAGTATCTGGGTGGCCAGTGAAGCCCGCGAAAGAATGCGACATGAGAAGCCGGGGTCAGGAATAGAACCTGAGAAATGCCCTTATGTTACTAGTAGGCAGAGAAAGATGTTACCAAAAAAAGGAGATAGAGTAACTAAAGAGGCAGGAAAACCTTTGTGTCATGGGAACTTTGGAAATAGAGTATTGTTAGAAGGAGGGAGTGATCAGCAGTCCCATATACCACAGGAGATCAAGCAAAACCAGAACTGAAAAGAACCCGTTAGATTAGAAATGAAGGAGATTGGTGACTTTGGGGAGCCTGGAGAGATTGGGATCCAGGGCCCAGGTGGAGAGTGGAGCCTTTAAGATACAGGATGGGAATGCAGAAAAGAAAGAGGTTTTTTTTTTTTTGAGACAAAGTCTTGCCCCATCTCTTTAAGAGACCTTGTCTCTTAAAAAAAAAAAATGAAAGAAAAAAGGAGAGGGCAGAATGGTGACTGTAGCAGTTTGGATCTCTTGGGTGAGGATAGGAAGGTGCGCAGAAGAGGCAGGGCTCTGAGACTGGACTCGGGCAGAGGAGCTGCTGGGGAGCTTGGGTGGAAGAAACTGCTGTTTTCTGGTGTTTCATCAGGCCCAGGTGCTGGTGAGGGGCCCTCATCTTTGATCCTGCAGTTGGAGGCAGTGATGCTGGCTTGTTGGCCCTATGTTCAGCTCCTGAGCCATGCTTCTTCTTCTTCCAGCTGCCAGCTCCAAAACTAGCTCAGGCGATGCCTCCTCACTCAGCATTGAGGAGACCAAGTGAGTATTGTCTCCCTTGTTTCCACTTTGTTTTTCTAAGATAGGTGGCTCTGGGGCCAGCCCTGGGGAGGCTTTCTCACATGAAAGTGTGCTAATTGGAGTTGGAAAGGTTGTATAAATCATCTTAGCCAACAGTAGAGTTATAGAAGAGGAAACTAATACCTAAGAGTAAAGTGGCATTCACCGGTTAGACGCAGACCAGGCTGGCGCCCATGTTTCCTGCTTTGGAGGCCAGGGCCCTTCCCAGTGTCCTAGGCTTCCTGGGGCAGACCGTGTGTTTGGGACCGCTCACTCCCACCCTGTTTCTTCTCCTGTCTGTTTGGAAATGCACATGGCGCCCTGTGTCTTTGATAGCCCCTAACACTTGTATCCTTTGATAGCCCCTAACACTTGTATCTCTTGTTCTCAGTAAACTCCGGGCAAAGTTGGGGCTGAAACCCTTGGAGGTCAATGCCATCAAGAAGGGTGAGTATGGGGCTGAGGATGGGGTTTGGGGGAGAGGGCCATCTGAAGGGGTCTTTGAAGAACGTGGGATTAGAGGGCAGGTTCAGCACGGTTTAGTGGTCTTACACATGCATATTTGCCGGAAGGCACGAGGTCCCTTCTTGCTGTTATAATGTGGACCTGGGGCTCTGCTTGTTTTCTGAGTTAGAGCCGTGGCCGTCGCATACTCACTCTGGCTGTGAGGTGTTGTTAGATGGACTGGAAGATGTGCACGCTTGCTGCAAACTGGGCTGTGCGGGGGTGGGTCTGTTGTTTTTCTTTAAAGCACAATTTGAGGAGCTTTGGAAGCCACAGAGGGTCCTGTCGTGCTGCATGGGTTGGCCAGGAGTGTGGGGACGAAGTGGGAGCAGGGAGGTGAAGGATTGTTCCTTCCTGTCCTGACCCCTTCTGGCCCCCTGAGCTGGAAGGGGGCAGGGTGAGTGGCTCCCTCCTCTCCCCACCAGCCATGGGCGGGCATAGCCTCACGTCTGGGCCCCCCTTCCAGAGGCGGGCACCAAGGAGGAGCCCGTGACAGCCGATGTCATCAATCCTATGGCCTTGCGACAGCGAGAGGAGCTGCGGGAGAAGCTGGCGGCTGCCAAGGAGAAGCGCCTGCTGAACCAAAAGCTGGGGTGAGGGGTCCTGGCCAGGGCAGGCAAGGGAAGGGCTGGGGAGGCCACCATCCCTGGCTGCCTTTTGAGTGGGGTTGGGAGCAGGAGCTGGGCTCCTCGAGCATCACTTTCTCCCCTCTTCAGGAAGATAAAGACCCTAGGAGAGGATGATCCCTGGCTGGACGACACTGCAGCCTGGATCGAGAGGAGCCGGCAGCTGCAGAAGGAGAAAGACCTGGCAGAGAAGAGGGTGAGCACCTGGGCAGCATGGGGTGGTTGCCCAGTGCTTTTGCTGGCCTGACTGGGCACTGAGGCAGGGGTCGACCCCAGAGAGGTGAGACAGGGTTCGGAGAGGGGATGGGCTGTGGTTGGTAGCATCCGCTTTGGATTCTCAGCAACTTTCCTGCAAGGCCTGCTCTTTTTGCACTCCGCTTGGTAGAGCCCTGAGTGTTTTCTGGTGGTGCTGAGTGGCCTGAGGTCCTAGGTCAACCCTCCCTGTCCCATAGGCAAAGTTACTGGAGGAGATGGACCAAGAGTTTGGTGTCAGCACTCTGGTAGAGGAGGAGTTCGGGCAGAGACGGCAGGTGAGGCTGCAGCAGCCGGGGTGGGTGGTGCAGGGCACACTGGCGGCCTTGATGCTGGAATCCCAAGGTTGGGCGCATGGAGGGAGGTTCTTTACGCGCCTGATTCTTCTGTTAGGACCTGTACAGTGCCCGGGACCTGCAGGGCCTCACCGTGGAGCATGCCATTGATTCCTTCCGAGAAGGGGAGACCATGATCCTCACCCTTAAGGACAAAGGTGATGCGAGCTGGGTGCCTTGGGTCGGGGCACAGCCTCTGCTGAGTTGCGGACAAGTGTGAGTGGCCACTGCTCTGTGCTGCCCGCAGGCGTGCTGCAGGAGGAGGAGGACGTGCTGGTGAACGTGAACCTGGTGGATAAGGAGCGGGCAGAGAAGAATGTGGAGCTGCGGAAGAAGAAGCCCGACTACCTGCCTTATGCCGAGGACGAGAGTGTGGACGACCTGGCGCAGGCACGGCCCAAGCAGGCTGGGCGGTGGGGGCTGGGGTGGAGAATGTCGGGAATAGGGGCTCTGAGGAGGTGGTGGCTCAGTGGCTTTTCAGGAGCCACCCTGGGTCCCAACCTGTACCTCTTACCTTGCAGCAAAAACCTCGCTCTATCCTGTCCAAGTACGACGAAGAGCTTGAGGGGGAGCAGCCGCATTCCTTCCGCTTGGAGCAGGGGGGCATGGCCGATGGCCTGCGGGAACGGGAGTTGGAGGAGATCCGGGCCAAGCTGCGGCTGCAGGCTCAGTCCCTGAGCACGGTGGGGCCCCGGCTGGCCTCCGAGTACCTCACACCCGAGGAGATGGTGAGCCCTCTTGCGCCTTGTACTCGGGGTCATGATTCTCCCTCCCCTTGGGGCTCCTGCGCTGCCCGCAGGCCCTGGGAAGAGAGGGCAAGTATTTGTGTTCACAAAGCGCTTGGCCTCGTGGGCAAGCAGTAAATGGCAACCTGGGGAGGCACCAGGTGTTGACGGGTGAGGGCTGCTGAGCCAGATGGGCCCCAGTTGGTGTTTCTGCTCTGCCATACTGCCAGCTTGTGCCTTGGGTAAGCCATTTAACTGTGAGCCTGGGGCGCCCCATCTGGAGTGGCAGTGATAGGAGCCACCTCCTGAGGTTGCTGTGAGGATGAGTGACAGTGTGGGTGAGGGGTGACTGGAAAGGTGTGCGTGGATTCTGTCCGCAGAGTGACTGTGTGAACATGAGGTAGTCAGCTGGTGTAGTAGGCGTCTTGCTCAGTGGGTGAGAGCAGGACTCTGGAGCCAGACTGCCCGGCTTTCCCACCTAGGAGCTGGGCGACCTTGGGGAAGGTACTTAACCTCTCTGTGCCCCAGTTTCCCTAGCTCACCAGTGGAATGGAGATAGTAACCACCCCACGTGTTGCTCATGTGTGAGAAGTGCTCAGGACACTGGCTAGCACAGAAGAACACCAAAGAAGTGTTCATCCTGGCGGGCTTGTGGCGGCCTGCCTTTCCCTGCCCCGCCCCACGCCTCTCTCTTCCCCTCAGGTGGCCTTTAGAAGGACCAAGCGGAGGGTGAGGAAAATCCGCAAGAAGGAGAAGGAGGTCGTAGTGCGGGCGGATGACCTGTTGCCTCTCGGGGACCAGACTCAGGATGGGGACTTTGGTTCCAGGTGGGCTTGGACAGCATGGTGGGGTGAGAGGGCTGGGCTGGGGTGTCCCAGGGGCCGGTGCTCACCAGAGAGGTCTCCTTCCCTCAGACTGCGGGGACGGGGTCGCCGCCGAGTGTCCGAGGTGGAGGAGGAGAAGGAGCCCGTGCCTCAGCCCCTGCCGTCGGATGACACCCGAGTGGAGAACATGGACATCAGTGATGAGGGTGAGGGCCTGGCCAGGGGGTGGGAGGGGGCAGGGACAGGAGCCCCAGGTTGGAGGAGATTGTCTGAGCAGGCATCCCCTGTGTATCCCCCAGAGGAAGGTGGAGCTCCACAGCCGGGGTCCCCGCAGGTGCTGGAGGAGGACGAGGCGGAGCTGGAGCTGCAGAAGCAGCTGGAGAAGGGACGCCGGCTGCGACAGTTACAGCAGCTGCAGCAGCTGCGAGACAGTGGCGAGAAGGTGAGGCTGGGCATGGGCAGGCCTGGGGCTACCAGTGCGTCAGCAGTCACCTGTCCTCACGAGCACATGTGTCATAGGCAACAGCCACATTCCTGTCTGAAGCCTCTTTTCCATTTGTTTTTTGTTTTCTGGGTTTTGTTTTTTTTGAGACAGTGTTTTGCTCTGTCGCCCAGGCTGGAGTGCAATGGCGTGGCCTCGGCTCACTGCAGCCTCCACCTCCCTGGTTCAAGTGATTCTCATTCCTCAGCCTCCTGAGTAGCTGGGATTACAGGCACCTGCCACCACACCCGGCTAATTTTTGTATTTTTAGTAGAGACGGGGTTTCACCGTGTTGGCCAGGCTGGTCTCCAACTCCTGACCTCATGATCTGCCTGCCTCGGCCTCCAAAAATGCTAAGATTACAGGTGTGAGCCACTGCGACCAGCCCTGGTTAAAGTCATGTTTTCTGTTTAAAAGTCATGTTTTGCAAAAGTTTTTAGATGCCTGCTTTAGTAGGGGATCCTTTCCTCGCCTCTCTCTTCCTGTGCATGTTTGTTGAATGCCTGCTGTGAGTAGTGCATTGTTCTTGGGCCGAGAAGGTCATTGGTGAACAGGACAGCCACGGGGCCCTGGACTCAGGGAAGTGGCTTTCTAGAGTGTGTGGGGGAGAGCTTAGGGAGCAGCAGTGACCTGGTGAACGCAGGAACGGTAATTTCTGATGGTGACAGGAGCTGGGCACTCAGTAGGCCAATATAATGTGCTGGGGTTGGGATCTTAGACGGGGGAGTGCGGGGAAGACCTTTCCAAGGTACTAGTTCAGCTGAGACTTGAGTCACACAGAAGAGCCAGCCTTGTGGGGGATTAGGGGTGGCAGCAGGTGACAGGCTGGCGTTTAGGTGGTAGATCAACCAGCAGGTATCTCAGGAGAAGAGACCTTAGAGTGCCTGAGGGCCAGGGAGGCCGGAGCAGAGCAGAGAGTGAGGGGATGGTGTGAGCTGAGACGGAGAGGTCAGGAGGCCAATGCAGGGGGAGCCTTGAGCCCACGGTCATCGCTGCCCCACAGGCACAGTGTGCCAGGCACTGCCCGCCTGCTCTGTGTTTGCTGATTCATTCCATTCTCCCAGCAACACCCTATGAGGGAGGTTCTGTCACCTCCGTCATTCCAGAGGCCACATTTTTAGCCCGACCCCACACTTCTCACCTAGGAAGAAGCCAAGAAAGGGTGTCCAGGAGAGGGAGGAAGGGAGGGAGGCTTCTGATACCACTGGCAGGCAAAGAGGGGACAGTTGCAGTGGATTGAGGACCGGGAGGACAGGGGAGTTGAGGAAGTGAGGGCTGCACCCGGGACGGAGGCCGGTCCAGACTGGAGAGGATGTATTTGAGGTTTAAAGGGCTGGAGAGGACGTATTTGAGGTTTAAAGGACTGGAGAGGACGTATTTGAGGTTTAAGGGCATATGGTCTCTGTCCGGCACCTTGGGTGCTCTGCTGTTGTAGGGAAAACAGCCAAGACACTCTCTAAGTGAGTGGGCATAATTGGGTTCCAGTAACACTTTATTTCTAAGAACAGGTGGTAGGACATAGTTTGCATGGCCTGGCTCTAAAAACGAACAGATAAATGGGGTGATAGGCTGACAAGGCTGTTTTATGACTGAAATGAACATCAGGGTTATTAGTCCCATGGATCTTAGCCTTAGCCTGCCTGAACATTAGACTCACCTAGGAAATTGTTTCTGTTGTTGTTTTTTTTTTTTTTTTTGAGACGGAGTCTCGCTCTGTCGCCCAGGCTGGAGTGCAGTGGCCGGATCTCAGCTCACGGGAAGCTCTGCCTCATGGGTTTGCGCCATTCTCCTGCCTCAGCCTCCCGAGTAGCTGGGACTACAGGCGCCCGCCACCTCGCCCGGCTAGTTTTTTGTATTTTTTTTAGTAGAGACGGGGTTTCACCGCATTAGCCAGGATGGTCTCGATCTCCTGACCTCGTGATCCACCCGTCTCGGCCTCCCAAAGTGCTGGGATTACAGGCTTGAGCCACCGCGCCCGGCCTGTTGTTGTTGTTCTAAGAAACAAGGTCTCGTTCTGTTGCCCAGGCTGGAGTGCAGTGGCGTGATCATAGTTCACTGCAGCCTTGAACTCCCGGGCTCAAGGGATCCTCCTGCCTCAGCCTCTCAAGTAGCTGAGAGCACAGACATGTGCCACCACACCTGGCAAATTTGTAAAATTTTTGTAGAGGGTCTCAGTGTGTTGCTCAGGCTGGTCTTAAATTCCTGAGCTCAAACAATCCTCTCGCCTCCACCTCCCAAAGTACTGGGGTTACAGGCTTGAGCCACCAGGCCTGGTCTAGCCTAGAAAGTTTTTGTTGTTGTTGTTTTTTGAGACGGAGTCTTGCTCTGTTGCCGGGCTAGAGTGCAGTGGCACGATCTCAGCTCACTGCAACCTCCACCTCCCGGGCTCAAGCAATTCTCCTGTCTCAGCCTCCTGAGTAGCTGGAACTACAGGTGCACACCACTACACCCAGCTGATTTTTGTATTTTTAGAAGGAACGGGGTTTCACCATGTTGGTCAGGCTGGTCTCAAACTCCTGACCTCATGATACACCTGCCTCAGCCTCTCAAAGTGCTGGGATTACAGGCATGAGCCACCGCGCCTGGCCACCTAGAAGGTTTTTTAAACATATGAGCCACACCCCACACACTGTGCAAGCAGAAAAGTGGAAAGCCTATCACAGTGAACACCTTTGTCTTCTAGAGTCAGTAATTATAAATATTGTTACAGTTCTTTTCTTTCTCTTCTTTTTTTGCTGACCACTGCAAGTTGCAGATATCATGACACTGCATCCTTAACTACTTCAGCAGGCATCTCGCGAAATCAGGGCCTTCTCCCGCATAAGCACACTGCCCTAACAAGCCCATAAATGCTGTAAAACAGCAGCTCGCATGCCCAGACTTTCCAGTTATCCCCCAAAATGTCTTTTTAATTTTTTGTTGTAAGCAGCATCCAGTCAAGTTTCACACCTGCAAAGGAGCCTTTTTCTGACTAATGGAGATTCTAGAGTATGTGGGGGAGACAAATTTATGACGGAAGAGGAAAAAGATTTTGGCAGGCAGTGGTGGAGCCTAGAGTACAAATGGAGGGTGGGCTTGAGTGAAGCCAGCTCGTGTTGTCATGTATTTCAGGAGGGAAGGTGGGGAGGGCACAGCAGCTGTGGTGACCTTGGTTAGGGGAAGTCAAGGCAGCCCATGTCCGATTGTTCTGGTGTTTTCGAGTGACGAGGTGGCAGGGGTGGCAGATGGTGGGAGATGGTGGGAGATGCTGTTCTGGAGAGTGGTGGGCAGACATACCACTGGAGAAGAGCAGGCCTGCCAGGCAGCGTGGATGGTGGGATTAATGGGCTGAGGAGGGGGATGGTGGGATTAATGAGCTGAGGAGGGGGATGGTGGGATTAATGAGTTGAGGAGGAGGATGGTGGGATTAATGGGCTGCTGAGGAGGGGGATGGTGGGATTAATGAGTTGAGGAGGAGGATGGTGGGATTAATGAGCTGAGGAGGGGGATGGTGGGATTAATGAGCTGAGGAGGGATGGTGAGATTAATGGGCTGCTGAGGAGGATGGTGGGATTAATGATGTTGAGGAGGAGGATGGTGGGATTAATGAGCTGAGGAGGGGGATGGTGGGATTAATGCCCTGAAGTGGTAGATGGTGGGATTGAGGATTGGGTTTTCTAGGGAGGAGGGACAAGGCAGTTAAGCGTTTCACAAAGGAGAGGTTCTGTTGATTTCCCCCGAGTCTAAACTGGGTACTGAGGGACATAACAGAGAGTGATGGGTGTGAGGACAGGGCCTGGAGTCGTGATGTGGTTGAAGAATTACTAGATTGAGGTTAATACAGTCAATGAGCTAGAAAGAAAGGATGGAGAAGACAGAGAGAATCCTTGATTGTTTTGTTTTGTGACAGCGTCCCACTTTGTCGCCCAGGTTGGGGCGCAGTGGCTCCTATCAGCTCACTGCAATCTCCACCTCCCTAAAGGTACTCTGTCCACATACAGTCATTGGGGGTTAGGGCTTCCCTATATGAATTTAGGGGGTACATAGTTCCTAGATAGGACAGACAGCATATCGTCAGATGTCCATATCATGTAGTTCGTTTCTAGGTTAAATGCAATTCCAGTAAAAATCCCAGTAGGGACTGTTTTTGAAGCTGGCAAACTGATTCTGAAATTGAATAAAGTAGGGGCATTGTGGCAGTGTGGGATTGCATAAGGATAGAGTAATAGGACAGAGACCAGACAGAGGGGCCCCGAGACAGAACCGTGTCCCAGTGGAAAGAGATGCTTATCAGTGCAGTGAGTGGGTTTGGGACAGTCAGTTATCTATCTATTTGGGGAAAAAGTGAAACTGGGTTTGTACCTCACACCTTGCAGATAGATTAAGAACTTCAAAATAAAAACATAACATTTCGGAATCAAACTAAGGAAATTACATTTCTAACTTTTTGGTAGAAAAGATTTGTTTAAGTTGTTAGCAAAGCCAAGGCAGGAGAATTGCTTGAGGCCAGGTGTTCGAGACCAGCCTGGGCAACATAGCAAGGCCCCCCCTCCCCCCCGCCAAACCCATCTCTAAAAATGTGTTTTTAATTAGCTGGGCATGGTGGCATGTGTCTGAAGCCTCAGCGATGCCGGAGGCTGTGGCAGGAGAATTGCTTGAGTCTAGGACTTCGAGGTTACAGTCAGCTATGACTGGGCCACTGCACTCCAGCCTGGGTGATAGAACAAGATCCTGTCTCAAAAAAAAAAAAAAAAAGAAACAGGTTCCATGGGTGGGTTTCTTCAAGAAACCATGAAGAAAAAAGTGAACATATAACTACATAGAAATTGAGAATGTGTGGCCGGGCACGGTGGCCTGTAATCCCAACACTTTTTGGGAGGCGGAGGCGGGCAGATCACAGCAGATCGAGACCATCCTGGCTAACATGGTAAAACCCCATCTCTACTAAAAAAAATACAAAAAAGGCCAGGCGTGGTGGCTCACTCCTGTAATCTTAGCACTTTGGGAGGCCGAGGCGGGTGGTTGGATCACCTGAGGTCAGGAGTTCAAGACCAACCTGGCCAACATGGTGAAACACCATCTCAACTAAAAGTACAAAAAAATTAGCTGGGCATGGTGGTGGGCGCCTGTAATCCCAGCTACTTCGGGAGGCTGAGGCAGGAGAATCACTTGAACCTGGGAGGCAGAGGTTGCAGTGAGCTGAGATGGTGCCATTGCACTCCAGTCTGGGTGACAAGATTGAAATTCTGTCTAAAAAAAAAAAACACACACACACACACCAAAACAAATAGCTGGGCGTGGTGGTGGGCGCCTGTAGTCCCAGCTACTCGGGAGGCTGAGGCAGGAGAGTAGTGTGAACCCAGGAGGCGGAGCTTGCAGTAAGCCGAGACCGTGCCACTGCACTCCAGCCTGGTGACAGAGCGAGACTCCGTCTCAAAAAAAAAAAAAAGAAATTGGAACATAAGTTTTTTTTTTTTTTTACAAAACATATGAAGAATATAAAAACACAGACCAAAAAAAGATATTTGCCCATATATACAACCAAGAATGGGTTGGTGTCAAGAGTATACCAACAGACAAAACAAATCAACAACACAGAAAATAGGCGAAAGATGTCGGTAAGACAGGCAGTTCACAGAAGAGAAAGCCTAACTGACCAGAAAAATACCCGGTGAACCAGCTTCAGGAGGGATCACTCTAAAACAGTGAGGCACCTGCCACCCCCAAACAATTCTGCAGAAAGGTCCAAGCCTGAAACAGTAGCGAGTATGAGTAAAGACGTGGAGCGGCCAGAATCCTCAGCCACGCTGCTCACAGCCATGGGCAGGAGTCTAATCAGACGAGAGGGAACGTGTGTGTGCCCCGGGCTCACCCCACACCTCTCCTGAGGGTGCCCACCTGCACCAGGAGACAGTGTCAGTGGGCCTGCAGCTGCAGTACTTGTGACAAAAAAAGTCCGTCCTTAGTGGGCTGGACGTCGAGGAGCATCCAGCTCACCGGCTGTGATTCCATAGTGGAAACTGATGAGCTACAGCCATGTGCATCAGGGTTGCTCTCGGAGGCACAGATTTTTTTACAAAACAAATTATAGAAGAGTCGTACAGTGTGGCTCAGGTTGTAGAATACTTAATACACAACAAAATAACTGTTCAGGGGCAGGTCCTTATGTGCCAAAGCCATGAAGACAAGCTGATGAGTCATGACCACAGATGGGGAGGGGACGCTCAGGTCTGAGCAGGGCGTTAGTGATGCTGCCCCAGCCCAAGGCAGAGGGACATGGGTGTGTGTTTAGTTACTGTTTTAAAAAGCACATCAGCGACCGGGCGCGGTGGCTCACGCCTGTAATCCCAGCACTTTGGGAGGCCGAGGCGGGTGGATCATGAGATCGGGAGATGGAGACCATCCTGGCCAACATGGTGAAACCCCGTCTGTACTAAAAATACAAAAAAAAATTAGCTGGGCATGGTGGCGCATGCCTGTAATCCCAGCTACTCAGGAGGCTGAGGCAGGAGAATCACTTGAACCCGAGAGGCAGAGGTCGCAGTGAGTCAAGATGGTGCCACTTCACTCCAGCCTGGCCAACAGCGAGACTCTGTCTCAAAAAAAAAAAAAAAAAAAAAAAGCATAGCAGCTGGGTGTGGTGGTTCATACCTGTAATCCCAGCACTTTGGGAGGCCAAGGTGGGTGGATCACTGGAAGTTGGTTTCGGGACCAGCCTGGGCAACATGGTGAAACCCTGTGTCTACTAAAAATACAAAAATCAGCTGGTCGTGGAGGCATGTACCTGTAGTCCTAGCTACTGAGGAGGCTGAGGCAGGAGAATCACTTGAACCTGGGAGGTGGAGATCACAGTGAGCAGAGATCATGCCATTGCACTCCAGCATGGGTGACAGAGTGAGATGATCTCAATAAATAAATAGCATATGATGCATTAGATATACCCCCTTTTATGTTTACAATGAAATTCATTAAAAAAATAAATGTTCCTGGATGTCCTGGAAGATTTTTTTTTTTTTTTTTTGAGACAGGGTATTGCTCAGCCCAGGCTTGAGTGCAGTGGCAACATCACGGCTCACCCTAGCTTCGACCTCCAGGCTCAAGCGATCCACCCACCCCAGCCTCCCAAGTAGCTGAGACAACAGGCATACACCACAATGCCTGGTTGATCTTTGTATTTTTTGTAGAGACTGTGTTTCACCTTATTGCCCAGGCTGGTCTCGAACTCTTGGGCTCAAGTGATGCTCTAGCCTTGGCCTCCCAAAGTGCTAGGATTACAGATGTGAGTGACCACACCCAGCCCCTGGGAGATTTTTTTTTTTTTTTTTTTGAGACAGGGTTTCACTCTGTTGCCCACTCTTGAGTGCAGTGGTGTGATCTTGGCAGCCTTGATCTCCCAAGTTCAAGCAATCCTCCCACTTCAGCCTCCAGTAGCTGAGACTATAGGCGTGTGCGACCACAATGGCTGATTTTTATGTTTTTTGTAGAGATGGGATTTGGGCATGTTGCCCAAGCTGGTCTCGATCTCCCAAACTCAAGCAGTCCACCCGCCTCAGAAGATTTTTTTTAAAAATGAATGTCATATAAAATGGAAGAGGGGGCCGGGCGCGGTGGCTCAAGCCTGTAATCCCAGCACTTTGGGAGGCCGAGACGGGCGGATCATGAGGTCAGGAGATCGAGACCATCCTGGCTAACCCGGTGAAACTCCGTCTCTACTAAAAAATACAAAAAACTAGCCGGGCGAGGTGGCGGGCGCCTGTAGTCCCAGCTACTCGGGAGGCTGAGGCAGGAGAATGGCGTGAACCCGGGAGGCAGAGCTTGCAGTGAGCTGAGATCTGGCCACTGCACTCCAGCCTGGGTGACAGAGCGAGACTCCGTCTCAAAAAAAAAAAAAAATGGAAGAGGGATGCAGAAGTGGACATAGTGACTCGAACCTTCACTAAGGAGTGAGGAGTTTGCTGTTGGGGCTGCAGGGTTGAGGAAGGAGTTTTTTTAAGAGGGGAGATAGTAGGTAATCGTTGCGTGTGGCTGGGCATCTGCGACAGGAGGGAAAGCAGAGGGTGCTGGTGCCTGTGTGGGGGTCGCTGGATTCAGTGCTGGCAGCACGAGCGAGTTCTCTTCCCATGTCACGGAACCTGCTTTCTTGATGAAGCAGGAAGCGAGAAGCTAGGCTGTGGGAAGTCGAAAGAGTGGGCCACCTCACCGCCCTGCGGGTTCTAGAAGTGCTGTCTAGAGAGTCCTGAAACGAGTTTGTTGGGGGAGGGGCGAGTGGCAGGAGGGACCCTGGAGGAAGGAGCTTGAGGCTGAGGTAGTGTGCGAGGGGCTTTGGAGGGGGATCAGCACAGGCCTGGTCAGGAAGGCCCTGTAGGATGTTGGGTGTTCATTTAAAGAGCATCCAAACCCATTGACGGGTTTGGAGCAGAACAGTGACCCCAGTGAAAGAGGTGCAGAGTGGAGTCAGGAGGCAGAGAGCAGCTGGGCCTGCATGGGCTGTGGGCGTGGCCTGTCTTGCTGCTGCCAGGGAGGACCCTTGGGTTCTTGGGTCTCAATGGCATCACCCCAGAAACTGCTGGGTTTGCCCACAGCTGCTCCCTCCCCCAGGTGGTGGAGATTGTGAAGAAGCTGGAGTCTCGCCAGCGGGGCTGGGAGGAGGATGAGGATCCTGAGCGGAAGGGGGCCATCGTGTTCAACGCCACGTCCGAGTTCTGCCGCACCTTGGGGGAGATCCCCACCTACGGGCTGGCTGGAAACCGCGAGGAACAGGAGGAGCTCATGGTGCGTCTGGGGCGGCCCCACCCTGCGCTTCCCTGGGCTGGCTGGGCGCCTGCACCAACCCTGGCCTTTTGTGCCCCAGGACTTTGAACGGGATGAGGAGCGCTCGGCCAACGGCGGCTCCGAATCTGACGGGGAGGAGAACATCGGCTGGAGCACAGTGAACCTGGACGAGGAGAAGCAGCAGCAGGATGTGAGGGCTGCGCCGCTGGCGGGTGGGCATGGGGGTGGCGCTCAAACTAGAGATGAGCACTGGGCTCAGTATCCAGAGCCTCAGCCTCCTCATCCGAAGTGGGCTCTGTAGACCTCTCAGGGCTATCTGAGGAGTAAATGAGGAAATTAAATGTTGTGGAGGCCTGGTGCCTGGTGGGTGGTGACCAGTGGGTGGGGCTGAGAAGAGCCGGTATGGCCTGCTAACCACTTCTGTCACGTGTCCCCTAGTTCTCGGCCTCCTCCACCACCATCCTGGACGAGGAACCGATCGTGAATAGGGGGCTGGCGGCTGCCCTGCTCCTGTGTCAGAACAAAGGTAGGGAGCTCAGGGCAGCCCTAACTTGGGTGGGCCTGGGTGCTGCAGCAGGAAAAGGGCTGGTGAGGGCCTGCGGTGCGGCAGGTGCAGGCAGGGTCCCCTCCGGTCCCCTCTGCTGCCCCTTTCAGTCCCAATGCTGGAGCCAACTCCCTGGCCCAGAGCTACTCCTTCCCCTCCACCCCGGCGTCTGTCCGTCTGCTCTGCCTTTGAGGCTCCACACCTGCTCCAGGAAGGAGAGCGCAGTTGAAACTGGTCCAGCTGTGGCACAGAGAGCCCTGGTGTTAGGACCCCAGCTCTGCATTTCCCTGGCCAGTGGTCCTTGGCATGGGGCGCGTTTCTGGCATCTTTGCTTTGCCTGTAGAACAGGCCTGATGGCTTTCCAGAGACAAGGAAAGGGAGGTGCCCCCGCAGGGCCTGCTCTACGTTCTCAGGCGGCCCTGGAGCTGCGGCCCTCAAGGGGTTGGGAGTCTCACAACCCCTCCGTCCCTAGGGCTGCTGGAGACCACAGTGCAGAAGGTGGCCCGGGTGAAGGCCCCCAACAAGTCGCTGCCTTCAGCCGTGTACTGCATCGAGGATAAGATGTGAGTGTGGTGGGGTGTGTGCAGGGCTGATGGGCCTGTGCCAGCTCGGAGCTGCAGGAACACAGCAGGCAGCAGCTCCTCACACTAAGGCCCCCTCTGTCTCGGGCCAGGGCCATCGATGACAAGTACAGCCGGCGGGAGGAGTACCGAGGCTTCACACAGGACTTCAAGGAGAAGGACGGCTACAAACCTGATGTTAAGATCGAATACGTGGATGAGACGGGCCGGAAACTCACACCCAAGGAGGTGAGCAGGGCCTTTTGCAGGCGGAGGCCCAGCCTGCCACAGGGAGGCCAAGCCCAGGGCCGTGCAATGCCCCAGGGTCCTGGCTCCATCAGCCTCTGGCCGGGGGCCTGGTGAAGTGCCACGGATAGGGAGGGGGCCCTCAGGGCCGAGAAGGGCTCTGCCTCAGTTTGTCTCTAGTGGGCACAGCAGTCCTTTCGCAGGCCAGGCAGGAGGGTCCAACAGGCACTCGGGACCTCTGCCCTCCTGTCCTCACCTGTGTGAACCCTTCAACAGCTTTCCTGGCCTGCAGGGCCATTCCAGCATCCAGACCCTTCCATCACTCTTGTAGGCTGCCCGACCCTCCTGCCCCACCACTCAGCTGCCCCCATGCTCTCTGGGGTTTGTCTCCCTCCAGCCCCAGTGTCCAGGCCCCTCCCCTGCGTGGCAGGTCTCCAGGTTCCCTGTACTCTGCCACCATGGCAGCACATCTGCTAGCCAAGCTGGTCTCCCGGCCTCTGCTGGGGCCCTGCAGAGTGCCAGGGTCTGTGCCCTTTTCCTATCCCCTTCCCATCACCCCAGGCCTGGCATTGGGGTGAATCAACACCCGCCCTGTTACTACACACCTTGTGGGCACAGGTGGCTCCGGCCCCAGCCAGGGCTCTGCAGCTCCCCTCATGCCCTGTGTCCCCAGGCTTTCCGGCAGCTGTCCCACCGCTTCCATGGCAAGGGCTCAGGCAAGATGAAGACAGAGCGGCGGATGAAGAAGCTGGATGAGGAGGCGGTGGGTGCTCTTGGGGACGTGGGGGGCCTTGCGCCTGGCGGGGCAGGGGTGGCTGGTGTGTGGGGCCTACTGCAGCCCTTGTTGAGTGGCCCTGACCCCGCAGCTCCTGAAGAAGATGAGCTCCAGTGACACGCCCCTGGGCACTGTGGCCTTGCTCCAGGAGAAGCAGAAGGCTCAGAAGACCCCCTACATCGTGCTTAGCGGCAGCGGAAAGAGCATGAACGCGTGAGTGACTCGAGGCTGGTGGGGTTGGGTGTGTGGGGTGGGGAGGGGAGAGGTGGCGTGGCCTGTGCCCGCCTCTGCAGCCTCACGCCCTGTTCTTCTCTGCAGGAACACCATCACCAAGTGACAGCGCCCTCCGTCCCCGGCCCCGCCGCAACCTTCATATTAAATAAAGCTCCCTCCTTATTTTTTCCTCCCTGGTCGTGGTACAGATTCCAGGGTTAGATCCTTGGTTGGGTGTGGCACAGAGTCTGGCTCCTGCTAGGTGAGACCCGGCCATCAGATGACACAACTAAACGACGGAAGAGAGAGCGAGAAGGGTCCTCTGAGGCTCCTTCCTTCTCCCCTGGCTGTCGGTCACATCTCTGCAGGGCCGGCTCTCTGATAGAAAGTGGAAGGCGGTTTTAGAAACTCGTCACCCTGCTCTCTCCTGGCCTCGGGGGCTGCACAGGTCACTGTCCTGTAATCTCTCCCTGTCAGAGAGCCCAGGGCAGCCCAGGACTGCCCAGCCTGGTGGGCTGGGGATTGGGTTTTGGGCAGGGCACAGGTGCCACCTTCCGTCTTGGCTGTCCTGTGCCACTCTGGTCTGTCTAGAGGAGTGAAATTCCCAAGGTTGGGCTGGGAGTGTTTTGTGCACGCGGTACGGGGAGGGCTGGGAGTGTTTTGTGCACGCGGTACGGGGAGGGCTGGGAGTGTTTTGTGCACGCGGTATGGGGAGGGCTGAGCCCAGTGCCTCCTGGGAGACTTGCCCACGTGCAGTGACCCAGAACGATGGGATCCTTGGCCTGAACTCTGTGATAGAGCTTGACCGAGCTGCTGGGGGACATGTGAGCCTCAAATCCATAGAAAGACAAACGGCCACCTTGGGTGCCCAGGACACTGGTGCCCGGCCCCACGTACACTCACATACTTCCCAGGTGGCTCCCACGTTTTAAGATTTTAAAAATGAAACCAAAAAATAAATTGACGAAAACTGTGAACTTTAAAAAATAATCAACTGGGCACGGTGGCTCACATTTGTAATCACAGCACTTCAGGAGGCTGAGGCAGGAGGATCGTTTGAGCCCAGGAATTTGAGACCAACCTGAGTAACGTGGCAAAACCCCATCTCTACCAAAAATACAAAGATTAGCCAGGCGTGGTGGTGAGCGCCTGTAGTCCCAGCTACTTGGGATGCTGAGGTGGGAGGATCGCTTGAACCCGGGAGACAGGCTGCAGTGGGCCCTGATTGAGCCACTGCACTCTAGCCTGGGTGACACTCAGACCCTGTCTCAAAAAAAAAAAAAAAAATTTAAAATAATCTTGGGGTGAGAAAACTGTAGACAAGGTGCAAAACCCAGTAGCCTGAAGATGCACGGTTGGCACTGACGCTATTGCTTTTGTGTGACTGGAGCTGCAGGGCTGAGTCTTTGGGTGCCCTTCCTTGAGCTCTGTATTCTGTGTAGTTTGACGTCTGACTCTTGATTCTGTTTTCATCTTGGCTGCTTCGTGGGCTTCTTCAGGAAGGGTGTCCTGGGGTGTCTAGGCTGGGACTAGGACTTGGGGCAGTTTCAAAAGCCTAGGAGGAAGCTGGGAACAGTGGCACACGCCTATAATCCCAGCCCTCTGGGAGGCTGAGGCGGGTGAATCACTTGAGGCCAGGAGTTCGAGACTAGTCTGGCCAACATGGCAAAACCCCATCTTGACTAAAAATACAAAAAAAAAAAAAAAAAAGAACATGGTTTGATGGCGGGTGCCTGTAATCCCACCTACTCAGTAGAATCGCTGGAGCCCAAAATGTCGAGGTAACAGTGAGCTGAGATGGTGCCACTGTACTCCAGCCTGGGCAACAGAGTAAGACCTTGTTTCAAAAAAAAATAAAGGAAGCCTAGGAAGTGCTTTCAGGGTTGGGACCGGGCAGTCAGTTGTCCCTGGCATGGACCCCAGGCCCCGGCCTAGTGTTCAAGTCACACCTTGACATCTGCAGGAAATGGTGCTTTAGGAGGCTGTCAAAGCTGCTGTCACAGCTGAAAATGACCGCAGCCTGGACTAGGGCCCAGGTGGAGCCGGGGTAGAACAGGCTGGCGTCAGCTCTGAGGCTGACTCACTTTCTGGCGCTAGTAACGGGGCAGAGTACGTGGTGAATCAGGGGCCTCCTCATTCGCGCCATCTTGCTTCCTCTCTGCATCTCTGGCTCTTGGTCCCAGCCCAGAGACTTCCCTTCTCTGCCCTGGCATACTCTACTCCGCTCCCCAGCTGTGTCCTGCCCGTGTGCCCAGGGCTGGGAGTGGCTGGGAACTACCAAATCCCTGGAGGCCTGAGTGCCCGGGGAGACAGAACCCAAGGAGGCTTCCCAGCTCTGCTGCTCAGTAGCCAGACACCAACAGTGCTTCCCCTGCCCTCAAGTACCTGAGGGGCAGTGGTGGCTCAAAGGCTGCCCTGAGGGTCAGTGAGCCCTCAGCTGGGACCTCAGGAGCCAGGCGGGTGGCACTCAGGGAGGAGAGGGTGCTTATGTTTGTCCTCTGTGTTTCCCTTCACTGGGAAGGATGACCTGGGGCAGGTCATCAAGTCTCTGTCTCACCTACAAAATGGCGGGGGGAGGGGGGCGTGAGCTCAGACTTCTAGGGCCACCCTACTGTATAGTTGAGGACCGATCCTTCCACAACTTCAACAAAAATGTGCTTAGCATTGGCAAGCACTGTCCAAGAACCCAGAGCAAAGCCGGACAGGCTACCTGGGCCTGTGGGGCTTGGTCCCAAGAGCAAGCAGCCACTGCGCAAGGGCATAGCCAGGTGTGAAGGGTGGGAGGAGGCCCAGCTCCTGCCCTCCCAGGGCCCATCTCTCCTCCGGATGGGCCTTCCGGGTTGGTGATGCTGACCCCAGCCCACAGGCCAGTGGTCCAGTGCTGTGTGGCCTTGGTTTTGAGCAAGGCCAGGACAGGGTCCTCCTCTTGCTCTTTGGGCCTGCCCCTTCCTGTGCCCACATCCTACCCGGGTCCTCCAGGCTCCTCCAAGCCTCAGCCTGTGGCCCCAAACCTGCCTCACCCAGCCCCAGGCAGGGCCCTGCCTCTTCCTCCACAATTCAGAGATGCTCTGGAGGGCCCAGGCAGGCCCTGCCAGCACGGGCTCCCTGTGGACCTGGGAAAAGGTGCCCTTCTGTGCAGTGGACGCAGGCCTCAGGAGCACGGCCTGGTAGGCAGATTCGCCCCCATTCATCCTATAGCGTGGTCCCTGGCGCCCCTCAGTGCCAAACCCACGATTGCCCCAGGGCTTTAATTTCCTGCCCTGCCTTCCCCAGCTGGTCCTGTCATTGTCTCTTGACTTCCTCAAGAAGGGCTCAGCCCAGGTGTACATTGGGCAGTGGCTGAAGGTGACAACCAGGGTGAGGACCTGGCTCTGCTGGTGTGGGGTCTCTGGGCTCCAGTGCCATGGGTGGGAGGGACAGGCTGGTCCCAGGAAAGTGGGGATTTCGCAGTAAGAGTCCCGGAGGAGCAGGACTAATTGGCTGGAGTTCCCAGAGAGATCCACCAGCAGCCACGTGGACAATGGAGAGCAGGGTGGGGCTGAGGACCCTGACAATGCAGAGATTGCTAAAAAGAGTTTCCAAAACTGTGATACTGTTTAGAACCCACAGAAAAAGTTGCAAGCAATACAAAGTGTTCCCCTTGAGGCATTTGACAATCATTGGACAAGGGGATTCTGTACTGCCCCAACTAAGTGTGTGATTTGTGCAAACAAGGGCGTTCTCCCACATAACGCCACCCAGGACATTGGGAAAAGTACACTGATGCATCACTTCCACCTCATTTTAGACCCCAACTGTCCTAATGTCTATTTTTTTTTCTTTGAGTTGTGGCCTTATTTATAAGCACTGGATGAGTCCCTGGCCACCCCAAGGACAGAGCAACCCTACCCAGCCCCAGCCCAGTTAAATGCTACAGTTGGGAGCTAGGGGGCTTGAGGGAGGAATTAAGGGAAATACAGGCCTAGGGACATGTACTCTGTTAAATGGTCACATATAGGCCAGATCCTGTGGTCTGCAGAGCAACGGCTGTCACCACCCCCACACCAGAACGTGGAAGGTAGGGAGAAGAGCCTGAGGGAGCCGAGGCAGGCCCAGGGGTGCCCACCTGTCGTGCTCTGGAATGTGGAAGGGACAGGAATGGCTCTCAGGGAGTGTATGGGAAGGACGAGGTTAGAACTGTCTTCTTGTGGGACCCAGTGTTAGGAACAACACCTGGTTTGCTTCTCTGTAAACACAGCAGCCTTGAGGGAGTGGCTGGCCAGCAGAGGCTCTGCCTACCCCAGACCCAAACACAGCCCGGCTCCTTCCCACCTCTACCCAGAAAGGATGGCAGCTGCTGGCTCCCTGCTCCCTTGAAGGGGCCAGGCACAGTCTGTGAATCCTCGAGGGGCTCAGGAGAAGCTCTGGACAGGGTGGCTGACCTTCAGGCAGGCCCAAAAGAGGGCCAGGCCCAAACAGCACAGCCGGCAAGATGACAGACACCAGGCTGCGTGGAGGCCTCTGTGTCGCCCTGCGTGCTTCCTTGCACCAAAGTAGGCAGCAGATACGTCACTTCCATGGATGTCTGCACCCGTAGGTGACACTTTCCTGCAGCGAGGGTGACATGTGAACTCTGTCCACAGAAGAGTACTCCTGCAGTGCCCACGGATGGCCCTGACACCCACCTGAGGTTCTGGACCCCACAGTGATGATTCCTTTGCAGTAGGGCCGAGGTCAGGTAACCCTCCGGGAAGTCACTTTGCAGACGAGACAGCTATGGTGACTTCAGACATATTTCTCCCCTGGGTGCGTTCTGGATTGGAGCAGCTTTGTTGCAGGCACTGCATTGACTACAAGCTGATGAGTCCTGCCTTCCACCTTGATAAGCAGTGGGCACGCTTGCTCGCCGGGCTGGGCAGTACCTCATAGAAGGGGGTATGCCTGGGGTGGGGCAGGTTTACTGGCTTCACTCAATGGTACAAAGGGGGTCAGTTCCTCTGGGCCCAGCCCCACCTCCATCCCACCCCACTAAATCATTGCTGAGGGAAGCCTCTCCATCTGCAGCCACCACTAGCAGGTCACCAGCCTAGTAATGTCCTTTTTACTTAAGACAAGGTCTCGCTGTGTCGCCCAGGGTGGAGTGCAGTGGTACGATCATGGCTGGCTGCAGCCTTGACCTCCTGGCTCAGGTGATCCTCCCACGTCAGCCTCCTGAGTAGCTGGGACCACAGCCACATGCTGTCATGTCTGGCTAATTTTTGTTTATTATTATTATTATTATTATTATTAGAGACAGAGTCTTGCTCTGTCGCCCAGGCTGGAGTGCAGTGGTGCCATCTTGGCTCACTGCAAGCTCCGCCTCCCGGGTTCACACCATTCTCCTGCCTCAGCCTCCCGAGTAGCTGGGACTACAGGCGCCCGCCACCACACCTGGCTAATTTTTTTGTATTTTTGTAGAGACGGGGTTTCACTGTGTTAGCCAGGATGGTCTCGATCTCCTGACCTCGACATCTGCCTGCCTCAGCCTCCCAAAGTGCTGGGATTACAGGCATGAGCCACCATGCCTGGCCAATGTCTGGCTAATTTTTTTGCAAAGATAGAGTCTTGCTATGTTGCCCAGGCTGGTCTAATTCCTGGGCTCAAGCAATTCTCCTGCCTCAGCTTCCCAAAGTGCTGGGATTGCAGTATAAGCCACACCCAGCCAACTGTCTGTTTTAGCAAAAGGATTCAGTTCAGGCAACTGCACCTATTGCAGTTCTGGCCGTGAGCCACCACATCCAACCAGAATTATTTCAAAAGACTTTACAATAGAATGTTTTGACCTCACATCCCTAGTAGGATGTCTATAGAATATTTTGACCTCACATCCCTAGTAGGATGTCTATTAAAATAATTTTTTAAATTAACATAATGAATTCTTAAACACATTTAATAGTCTTATTGTTAGTAATAATGATGATGATATTGGCTGGGCATGGCGACTCGTGCATGTAATCGCAGAACTTTGGGAGGCTGAGGCAGGAGGATTGCTTGAGGCCAGAAGTTCAAGACCAGCCTAGGCAACATTGTGAGATCCCCATCTCTACAAAAAATTTAAAAATCAGCCAGGCATGGTGACATGCACCTGCAGTCCCAGCTACTCATGAGGTTGAGGCAGGAGGAGTTGGAGACTGCAGTGTTCTAGGATCATGCCACCTCACTCTAGGCTGGACAACAGAGCACGACTGTGTCTCAAAAAAAATCCCCAAAAGATACAAACAAAAGAAAACTGAAGCTACATAACAGGTACAATGGGGTTCATTATTCCATTCTATCTACTTTTGAGTATGTTTGAAAATTTCCATTATAGAACTTTGTTTAAAAAGAGAGAACAAGAACATGTTGGCTTAGCAACAGAAAAGTATACATATGTTCAGCCAAAGACATGAACAAGAATGTTCTTAACAGCACTATTTATAACAGCCCCAAACTGGAAACAACCCAGATGTCCATTAACAGAAGAAGAAATAGCCGGGCATGGTTCTTTGTGCCTGTAATCCCAGCAACTCGGGAGGCTAAGGATCCCTTGAGGCCAGGAGTTCAAGACCAGCCTGGCAACCACCTCTAAAAATATTTTTTAAATTTAGCTGGGTGTGGTGGCTCATGCCTGTAGCTGTAGTCCCAGCTACCCAGGAGGCTGAGGCAAAGGATTGCTTGATCCTAGGAATTTGAGGCTACAGTGAGCTATCCTCACACTTGTGAATGGCCACTGCACTCCAGCCTGGGTGACAGAGTGAGACCTTGTCTCTAAAAAAAAACAATCAACAAAGGGTAGACATTCATATAACCGAATGAGTAACATGGATAAACCTCACAGACATGAAATTGTACCTCCTGTCTGCTTCCATTGAATACAAAAACTGGCAACATTATTTTATTCTGTTAGAAGCAGTATAGAAGGCCCGGTGCAGTCACTCATGCCTGTAATTCCGACACTTTCAGAGGCTGAGGTGGGAGGATTGCTTGAAGCCAGGAGTTCTAGAGCAGTCTAGGTAACAAAGCAAGACCCTGTCTCTACAAAAAAATTCTAAAAATTAACTGGGCATGGTGGTGTGTGCCAATAGTCTCAGCTACTCAGGAGGCTGAGGTGGGAGGATTGCCTGAGCCCAGGAGGTTGAGGCTGCAGTGAGCTCTGATCACACCACTGTACTCCAGTCTGGGTAACAGAAAGAGACTCCAGTTCTTAAAATAATAATGATGATGATGATGATGATAATAATAATAATAATAATAGGGGTTTGGGGCAATAGAGAGTGCAAAACCTCACGGGGCTTTCTTTGGGGGGCTGTTTTGTCTCTTGATCTGGGTGCTGGATAAGGGAGTGCTCAGTTTGTGAGAATGTATTATTTGTGCACTTTCTTGTATACATAACAGTATTCAAGAAAAAAAATTGATGTTGAGTTCATGTTAAGATATAACAAGCATTGGCTGGGTGCAGTGGCTCACGCCTGTAATACCACCACTTTGGGAGGCCATGGTGGGCAAATCACTTGAGGTCAGGAGTTTGAGACCAGGCTGGCCAACATGGTGAAACCCCGTCTATACTAAAAATACAAAAATTAGCCGGGCTTGGTGGCATACACTTGTAGTCCCAGCTACTCAGGAGGCTAAGGCATAAGAATCACTTTAACCTGGGAGGCAGAGGTTGCAGTGAGCCGAGATGGTGCCATTGTACTCCAGCCTGGGCGACTGAGTGAGGCTCTGTCTCAAAAAAAAACATCAAGCATCATTTTACATAATGACATAAATATAAAAAATGGCCAGCATGGCTGGGCGCAGTGGCTCATACCTGTAATCCTAGCACTTTGGGAGGCCGAGGCGGGCAGATCATGAGGTCAGCAGATCAAGACCATCCTGGTTAACACGGTGAAACTCCATCTCTACTAAAACTACAAAAAATTACTCAGGTGATGTGGCGGGCGCCTGTTGTCCCAGCTGCTCGGGAGGCTGAAGCAGGAGAATGCTGTGAACCTGGGAGGCGGAGCTTACAGTGAGCTGAGATTGCGCCACTGCACTCCAGCCTGGGCGACAGAGCAAGACTCCGTCTCAGGAAAAAAAAAAAAAAAAGGCCAACATGAGAATGAGTGAAAGTTCATAAACTCTTCCTATGGTGACTCACATATGGCATAAGGAACTAGCTCACTGGTTTTGCCTTCTCCTTCCTCTCTTCTCTAAAGTTCTTCATTTCCTAGGCCTGTAACTTGCTGTCTTCCCACTACGGTGCCTTCTAATAAAGAGCTATCCATTTTCCAAAGCTAAAAACAATGTAAATCTTTGCTGTGGTTATTTTTTGACACATCAAAAAAGGCACCAAGCCTAGATGTTTTTAAAACTTCAAAAGTTTATTGATCGGCACGGTGGCTCACACCTTTAATCCCAGCACTTTTGGAGGCAAAAGTGGGCAGATCACCTGAGGTCAGCAGTTTGAGACCAGCCTGGCCAACACGGCGAAACCCTGTCTGTACTAAAAATACAAAAATTAGCCGGGCATGGTGGCGGGTGCCTGTAATCCCAGTTACTCAGGAGGCTGAGGCAGGAGAATCACTTGGGGTCTGGGAGGCGAAGGCTACAGTGAACTGAGATTGTGCCATTGCACTTCAGCCTGGGTGACAGAGTGAGACTCCATACCAAAAAAAAAAAAAAAGTTTATTATCTAAAGGCTTTACCTTTAGATAATACACCATTCAAATGCTATTTAAACTACTCCAGATCAGATAGAAAGATGGTAAGCGCTCTTAACATATTTTGTGATATTAATAAAATACCGATAGTCAAATCTTTTCATTGTTTCTGAAGTTTGTTCCCTTCTGTCTCTTGGTGATTAACTCCTATATTCTGTTGGTCTGAATGTCTTCACTGTGGTGTAGGGAGGAGACAGCCATCCTGGCCCCCACGGCTATGGTGAGAATCAGTGCTGTCCTGCCTTGGGCATGTCTCCAAAGCCCAAACACACTGGGAAGACGGAGTTGGCCCTACTCAGGGTCTCCACTCAGGCCAGGCTGGGTCCCACTTCCCTCTCCCTGAGCCCCAGACACACCAATGCTGTCATTGCATGTTGATTCTCTGAGTCCCTGAGCCCCGTACCTCCTGGCCTTAGCGAGCCTTGCCAGTGTTCTCCCCACCTCACCACTGCCCAACAGACACAGCATGCCACCTGCTCTGCCTCGGGTCCCAGACCTTTCCCTCCCCAGGCACCTGTTCAAGGGGAGTGAGAGAAGCAACACAGCCCTTCTGTGCCAATGCACATTCCACCTGGGGGAGGAGGCAGAGAGGAGGGGTCCTCAGAAACGGCTGATTTGTCAACCCTGGACAAAATGAAAGGGAGAAGCAAGAAGCAGGAGGAAAGATGGACAGGTCTTTCTGCGGCCCCGCCCCCACAAAAGGAATGTGTGGGCTGGGTGCAGTGGCTCATGCCTGTAATCCCAGCACTTTGGGAGGCTGAGGCGGGTGGATCACCTGAGGTCAAGGGTTCAAGACCAGCCTGACCAACATGGTGAAACCCCGTCTCTACTAAAAATACAAAAAATTAGCTAGGCGTGGTGGCGGGTGCCTGTAATCCCAGCTACTCAGGAGGTTGGAGAAGGAGAATCTCTTGAACCCAGGAGCTGGAGGTTGCAGTGAGCCGAGATCGCGAAGCAAGGAAGGAAGGGAGGGCAGGAGGAAGGAAGGGTGTGGCCACAGATCATGAGTAGGATCAGTAAGACAGACCTCCATTCCCAAAAGCTAAATTATGGCAGACATGAGGTGGCTGGGGGACCCACATGAAAGAAGGCACTTGGAGCCTTCAGAGAAGAATGCAGGGAGGCAAAACCCCCAAAGGCCTGAAAGCTTCAGCAGTCACTAGAAGGGGAGCTGAATACATGTGCTGAGGGGCGCTGGGGAGAGGACCCCTTCAGAGGCCACAGTTCTTAGGTCTCACCAGCCCCTCCTTGCTGCCAACCTACCAGGTCCCAGGCTCCCTGAATCCTCAGACAATAACTACAGGGGTACCTCATCCTTGTCCAGATACCGATACCGCCATGTGAGTCCTCCTGCACCTCAATTTGGGTGCTTTCTAACTGAAAGAACCAGGGCAGCCAGGCGTGGTGGCTCACGCCTGTAATCCCAGCACTTTGGGAGACCGAGGCAGGCAGATCATCTGACGTCGGGAGTTCAAGACCAGTGTGACTAACATGGAGAAACCCTATCTCTACTAAAAATACAAAATTAGCCAGGCGTGGTGGCACATGCCTGTAATCCCAGCTACTCCGGAGGCTGAGGCAGGAGAATTGCTTGAATCCAGTAGGCAGAGGTTGCGGTGAGCCATCGCGCCACTGCACTCCAGCCTGGGCAACAAGAGTGACAATCCCCCAAAAAACAAAACAAACAAACCAGGGCAGTTCCCCACCACCCTCCAAGCACTGTACTCCAGCTTATAAATGCTGCTGGGGAGGAAGGCCACTTCTGACCATGCCTGGTGAGTGAATCCATCTTTGCGGGCATGGAGCTTGTGTTCACAGTGGTCTACCAGTGTCCTAACTGCTGTTGGGGCATGTGGACCTTTTGACTGGACCAAGAATGCAGTTCCTTTAGGAGACTGTGTTACTAGGTTCGATGTTTTAGGGTTCTGTAGCCCGAGGCAAGGTGCTGACTTGCTGGTTTTACGTGCTTAGGGTGACCTCTGCTGGTGGCTTCTCTAAATGTCAGTTGAATACACAGCCAGCAACTGCCTGTACCTTCTTACATCAGCCAGTAGTTGGAGCCACATTGCTACCAGGAGGAAAAGACAGTGCTCTTCTCATACAAGAGTTATTAAAACAAAGTGATGCCCCAATGCTGTTCAAGAATGAACAGCCTTGGCCGGGCGCGGTGGCTCAAGCCTGTCATCCCAGCACGTTGGGAGGCCGAGACGGGCGGATCACGAGGTCAGGAGATCGAGACCATCCTGGCTAACATGGTGAAACCCCGTCTCTACTAAAAAATGCAAAAAACTAGCCGGGCAAGGTGGCGGCGCCTGTAGTCTCAGCTACTCGGGAGGCTGAGAAAGGAGAATGGCGGGAACCCGGGAGGCGGAGCTTGCAGTGAGCTGAGATCCGGTCACTGCACTCCAGCCTGGGCGACAGAGCCAGACTCCGTCTCAATAAAAAAAAAAAAAAAAAAAAGAATGAACAGCCTGGTCTGATTAGTAACAAAGGATTCTGGTACTTGGCAACTTTTTGTGGATTAGCAAGGGTTAAATAACAAAGTGAGTATTTTATCGTCATGAGAATCTATCACAATAACTGAAAGAATTGCTGCCAGTACTGGCACCTGGTGTACAGCCCTGGGCACTGCTAATATTTTTTTTTTTTTTTGATGGATTCTTGCTCTTGCCCAGTCTGGAGTGCAGTGGTGCCATCTCGGTTCACTGCAACCTCTGCCTCCCTTCCTGGGTTCAAGTGATTCTCCAATCTCAGCCTCCTGAGTAGCTGGGATTACAGGTGTGCACCACCACACCTGGCTAATTTTTGTATTTTTTTTAGTAGAGACAGGGTTTTACCTGTCAGTTGGGCAGGCTGGTCTCGAACTCCTGACCTCAGGTGATCCACCTGCCTTGGCCTCCCAAAGTGCTGGGATTACAGGCGTGAGCCACCGCGCCCAGCCTCTACTGCTAATTCTTCATTCTTCAGTGTCACCAAGTGAGGCACGCGGCATGCCTCCACACCTCCCACAGGGACTTTTGGATTCTCTTGCAAATGTTGCCAGTGGATCAAACGCATGCACAGCATGAACTGCTGGTGGTGTCCATGGTGTCCTGACTTCTTGCTTTATCAGTGATTTTCTGAGAGCGGCTCCCACTGAGGAAACCACCCAAACTTCTCTGCATGCTTCTCAGACATAGGTCAGTAGAGATGGTTGGGCCTTGAATGAAGACAAAATCCAGAGTTCTGTGATCCAAGTCACTTTCCTGGGGGACAGCTGGGCAACTACTGAAGATGAAGCACCAGGCCGGGCACGGCAGCTCACACCTGTCATCCCAGCACTGTGGGAGGCCAAGGCGGGTGGATCACCTGAGGGCAGGAGTTTGAGACCAGCCTGACCAACATGGTGAAATCCTGTCTCTACTAAAAATACAAAAAAATTAGTCAAGTGTAGTGGTGCGCACCTGTAATCCCAGCTACTGGGGAGGCTGAGGCAGGAGAATCGCTTGAATCCAGTAGGTGGAGGTTGTAGTGAGCCAAGATCACACAATTGCACTCCAGCCTGGGTGACAAGAGCAGGACTCCATCTCAAAAAGTAAATAAATAAACAAATAAGTAAAATAAGGAAAAATAAAGCAAACCATGTAAAAAGAAAACAAGTGCACATGGAACTCGGACGATGGTTGCCTTGGGTGGGACAGCAGAGAATGGGATGGTCAGGGTAGGTTGGGAGGCAGAGTATGTTGCTTGGGTTATTGTTATAAAGTCCTAGCTTTTATTTTGTGGTGGTGGGTTTGAAGCTGCTCACATTATTAAAAATAACCAACTAAATATTTAATTATTCTTGACTTTTAATTTTTTATAGAAATGGAGTCTCACTATGTCACCCAGGCTGGCTTTAAACTCCTCAAGGGCTTAAGCAATCCTTTCCCTTCAGCCTCTCAAGTAGCTGGGATTACAGGCATGTGCCACCACGCCCAACCAAAATGTTTAAATATAGGCCAGACTCAGTGGCTCATGCCTGTAATCCCAACACTTTGGTAGGCCAAGGCGGGTGGATCACCTGAGGTCAGGAGTTCGAGACCAGCCTGGTCTCGAAACCCCGTCTCTACTAAATAAAAAAATTAGCCAGGCATGGTGGTGGGCACCTGTAATCCCAGCTACTCAGGAGGCTGAGGCAGAAGAATGGCTTGAATCCGTGAGGCAGAGGTTACAGTGAGCCAAGATCGCACCATTGCACTCCAGATGGGCAACAAGAGCAAGACTCTCAAAAAAAAAAAAAAGTAAATAATTTATAGACCAAAACAGGAACCATAATCGAAATTAGAAAATATTCAAAACTAAGCTATAAGTAAAATACTAGATACTCCATACACATCAGAATGGCTATTGTGAAAACAAAAAACAGAAAACAGCAAGTGTTGGCAAGGATGGGGAGGAACTGGAACCCTCGGATGGGGAGGAACTGGAACCCTCGGATGGGGAGGAACTGGAACCCTTGGATGGGAGGAATTGGAACCCTCGTGCGCTGTTGGTGGGAATGTAAAGCGGTGCAATTGTCATGGAAAACAGAATGGTGATTCCTGAAAAAATTAAAAATAGAATTACTATATGAGCCAGCAATGCCACTTCTGGATCTATACCCACATGAACTGAAGGTAGGGTCTCAGAGAGATTCGTACACCCATGTTCACGGCAGCATTATTCCCAACAGCCAAAAGGTGGAGGCCACCCCAACATCTATCAGTGGATAAATGGATAAACAAAATGTGGTCTGTATGAATTATTCAGCCTTAAAAAGAAAGGAGGCCAGGTGCAGTGGCTCATGCCTGTAATTCCAGCACTTTGGGAAGCCAAGGCGGGTGGATTACCTGAATTCAGGAGTTTGAGATCAGCCTAGCCACAGGTGAGATACCCTGTCTCTACTAAAAATACAAAAATTGGCCAGGCGCAGTGGCTCATGCCTGTAATCCTAGCACTTTGGGAGGCTGAAGCCAGCAGATCATGAGGTCAGGAGTTTGAGACCAGCTTGGCCAACACAGTAAAACCCTGTTTCTACTAAAAATACAAAAAATTAGCCGGGCATGGTGGCAGGCGCCTGTAATCCCAGCTAATCAGGAGGCTGAGGAAGCAGAATCACTTGAACCCAGGAGGCAGAGTTTGCAGTGAGCTGAGATTGCACCACTGTACTCCAGCCTGGGCAACTAGAGCAAAACTCCATCTCAAAAAAAAAAAAAAAAAGTAAAAACTGTATGCATGTGTGCATGTGTAGAGAAACAGAACACGGCAAAATGTTCGACTGGTGACCCTGCTGAAAGGCAAACAAGACTTATTTCACAATTCTTTCACCTTTTTCTTTAGGTTTGAAAATTCTCTAAAATAGTTTGGGGTGAGGGGGAGGTAAAGCTGAAAAGTAACCGAAAGGGATAAAAAAAGAACTACAGGGGTTGGGCACGGTGGCTCACGCCTGTAATCTCAGCACTTTGGGAGGCCGAGGTGGGCAGATCACCTGAGGTCGGAGTTCGAGACCAGCTGGCCAACATGGTGAAACCCTGTCTCTACTAAAAATACAAAAATTAGCCGGTGTAGTGGCAGACGCCTGTAATCCCAGCTACTCGGGAAGCTGAGGTAGGAGAATTCCTTGAACCTGGGAAGCAGGGGTTGCAGTGAGCTGAGATCACACCACTGAACTCCAGCCTGGGTGACAGAGCAAGACTCCATCTCAGAAACAAAAGAAAAGAAAAGAAAAAGAAAAAGAAAAAGAACTACAGGATAAACCCAGAGGGATTGGTTTGTTTCCCATTGGTTATGAGAGAAAAACAAAAACAAACAAAAAACAAAGGGAGTATAAGTGGGAAATACGGTAAGAGCAGCAATTAATGAAATACCAATGACAAAGAATGACAACAAAAAGCTGGTGCTTAGAAAAGACTAATAATGACCTTCTGCCAAGATTGACCAGCTATAACAGAGAGAAAGCACAAATAAACAATATTACATATAAAAAGGGGGACATAACTTTGAATACAGCCAAGATTACAAACATAAGGCAATCATACAAATAACTCTGTACTAGTAAATTTGAAGCCATAGCAAACATGAGAAAATATGGGGGCTGAGTGCGGTGGCTCATGCCTGTAACACCAGCAATTTGGGAGGCTGAGGTGGACAGATCACCTGAAATCAGGAGTTTGAGACCAGCCTGGCCAACATGGTGAAACCCTGTCTCTACTAAAAATACAAAAATGAGCCGGGCATGGTGGCACACACCTGTAATCCCAGCTATTCGGGAGGCTGAGGCATGAGAATCACTTGAACCTGGGAGGCGGAGGTTGCGGTGAGCAGAGATGGTGCCATTTCACTCCAGCCTGGGTGACAGAGCAAGATCCTGTCTCAAAAATAAATAAATAAATAATATAAACATTTTTTCCTTGAAAATATGACTGAAGAACAGAACACCTGAGTAATCTATCACCACTGACAATTTAGTTCCAACCTACCTACCCGCCCACCTAAAAAAAAACACCAGGGCATGGTTGGTTTTACAGCAAGCTTTACCAAAAATTTTAGAAATGCAAAATTCCAATCTTATACAAACTTGTAATTAAAATAAAGGGAAAACACTTTTCAACTTATTTTATGAAGCTGGTATAACCTTGATACAAAACAAAGGGTGGGGGCACTACAGAAAAGGAAAAGTTTAAACCATTTCACCTACACACCTGGATGCCAAAATACCAGAGAACCAAATCCGGCAGTATAATAACAAATCCATCATGACTATCTTCTTCCAGGAATGCAAGGATATTTTAACATGAGAAATTTATGATATTCCACCACATTTACAGATTAGAGGAGGAAAACCATGTGGTGAGCTCAGATTGCCATCTGTGCTCCTTGGCACACACACAGGGGTGGCTGGGTGGCAAGGGAGGAAAGTGCACTGGGCCACACGAGGAAGCCGTGGTGGAAATGACCTGGCTGTAGAGGTTAGTCCTGAAGTGACAGAGGTGCACAGTCTGAAGGGCCACAAAGTCTCAAGCATAACTGCAAGAGAAGCCAGTAAGTACTATTAGGCAGCCAGTCACAGGGACTGGCCATGACATCAGGACAAGGGGCTCTTAACGTCAGATCTCAGCTCACTCTGGGAGATCTATTCATACATGGTTGGATCCCACCATTCAGTTGGGAGAACAGAGGTGGAATTCAGCTTCAGAGAATGACACAGGAAAGTATCGTGCAGAATACAAGGACCCTACCTCCATCAGGACCCTTAGTTACAGCCCATAGAAGCTGAATGGCTGGTAAGAGATGAAGAAGTGGAAACAAAAAGGTTTTAGGGGGAAAAGAAAGATGTTACTAGGTAGATCACAGTATCACTGAGAGAGCTGAAGAAAAACATAAGACCAAGCTTACAGATACAAGGCCAAAAAAAAAAACACACACACAAAGTGGGCAACAAAGGACTATTTAGAGGAAAACATATAGCCCTGAATATATTAGAAAACAAATTGAAATTAAATTAGCTAAGCCCACATCTCAAGAATCCAAAATGAGCAAATAAACCCAAAGAAACGAAGGCAAAGGCCAGTAAGGAAGACCTCTTGCAAAGCTAGCCAAATAAAATACACAATATAAACATGTGTTTCTTGATTTCACCTGCCCTCACCCCTTGCCCTACTTTTTCTGGTAAGAGAACCTCTCTATTCCATGGGAAACATATAAGAATTACTTGTGGCTCATCCTGCCCCACCCCAGTCCTCCACACCCTCCTACCCCCAGCCCTGGCTGCAGTGACTGCTTCAGCACAACAAGTGACCTGAGGAAGACCCACTGCTCTTCACTGAAATACAGGGATCCTCAAGAACAGGCTCTGTGTATACACTCAAGCTTCCTACAGAAAACGTCTGTAGGAGGGAAAGACATTGATCAGCTGGGAGCAGAGATGACAGAGATAAATGAGAGAGCCTGAGGAATCGTGCTGCTGGCATTGGCTTACCCTGTCCGAAGCGTGCCACTCAGAGACCTCAGGTCAACAAGCCTTGTTTACTTCTAATTTGAGTTCAATTTTGTCATTCATAAGAAAGTTCCATATAGGCCAGGCATGGTGCCTCACACCTGTAATCCCAGCACTTTGGGAGGCCAAGGGGGGCCAATCACCTGAGGTCAGGAGTTCGAGACCAGCCTGGTCAACATGGCGAAACCCCATCTCTACTAAAAATACAAAAATTAGCCGGGCATGGTGGTGGGCGCCTGTAATCCCAGCTACTCGGGAGGTGGAGACAGGAGAATCACTTGAACCCGGAACATGGAGGTTGCAGTGAGCCAATACTACACCACTGCACTCCAGCCTGGACAACATGGCGATACTCTGCCTCAAAAACAAAACAACAACAAACAAAAAAAGAAAGTTCCAAATAATACAAATATTATGCAAGACCTTTTGCCCAAAAAGTTTAAATCTATATGAAATATGATCCTAGAATGATATGAATTATCAAAATTGACTTAAGGATAGAAAACTGTAGACAGAACACAACTGAATAAACTAAAAGGCAAAGATCAACCCGTGAAAAAAGTATCCAGCACAGATGTTTTTGTAAACAAGTTCTACAAAATGATAAACAAACAAATACCTGGTCTATAAACAATTCAAGCCTGAAGAAAAAGACGTCTCCAAACCCATTTGCAAGGCTAGCATAAAGCTAATATCGAAATAGAACAGGAAGGTCATTTTTTAAAACAAGGGAGGGGACTGGCACAGGGACAGAGACAAAACTCGTAAGTAAATAAGTAATATACTGTAAAACTAAGCAAGGTTTATATCAGAATGCAAGGTGTGTTCAACATTAGGAAACCTATTACTGTAACTCAGTACAATCACACAATAAAATCTTTTTATTTTCTCCATAGATGTCAACATTCATCACTGTTAAACAAAAGGGAAGGGAAAAAAAAGAAAAAACCCAATAAGCTAGAACAGAAGAAAACATCTTCAGCCTAATGAAGATCATCTACTGGAAGCCCAGAGCAAGCGTCCTACCTCAGGACGCAACGTGAAAACCATTCCCACTGAGAAAGGGGCAATCAAGGGTGCCATGCAACATCACACTGGAGGTCCTGGCCTCTGGGAGTCACAAGAAATAGACATGAGTGTAAAGGAGGAGATGAAACTGCCATTAGTGGGATACAATTTGGCTATCTAGAAAGCCACAAGATCAACTGAAGAACTGCGCATTCGACAAGGTGGGCAACACAAAGATGGACACACAGGTGGATGCCAGGGATGGGCAAAGGTGATTTCTGCAGATCCTTCACTACCAGTAACTAGGACTTTCATAAAACTCCTAAGACTAAATCAAATTGGAAGTAAAAGCCCATGTGAAGACCACACCACCTTCCCAAAGAACATACCTCATTTCTGGATAGGAATATGAAAAACTGTTAATTTTTCTACAATATTTATTTAAAAATAAAATAAAAAACAGGGACGGGCATGCTGATTCACGCCTGTTATCCCAGCACTTTGGGAGGCCGAGGCGGGCAGATCACGAAGTCAGGAGATCGAGACCATCCTGGTTAACACAGTGAAACTCTGTCTCTACTAAAAAAATACAAAAAATTAGCCAGGCGTGGTGGTGGGCGCCTGTAGTCCCAGCTACTTGGGTGGCTGAGGCAGGAGAATGGCATGAACCTGGGAGGCGGAGCTTGCAGTGAGCCGAGATTGTGCCACTACACTCCAGCCTGGGTGACAGAGCGAGACTCCGTCTCAAAAAAAAAAAAAAAAAAGATATTTCCAGTGAGCAAAGAATGAACCGTCCAAGAAATAGTATAGGGACAAGTGACTTTCCCTTTAGGAGAAGTTTGCTACCTCTCAGAAAAACAACTTCAGATGAATTATAGATACACACACATACGTATCTTTAACCCATATCATCTATTTTTGGTATATACATCTATATATTTTATACATGTATATTCATACATACATATATACAGATGTATATATGTTTAAAGCCACACTATAAGAGGAAGCAAATGAGAAACAGATAAATGAAGTGATAGCTGGAAGACGTGGGAATCAGTACAGGTTTTCACGCCTGTTTCTGAAATGGGAGATTCTACAGCACGCTTGGCACTAACACATCATATCCAGTAGACAGGACGGCCAAAAACACAAAACAAAAAAACAAAAGAATCAAACACCCAAACCCAAACAGAACAAAACCCAACAACACATATACCCGACCAAAGTCTTTAAGAAAGCAAAAGAGGTCGGGCTAAGTGGCTCACACCTGTAATTTCAGCACTCTAGGAGGCCGAAGTGGGTAGACCACTTGAGGTCAGGAGTTCGAGACCAGCCTGGCCAACATGGCTAAACCTTGTCTCTACTGAAAATACAAAAATTAGCCAGGCATGGTGGCATGCACCTGTAATCCCAGCAGTTTGGGAGGCTGAAGCAGGAGGTTCACTTAAGGTCAGGAGTTCGAGACCAGCCTGGGCAACATGGCAAAACCCCATCTCTCCTAAAAATAGAAAAAGTTAGCCAGGTGTGGTGGTGCACGCCTGTAGTCCAAGCAACTTGGGAGGCTGAGGCAGGAGAATTACTTGAACCCGGTAGGTGAAGGTTACAGTGAGCAGAGACTACACCACTGCACTCCAGCCTGAGCAACACAGGTAGAATCTGTCTCAAAAAAAAAAAAAAAAAAAAAAAAAAAGGGCTTCGAAGCACAAGAGGTAAGGTTTAGGTCCCACTGGCTTACAACGGGAAGGTATGTGAGCACATCTGCAGTTGGTAACGGGGAGGCAGGTGTTCCCTCTGATAGCTGCTATTTCTTAATGAGGCATGGGTTGTGGTAACTACCACAAGAAGGGGGAATTGATAGATAAGAGAAGTTTTGAAATAGACATCCCAGAGTAGATCCACTGGGCAGTGCTTAGTGTCCATCTGAGGTTTGTAACGATAAACTTAAGGTACAACGGCTGGCCAGGCTGGCTGTTATCTCACCTAATGACGGTGACTTGGGTTTGGGCAGAGTTGAATGACTGGGTTTACCCAGGGTTAGGGTTTCTAGCTGAACAGAATGGAGGGACACGGGGGTGTAGGGTGGACCATGGAACTGATGCTATGCGAGAGGGAAGTGAAGACAGAAGGTTAATCATGAGAATGTCAGGGCTGGTTAGAAGGATGAAGGGTCAGGGTGGAAAAGCAGCCTCCATTTAAAAGGTTACAAGACAATCAATGTCCTCAGGGAATACTCAGGTTTCAATTAAAGTCAGATGGCCGGACCATTCAAAACAAAGGTAAGGACAGAAAGATTTGCCAGCCACCTTCTGGAGCTGATGGATGGTGAAGAGTGGTGGGAGAGACGGGATGGCATGTGGGGATGGACACAGTAGCTGGAGGTGAGCACTCCCGTACGCAGGGTGACTAGAAAGGCGGGGAGAACAGCATGAGGCACCATGGGCTCCTGAGCGTCTCTTAGAGGCAGGTGGGTGTTAGGTCCTAGGGCTGTCATCCTGAATGCTTGAATCGGTATGAACTGCAAGCAGGCAAGGAAGCAGGAGTGCTCCCAGCTGTTACACACATGCAAGGAGGCCCAGCGCAGGGCCTGGCACTTTCTAAGTGCCCAGTAAGAAAGAACAAACAACCAGGGAAAGACTCCAGCCATTTCCCATTTCCTTCCCATTCAGCCCACCCAGTCACAAGGTCTCTTTACCAGGGAGCAGTTCTTCACCTCACCACAAGTCTCCGTCCCCCGAGAGAGCCACTCAGACACCAGAACAAGTCACCAACCCACCAGGGGTTTAATTCTCCTAATCAAAACATCAGTTCAGAGAGGGGCCCTGCTTTGTCCCCATCCAGGGGTGAAGATCTGCAAAGCACCCTGGGAATGTCCAAGCCCAGAAGAGCCAGGGGCCCATCCCTGAGCAAGTGGAAAAGTGGGTCCTGGAGTCTCAGGCGGCCTCCTCCTCTTCACTCTCCTCCTCACTCTCATGATACTGTCTGCGGTTTGTGTTAACAAACAGGTCAGAATCATCTTCTGAGCTGGACTCCTCTCCTGATAACTGTGGCTCAGCTGGGAGTTCTGGTTGAGTTTGTCTGCACGAAGGGAAGAGAGCAGAGTTAGCCCAGCACCTTCTGAGAAAACCAGATCTACAATCAAGGAGTTCCAAAAAAAGGAGGACCATCCGGCCCAGCAGTCAGGGCCCTACAGGACCCTTTAAAGACTAAAACAAGGGACAGAGGCAGAGCAAACAGTGGGGAAACTTGGCTAGAGAAACAGGCTAAAGACTGACCCCACTCCCCAAACATGTGCCACAGCCATTTGTTTCAGTCAGGAATAATGATTCTACGACCACCAACTAATGCTTAATGAACCCGCATCACACACCAGATGCTGCACTAAGCAATTTTACAAGCCATCCACTTCTTTAATCTTCACAATGCTCCCATTTTATATATAAGGAAAATAGAGTTTGAAGGAATTAAATGACGTGCTTAAAGTCATTCAGCTTTAAGTGGCAAAGCCAGGATTTTAACCCAGAGAATCTGACCTTCAAGCCACATTCATAACTATGTACCACATACGTAGGAGCTCTCAACAGATACCCTATGTAAGGAGGAAAAAAGGCTCTATTTTTCCCTCAAGGCACCAAAGCATGAACCCCTTATTTTCCATGTGTCCCACCGCAAGGCTTGTTTCTCACCTGTTCCTGTTGTTGTGTTTCTCAGCCACTTCAGAGAAGGCCTCAGGCCTATGCCAAGAGATAAGCAAAGTCAGGGAGGACAAATCACTTTCTCACAAAAGAGCAGTTTCCAGCTGTCTCTGCCTGGGATGCCATGACCTTCCCTCCCCTAATTCCCAAGCTAGGAAGGCAATGCCTTCAGAAGCCAGAGAGTCAGTGATCAAGGGGACCACCTACCAAAAGCCCTCCTTCTGCAGGGAGCGCACGTGGTCCTTGCAGAGCACAAACGAGATCTCAGCCTTCACCTTTTCTCCCTCTTCAATGGGGTCAACAATGAGAAAGTCTCCTGTAGGTAAGAAGAGAAAAGGCAAAGTCAGGCCTGCCTGCAATAAGGAAAGCCAAAGCCATAAGAAGTGGTTCTATCTCCTAGAGAGGGCTGCCTCTCTCACCTCCCTGTCTCTCTTTTTTTCTTTTTTTTTTTTGAGACAGGGTCTTGCTCTGTTGCCCAGGCTGGAATGCAATAGCATGATCATAGCTGACTGCAGCCTCCACCTCCCAGGCTCAAGTGATTCTCAGGCCTCAGCCTCCCGAATAGCTGGGATCACAGGCACGTGCCCAACTAATTTTTTACTTTTTGTAGAGACAAGGTCTCATTATGCTGCCCAGGATGGTCTCAAGCGATCCTCCCACCTCAGCCCCTCAAAGTGCTGGGATTACAGGAGTGATCCTCTCACCTCTCTTGATCCAGATGTTCTTGCGGTATTTAGAGGGCATGCTCACCAGGAAGCGCTGCCCTTGGGCTGTCTCCACCTCATGCAGATTGTTCCCTGGGGTCCTGAGTACCTGGTTCAGGAGAGACCAAGAATCAGTCTCATCGGTCAAACACTCTCTCAGCCACGCGCACCCTGCCACCACCCCAGGGGCCCTCCAGGGCCGGAGGGGTGGGGAGCAGAGCAGCTTGTGCCCAAAGCCACTCACCCTGACAATCTGCTGCTGGTCGGAGGGCACGATGTGCTCCCCCAGCACCTCCTTCACCACATGCTTCCTCTTGGTGGCCTGAGACATGCTGAAGTTGTCCCAGGGCGGTTAGGAACGAAGAGACTGTCAACTCCTCCTCCTGAGTTCCTTGGATGGCAGGCTCAGAACCCAGGACTGTTCTGAAGATGGGGAGGGGCCTTTTACTGAGGGGTGACACGGTGTCTTGGTTAAGAACATGGGCTCTGAAGTCTAACTGCCTGGATTCAAATCCTACCCTCATTTATTTCCTAACTATTCAACTTCTCTAGCTCCCAGAAAAATAACAGCTAACTCAGCACTGTTACAGAATGGGACAACAGTGCATGTCATGTAAAAGTAACTCCGGCAGGGAGCTGTGGCTCACGCCTGTAATCCCAGCACTTTGGGAGGCCGAGGCGGGCGAATCACGAGGTCAAGAGATCCAGACCATCCTAACACGGTGAAACCTCGTCTCCACTAAAAATACAAAAAATTAGCCAGGCGTGGTGGCGGGCGCCAGCTACTTGGGAGGCTGAGGCAGGAGAATGGCGTGAATCCGGGAGGCGGAACTTAGAGTGAGCCGAGATCGTGCCACTGCACTCCAGCCTGGGCAACAGAGTGAGACTCGGTCTCAAAAAAAAAAAAAAAAAAAAAGTAACTCCTACAATCTTAAGTACTGGTGTAATGTAAAACTATAGGAAAGTTCCAGAGAAATCATCCTGGCAACCTCTCTGGAAGGAGTCTGAAATAAACCGTATCTTTCTCAACACGCTTGTACACCCCAAGTCTGGCATAGTCACACAACAGAGAAGTTCAGTCTGGCAACACACTACAGCCGGAGACAAATTAGGTGGCCACCGTGATGGTCCAAGCCAGGAACTAGTTAATTAAAGGTTGAGGTGAGCAGGCTTGTCTGCGACATCTGCATTTTTCTGACTTGCGTACTTAGAAGACGAGGGCCAGTACCCTTAAGACTGATGGTTTCCGAAAGAAACACTGTCATCTCTAGTTGCCGTTCTCCTTCCTCCTCCCTGTCTATCCCGGAGAAAAGACCCTCAGAGAAACACCCACACTCAGTCTCTGGCCCTGGGCTCCCAGGGATGCTGCCGGAGCAACCCCGCTGTCCAGGCTGGACGCTGAGAGAGGATCGTCCACGACTCACTTCAAGGCTGAGCCAAGAAAACACAGTAAAGGAACTTGCCGGCGGCCGCGACGGTAGCGTCACCTCGAAATCAGGTCTCCAGCGTTCCCAGTTCCCACCAGCCCCACTGCGAGGAGTGCGACGTGAGTCTGAGTCGGATCCCTCCGAAAACCGTCTTCCGGCGCTGTCTCAGAGGCCTCCCGGCCACCCGTCGCCTCCTTTGTCCGTCTTCTAACTCTTCCCTACGCCAGGTCGGTCAAGCCTAAGTCCTTGAGTTCCGGGTCCGGGCAGCACAGAAAGGAAGTTCTCTCCCTGTAGGCCTCGCTCCCTCAGAACTGCTCGAGGAGCGAGACCTTAGAAGACAGGGCTTCCCGCGAAGAACCGGAAAGGAGCGCCTACTAAGGACGCCGTCGAGGTCCGTGGCGCCTCAACTCTATAGCTCTAACTGGCTAGAAGGGCCCAACGTGATAGGTTTTTTTTTTTTTTTTAAAAGGCGGCTGAGGCGACCCGGAAGCGGAAGTGAAAGAAAGTTCTAGTGGCTTGACGTATCCGCGGGAGCAGCAGGGTGGCGGGAGGAACCGTTACGGGAACTGAAGCTGCCGGTGAGCGCGAGCCGCGGAGCAGGGCCCTGGCTGGAGGCCAGAGGGATTGCGGGGAGAAGGGGAGGAGAGGGGCCGCAGGCGCTGTGGCGGGCCCTGGGGGAGAGCTTGGCCGCGCTGCGGGGAGGGGGCGGGGTGCGGCGCGTGGAAGCCGGGCCGCGGGAGGGGGCGGGCCGCGGCTGCGCGCGGTGGGGGCGGAGCTGGGGTGCGGCGTGTGCCCCGTGGACGCGTAGCGGGTGTGCGCAGCGCTCGGTGTGCGCTTCGCCCTGTAGGTAGAGAGACCCTTTGGTTAGCTTTCCACGCCAAGTGTCTGTTCCAGGCAGTCAGTACCTTCTTGGCTCAGCCAAGGTCACAGAGGGAGTGACAGCTTCCGGGCAGCCCTGGCTACTGACTCTGGGAATCTTCCCACTGCCCCGCTTGCGCCACCTGTTAGGCAAGATTGTTTTTCTTCTGGGGCAAGATCAAAATCCAGGTCCTGCAGGAAGAAACTCCTTTTCAGAATAGTAGGGAAGAGTCTCCCTGGATCTCGGTTTTCTCCTTTCAGGATGAGGGGGATAGAGCAAGTCACCGGAACCCCTGGCTTGGCTGCCTCTTACTGTGAGATTGCTAGTGGGCTCTTAGGAGTTCCAGGTCTTCAGCCCTAATCTGCCTTTCTTTTGGGATTCCTAGATTAAGCCTGATCAAGATGACAACCTCCCAAAAGCACCGAGACTTCGTGGCAGAGCCCATGGGGGAGAAGCCAGTGGGGAGCCTGGCTGGGATTGGTGAAGTCCTGGGCAAGAAGCTGGAGGAGAGGGGCTTTGACAAGGTGTGGGGTGGCCGCCTGTACCTGGTGCAGGCGGGAGTGGGAGGGAAGTGAGTCCATCTGCTAGGGGGTGGACAGTGGGGTATAATCTGAAGAGGCTGCCAGAGCCTGGGCACCTGGTGGAGAGGAGATGGGGGCAAAACCCACGCTGCTTCTGGGGCTTGTGTACTCTGAATGGCACAGGAATGGCCGCCTTGCTCTTATCCCTCACTGAACACTGAGCAGCACACCCCTTCCTTTTTCCCTGTTTTGCAGGCCTATGTTGTCCTTGGCCAGTTTCTGGTACTAAAGAAAGATGAAGACCTCTTCCGGGAATGGCTGAAGGACACGTGTGGCGCCAACGCCAAGCAGTCCCGGGACTGCTTCGGATGCCTTCGAGAGTGGTGCGACGCCTTCTTGTGATGCTCTCTGGGAAGCTCTCAATCCCCAGCCCTCATCCAGAGTTTGCAGCCGAGTAGGGACTCCTCCCCTGCCCTCTACGAAGGAAAAGATTGCTATTGTCGTACTCACCTCCGACGTACTCCAGGGTCTTTTGGGAGTTTTCTCCCCTAACCATTTCAACTTTTTTGGATTCTCGCTCTTGCATGCCTCCCCCGCCCTTTTTCCCTTGCCAGTTCCCTGGTGACAGTTACCAGCTTTCCTGAATGGATTCCTGGCCCCGTCCCTCACCCCCCCACCCTCACTTTCAGTCCGTTTGATACCATTTGGCTCCTTTTTGGGCAGAACAGTCACTGTCCTTGTAAAGTTTTTTAGATCAATAAAGTCAGTGGCTTTCATGACTGGGCTTTGTGCACTGAAAAGCAAGTGGGCTGGGAGTTGCCTCTCCTCCAGGGACGGACCATGTCTCTCTCACTCCTTATCAGTAGAGACCGAAACTGGCAGCTTCCCTTCCACTCCCAGAGGGCAGTCATGCTAGCCATGTAGGCCTCAGGCAGGTGACTTGTGTCTCAATCCCCGAGTGATGTGGGAGAGGGTGTGGGTGGATCTTTTCCTGGGAGCCAGATGAACTGTGCTCCAGATGTTAGTTAAGTCAACAGCTGGGCTAGGCAGCACCTGGTGGAAAAGTCAGTGGGAGTCAGAGGTACCAGACAGGGTGGGCCAGATGTGGGTGAGAGTTCACCTGCCAGTCAGCGTATCATCTGCTCTCCTGACCTCGGCAAGGGTGGGCAGGGCGCTTGCCATCTTCCATGATCTCTTAGGTAGGAGAAGGAGCACAGGCATCACAGCTGGAAGGATGTGAGGGGAGTACACCTCAGTACATTTTAGTCCTATTCTTTTTGTTTACTTTTTAACTTAATAGAGACGGCCCTTCTGTGTTGCCCAGGCTGGCCTTAAGCGATCCTTAAGCCTCTCAAAGCGCTATGACTATAGGTGTGAGCCACCGTACGCGGCCAGCCCTGTTATGTCTTGAACACTTAGTATGAACCAGGCTTGAAGCTAAAATCTTTGCAAACATTTTTTTCTTTCACAATAATAATAATTTTCTCTTTTACAGGTGAGGAAACTTGAGGCTCAGAGAGGCGAATTTGCCCGTGGACTTGCTCCTGGGAAGTAGCCAGACTGGAACTCAGAACTAGCTTGGAAACGCATGGACCGGGCCCTGTGTTCCTTGGTCATGTGGCTTATCCTCTCTGAGTCTCAGTTTTCCCACTTGGAAAATGAGATGGTTGTAGGGAAAGGATATTTGCAGCAGTGTGAACAACAAAGTATTTCCGTAGCACAAATACAACTGCAATCAAGAAAAAGGTGGACTGGCTGGGCGTGATGGCTCACGTCTGTAATCCCAGCACTTTCAGAGGCCGAGGTGGGTGGATCACCTGAGGTCAGGATTTCAAGACCAGCCTGGCCAACATGATGAAACCCCATCTCTACTAGAAATACACAAATTAGCCCGGTGTGGTGGTGCACGCCTGTAATTCCAGCTACTCAGGAGGCTAAGGCAGGAGAATCGAATTTGGGAGGCAGAGGTTGCAGTCAGCCAAGATCATGCCATTGTACTCCAGCCAGGGTGACAAGAATGAAACTCTGTCTCAAAAAAAAAAAAGGAAAAAAAAAGGCAGACAGCACAACAGAAAAATAGGTAGAAGACCTAAGATGGCCACAGAAGAAGGTTCCCTCCCAGTAAATAAGCACAGGAAAGGTGCTCCATATTGCTAGTAATAAGAAATCACATGCCATTAATACCCATCTGACTGGCAAACACTTTTAAGTTGGACAATACCAAGTATTGATGAGATGGTGAAGCAACAGGAACTGATACCCAGCTGGTGGGAGGATAAATTGGTCTAAACAATTCGGGAAGACAGTTGGGTGTTATTTAGTAAAACTGACACACCCTGTGACCAAGCAGTTCCACTCTCAGGACTGTGCCTTGAAGAAAGTCCCCAACACCTGCAGCAGGACTGAGGTGAGTTCGCAGCTGCAATGTTGGGAGCAACACTAGCGGCTGTCAATACTGGAGTAGATAAATACGCATTCATGCCACCGGGCACTGAACGGAGGTGAAAATGAACAAATGACAGCTGTGTACAACACAAATCTCAATAGCAAATGAAGCCAAACAAGTTCGTAGGAATTCCTACATAGATAGGAAAACAAAGGAAATGATTATGGTAAATGGTAAAGGAAAAAGTCTACAGTGATTATCTTTGGGGGAGGATGTGGAAGGGCTTAAGGGTAGGCTTGGCCTACCCTGACCTGTGTTTCTGGCCTGTGGGGGGGTGGTACAGGCATTGACCAAAAGAGTGTGTTCTGCGCCCTTTTCTGTGTATTAGCTACATCTCAGAACAATAAAAATATAAAAGGAAAACCAAAAATAAAGACCTGAGGCTGGAACGATCGTGTGATAGGTCAGAAACTAAATTGTTATTTGTAGGGATGAGAGTTCTGGGCAAGGCTGGGACCGGGAAGTGTGAGTGGCCCAGCCTGAAAGGGACACTGGGTGGCTGCAGCAGGGCCTAGCGTGTGCTTCCTGCCGCTTCCTGGGAGGCTGCTGGTCTGAGGCCTGGCTGAGGTCACGAGGGCTCTCTCTTGAGTTTCATACTGTTTCTGATGTCTTCCTGGGTAAGTCCCCTCAGCCTTGACCCTCGTGCTGTGATGCTGTCGCAGGCCTGGTGTGCTGAGGTGGGGACTTTGCAGGGCCCTGCCTCACCCACACCTCAGCCCTGATGCTGCCAGATTGTTGCTGGTGCTCTGTGAGGTCATGGAGACTCCCTCCTCCTCCACGAAGCCCTTGCCTGGGCTCCTGCCCACACTGGCTTCCTGATTTGGCCTCGCCTGACTCTGGCACTAGGAGCCTGCTGGAAGCCTGCGGCTCATGCTGTCTGCTTTATTTCCTTGTCATCTGCCTTTCCCAGCTCACCCACAGGCTTTGCCTTAGAAGGGGCTGGAACCTGCCTTCTCACCCCTCCCTTGGGGCGCGGGCAGTGCGTATACCAGGTGGCAGGCCACAAACCCTTTATTAGGACTCCATATTGCATCCCACACAAGTTCTTGGCTCTGTCCTGGGACAGCAGTAGACAAAGGGTATCTAGAATGTACCTTGTGACAGTGTGGCCTCTCAGATCCAGCCTGACTCAGCCAGCAGGACAAAGGGACCACAGCTTGGAATGCTGGTGCAGAAAGCAGACCTGGTGGTGAGGGGTGAGAGTCAGGTTGTCTAAGTGTCAGCCCATGGTACCCAACAGGACATGCCTGGCCATCCGCTAGCCTGGGACATGGGTGGGCCCGGAAATCAGCAAATACTGACCCCGTGCCCCCATGCCCTCACACCCAGCCAGAGCTTGACACCCCTCAGCCGATCTAGTCATGAGTGCTCAGAGCCCGCCTAGAACCTGGTGTGAACACAGCCCGTGCACTCCGGGGTCCTGAAGGGCTCCTGCTGCCCCCGGAAAGGAAGTAAGGGGAGGCTACCTGGAGCACCACAAGCCCTGCCCCGCGGAAGCCTGCTGAGCATGGAAGGCTCCCAGCAGGTGCTTGTGACGGCTGATCCCCTTCCAGGGTGGCCTCTCCCTGCAGGGACCAGGGCTCTTTCCTGTCACTCCCAACCTTGACTGATGGCAGCCTTGAAGAGCCAGCCAGGCCTGATTCTGGGCCTTTGCTCCCCATGCAATCTGGAGCAAGTTGCTTCACTCCCTTGAGCTACAGCCTCCTTGCCAGCTGGTGCAGGGTTGTGAAGATTCAACCAGTGAATCAGCAGCGCTTAGGAGCGCTCCTCCCCAGAGGGGAGCTTTAATCCCTGTTGGATTACAGGTTTCCTTGCCGAAGGATCTCCTTTTCAGGATATGGGACTGCAGAGCCCTGGGGGAGGGCAATATCCTCTGCCCAACTGAAGGTTCAAGGAACAGGGTTCTGGGGGAAGCACCAAGGCCTTGGAGGGCCTGATCCCAGAGGGAAGGAGATGTCAAGAACCTGCCCTGGTCATCTCTACCCATCACGCCAGGGGCAAGAGAGGGGTGCTGTGGACAACCTGGGTTGGGATGTCTGGGCCACTGCAAAACTGGAGTTTGTGCCCTGTGGCCAGTACATTTGACCAACCTCAAGCTCACGTTTGGCCCAAACCTCCTGGAAGCCAGAGTGATCCAGACAGGATGGAGTCAGGCCCCAGGAAAGTCTACTCAGGGACACCCCACCTGCCAGAAACAACCCTACACCATGCACAGTAGACCTCATAGCCCTGTAGAGCAGCCAAGGACTCATGCGCCAGGACCCACCACTACCCTTCCCCTTTGACCTCCCATTTCCTCCTTGTAGGAAGAGGTGATAATCATTGCCTCTGCAGCTGCTATGGGAAAGAAAGAACATACATTGAATCCCTGGCGCAAGGCCTGGCACACAGCAAGAGCTCTTATCATTGTTAACCCCGCTCCCCACCTTTTCTCACCAAGATACCAATTCTAGCTGTGTGACCTTATACAAGTGTCCCAACCTCTCTGATTAACTTTTTCATCTGCAAAGTGAGGATAATGTGTACTCCCTCAGGGTGCTTGTGAGAATTAGTGGGTGAAAAGTGCTCAGAAATTGCTAGGTTGTACTGCAAAAGAGTCCTTGGCATCAGCACAAAGCAGTGGCAGGTGGGGTGAGTGCCCATGGTGAGTCGAGTCGCAGACAGGCCTTGGCTAGTTTTTGAGAGAGTGTTGGAGGTACCTGGGGCTATGGCTAAGCTCCAAGTGATGAGACAGCAGGCCTAGGGGAGCTGCTTCTCCCACCTCGCCCCTGTGGCACAATCCTGGGCCTCTTCCTCTACCCCTCCCAGGCTCTCAGCTCAGAGTCCTGGCCAGGCGTCATCCTCCTGATCAACTCAAGCTCGGCCAGCACTTCCACAAACTGGAGTCTGTCCCTTTAAGCCAGACACCTGAGGCTGCCAGGAACTTGGGACGGTTCCTTAGAATCCCAGGAAGATGGCAGAGTTGGTTTTCCACAGCTGGGCTGAGGAAGTGAGGCAGGTAGCAGGCTGGCAGCTGCCCTGGGCAGTGAGTGACTGCTCTGGTCTAGGTCTCTGTGTGGGAAATCACTTCCTTTTGTGGTCCTGGAATTCTAAGGCCCAGAATCAGGAAGGGAGGGTGACACGCTGGATGACTATACACAATATCCATCCCAATGAGGGCTGCCAGCTGCTCTTTATGTACTGTGACCTAGCACCTCTTCCAAGCCCCAGTGAAGCCCCTGGAGGCTCTAAGCACTGCAAGATCTTAGTGCCGGCCGGGCGCGGTGGCTCAAGCCTGTAATCCCAGCACTTTGGGAGGCCGAGACGGGCGGATCACGAGGTCAGGAGATCGAGACTATCCCGGCTAACACGGTGAAACCCCGTCTCTACTAAAAAATACAAAAACAACTAGCCCAGCGAGGTGGCGGGCGCCTGTAGTCCCAGCTACTCAGGAGGCTGAGGCAAGAGAATGGCGTGAACCCGGGAGGCGGAGCTTGCAGTGAGCTGAGATCCGGCCACTGCACTCCAGCCTGGGTGACAGAGCAAGACTCCGTCTCAAAAAAAAAAAAAAAAAAGATCTTAGTGCCCTAGGGACAATAAGCCTCTGTCCCCCAGCAACATGGAATTACAAGTACAAACTACAGTGAACTCTAAAATGCACACAAATAATTCCAGCAAGGCCTGCCTGTAATCCCAGTGCTTTGGGAAGCTGAGGTGGGAGGATCTCGTGATCTCTTGAGGCCAGGCATTCGAGACCCACCTGGGCACTACAGTGAGACCCCCATCTCTACAAAAAAATTTAAGAATTAGCCAGGTGTGAAAAAAATTAACCAGGTATGGGGGCATGCACCTGTGGTTCCAGCTACTTGGGAGGCTGAGATGGGAGGATTGCTTGAAGCCAGGAAGTTGAGGTATAGTGAGCTATGATAGTGCCACTACACTCTAGCCTGGCTGACAGAGCTCTGTCACACATACAAAAATTTTTTTTCAACAAAATCCAGACTTTTCCTGAGTTGACTACTTCAACACTGCTTTTCATCTGTTTTTTGTTTGTTTGTTTGTTTGTTTTGAGACAGGGTCTTGCTCTGTCACCCAGGTGGAGTGCAGTGGCACTATCACTGCTCACTGCAGCCTCAACCTCCCAGACTCTAGTAATCCTCCCACCTCAGCCTCCCGAGTAGCTGGGACCACAGGCGTGCACCACCATGCACAACTAATTTATTTTAGATCTTTTGGTAGAGATGAGGGCTCACTATGTTGCCCAGGCTGGTCTCAAACTCCTGGCCTCAAGTGATCCTCCTGCTTCCGACTCCCAAAGTCCTGGGATTACAGGTGTGAGCTACCGTGTGATTAATAGATCACCACGTGATTAACAGATCACCACCCTGATCTATTAATTATTGGAGTCTTTTTTTTTTGAGACAGAGTCTTGCTCTGTCACCCAGGCTGGAGTGCAGTGGCGTGGTCTCAGCTCACTGCAACCTCTGCCTCCCGGGTTCAAGTGATTCACCCACCTCAGCCTCCCAAGTAGCTGGGACTACAGGTGTGCACCACCACGCCCAACTAATTTTTGTATTTTTGGTAGAGATGGGGTGTTGGGAGCCAAAAAGGCCAAAGGGATCGTGACCAACTCGGCATTCCACTGAAGGCTATATGATCAAACAGCAAACTGTTTATCACGAATGCAGGATGTGGGCAAACTCCCACTGTCCTGCCACCAAAAGGTTTGCTGAGGGCCTCACTCCCTTGCGCTGTGCTCCTTCAAGTTATCTACTGAGAAAATTAGCACCTATTGTTCAAAGGATGCAGTCTCACAAGCCTGCTATGGGCCAAATGGCTGACTGACAACTACCTGACATACTCGACAAACACCCCCCCTTTCTCGCTATCTCTTTTGCCTAATAAATACGGAGGGCTGGGTAAAGCTCAGGGCCCTTGTCCACTAGAGGCAAGGTGCCCCCTGACCGCTTCTTCCAAATAATACTCTTTTGTCTCTTGTCTTTTATTCCCGCGTTTGCCTGGCTTTGTTCAGTCCCCCTATGTCCCTGCGGGCTACAATGGGGTTTCACCCTGTTGGCCAGGCTAGTCTCGAACTCCTGTCCTCAAATGATCTGCCCACCTTGGCCTCCCAAAGTGCTGGGATTACAGGCATGAGCTACCGTGCCTGGCAATTATTGGAGTCTTTAAAAACACAGTCATGGGCCTTCTTTGCTGGTACCTCCAGCACATGCTCACTGTATCTATAGGAGAGCCAGATTCGAAACATCAATATCAGAACAAACTTAGGAGATAAGGTGTCTTTCAGACAAGGACACAGAGGCTCTGTCTGGGAGGTTGAGGGGCTTGCCCAAAGCCATGCGGTCAGTAAGATGGCAGACCTGACATGACTGACACACCCTCCTTCTGGGCAGTTTGTGTCCTTTGGGCTCAGTCTGGTTTAAGATCACAGATTTGACTTAGACTGCCAGCACACCGAAACCAGTGTCACCATTTATTTTCCGCCGGTGTCTTTGGGCAAATCCATTTTTCCCTTCTCTGTAAAGTGAAGACTTTTTTTTTTTTTTTTTTTTTTTTGAGACAGTCTCTCTCTGTCACCCAGGCTAGAGCGCAGTGGCGCCCTCTTGGCTCACTGCAACCTCCGCCTCCCAGGTTCAAGCAATTCTCCTGCCTCAGCCTTCTGAGTAGCTGGGATTACAGGTGTGCGCCTCCACGCCCAGCTAATTTTTGTACTTTTAGTAGAGAGGGGGTTTCACCATGTTGGCCAGACTGGTCTTGAACTCCTTACCTCAAGTGATCTGCCTGCCTCAGCCTCCCAAAGTGCTGGAATTACAAGCTTGAGCCCTCACACCCAGCCCTCTTTTTTTTTTTTTTGAATCAGCATCTAGCTCTGTCGCCCAGGCTGGAGTGCAGTGGTGAGATTGCGACTCACTGCAGCCTTGAACACCCTGGCTCAAGTAGTCCTCCCACCTTGGACTCTCAAAGTGCTGGAATTACAAGCATGCCTAGGCGCCTGGCCAGGTGGAAACATTAGTCACTGGTGCTCCAGGAAGGTTGTCAGGCAGCGCTGAGCAGTAATGTGTCCTACTCACCTGCTGTTTATGCAGCACCAGGCCGCTTCTAAGAACTTTACCTGTTTCAGCTCACTGAATCCTCACAACACCCATTGTACAGAAGAGGAAACTGAGGCAGCGAGTGGTTAAGTGACTTCTCCGAGGTCACACAGCTAGGAAATGGTGGCAACAGTAAGAGCCCACGAAGAGCTGCGGTTGGTAGTTCACTCTGGACAGCCCTCCCGTGAACCGTCCCTTTACTGGCACTTGTTGCTGGGGACCTTCGTTGTCCTCTCCCTCCCTGGGCCAGGTGTGTCCTGGAGGGCAGGGAAGCGTCTTGGCACGCGGGTGCGCGCCGCCCCCTCGACCTCCTGGGCTCCCTGAACCTCGCAGGACCCCGGAAACCGGCAACTTCGAGCCCCGCCCCAGCTCCTGGCGGCGGGGGCGCACCGCGGGCGTCGGGCGGGGCGGCCCAGCAGGTAAAAGCTGCGCGGTCGCAGGCTCGGCACTCACAGCTCTGATGGCTCCGATGGCACTGACGGCCATGGCGCGTTCGAGCCTCCCGCTGGCGCTGGGCCTGGCCCTGGTCGCATTCTGCCTCCTGGCGCTGCCCCGCGACGCCCGGGCCCGGCCGCAGGAGCGCATGGTCGGAGAACGCCAGGACCTGTCGCCCGACGACCCGCAGGTGCAGAAGGCGGCGCAGGCGGCCGTGGCCAGTTACAACATGGGCAGCAACAGCCTCTACTACTTCCGAGACACGCACATTATCAAGGCACAGAGCCAGGTGCGGCGGGCGGGGTGCTGGCAGGGGATACTGGCCCAGGCGGGGAGGCCACAGGCACTGCCCGGGCTTGCATGGAGGGGGCCCGAAAGCGCTACCGGGATATTTTCATGCAATATTTAAAAAATCGAATTAATGCCAAAACTCCACAATGGGCAGCCATCTAAATTTCAAGGAAAGACATCATTCAATCCTGTATTGCATGCACTACCTGCCTTCCTGGCTTGCCTGGTCCTAGTCTCTGCCCTGATGGGGTAGATCGGGGAGAAGGGAAGGCAGATGGGGACAGTGGGCAGTTCCCCAGGTGGGGCATGTCTGATGTCTGCCCAGGCTGCTGGTGGGGCTCAGCCTCCAGGCCTCTCCTCCCTCCACACCCACCAGAACTTCCACCACCCCGGACCCCAGGTCTGAATCATCCCTTCCCCCTCTCTCCCCACCTGAGTGCCTGGGGGCAACAGGAGAATATGCTGGGAGGTGAGAAGTGAGGATCAAGGGTCAAGACCCCCGACCTGCCCCTACCCTATGTCCCCAGCTGGTGGCCGGCATCAAGTACTTCCTGACGATGGAGATGGGGAGCACAGACTGCCGCAAGACCAGGGTCGCTGGAGACCACGTGGACCTCACCACCTGCCCCCTTGCAGCAGGGGCGCAGCAGGAGGTAACAGCTGGGCTTCTCCAGCCCCAGCCCTCCCCAGAGCCTCAGGCACTCAGGTTGTCCAGCCTGAACTGGTTTGGCTGGACATGCAGATGTCCAGATGTCTGGCTGAACCTGTCGGCCTTCTGGATGAGTCAGCCTCTGGGCCAAGATGGGGTGCAGAAAGGAAGCTGGGGCTTCCTTGGGGAATGGAGAAGTTGGCTACCAAGATCTGGAGTCTAGTCCCGGCCATGTGGCTTGACATCCGTTGGGTCAGTGATTGCCCTTTTCTTGCCCTGGATTGGCCTGGCAGGCAGAGGGCTGGCTATTGGGAGGAGACAGGTCGAGGCTGGGCTCACCCCTCCTTCTCCCCTATATTCTCTCTACAGAAGCTGCGCTGTGACTTTGAGGTCCTTGTGGTTCCCTGGCAGAACTCCTCTCAGCTCCTAAAGCACAACTGTGTGCAGGTGTGATAAGTCCCTGAGGGCGAAGGCCATTTGTTTTGGGGCCACGGTGGAGGGTACTTCAGGTCCATGGGCCGTATCTGTCACAATAAATGGCCAGTGCTGCTTCTTGCATTGGTTTCTTCTCAGTGCTTCACTTCTGCCCCCATCCCCCACCCCCACTTCTGGCAGCTCCCAGCTCCCGCGCCCAAGCTGAGAGGTCACCCTGCCACCTGCAGCAGAGCTGCTGCTGTCCCAGCCCAGACAGTGCTGAAGGTGCAGGGCTGAGCCTCCAAATGTGGAGCCCTCCAAACACCCCAGCATCACAGGCAGAGAGAAACAAACCTTGGAGCCCCCACACATAGCCAGAGACTCCCGATATTCTCAGAGGTAAGGGGTGGGGGCAGACTCACAGAGCGGGGGCGATGCCCGGAGACAAGAACAGGGCCGGCTGCCTGGGAGCACTCCGAGGAGGAGTCTGTGCTCTGCTCCTGCTCAGCCCCAGGAGGAGCTCATGGGTGGCATGTGGGGCTTCAAGCAGGCAGTGTCCTCACCCAGGACGCTGAGCTCCCGGCCTGTAAGATTCCTCCACCTGCATGTGGCCCAATGATGGCAGAGTCCCTGCAGGCCAAGAGACCATGAGGGCTAGGACAGTGCTTCTCAGTCCAGGCTGTGGGCTCCACACCACAAGGACGCCTCTCATGCCTTGCCCTGGGCAAGATGCCTGAAAGGGGCTAGACTGGGAGCCCTAGAGGGACAGAGCTTGTCTGCCACCCACAGGAGGGGTGAGGGGACAGATTCAATGTAATGTCATTTAAAGAAAACAGCATCGTGGCTGGGTGCAGTGGCTCATGCCTGTAATCCCAGCACTTTGGGAGGCTGAGGAGGGTGGATCACCTGAGGTCAGGGGTTCAAGACCAGCCTGGCCAACGTGGTGAAACCTCGTCTCAACTAAGAATACAAAAATTATCTGGGTGTGGTGGCAGGCCCCTGTAATCTCAGCTATTCGGGAGGCTGAGGCAGGAGAATCTCTTGAATCCAGGAGGCAGAGGTTGCATTGAGCCCAGATTGCGCCACTGCACTCCAGTCTGGGAGACAGAGCAAGACTCCATCTCAAAAAAGAAAGCGGCATTGCAACATTTGCACACCTGAATGTGTGGCTGCAATTCATACTCCCCCATACATATACACACGCATACACCCAAAGCACAACACACCAGACATACACACACAGACACCCACAGCACACACTCAGATGCTGGCAGATATCACATGCATACCCAGAGAAACACAGCCTAGCAACTCATGAGCACACAAGCAACACACCCTAGAGAAACAACCTGGAGATGTACACACAAAACCCAAACACAACCCAAGGACCCACGTGCCACACCCAGAGGTGTTCCTCAGATGCACCAGCACACACCCACACTTGGGATATGGGCCTTGGGGGTGCTAGGTGTCGGTACCATCAGGCCCAGGCAGGCAGCACCGCAGTGGCTGTGGAGAGCATCCCACGGCCCTTCCTTTCTGACAAGGCCTCACACCCTGCTTGTGCCTGCCTAGTCCCCTGCCCAAGGCTAGGGCCTAATGAGCAGCAGCCCCAGCTCCCAGGCCCTGCCATCTGCCTTCGGAGCCCATATTGGGATAGGGACGAGGAAACAGGAAGTAGATCCTGGGTCCCACCTGGGAGTGAGAAGCTGAGGGGTGGCATTTGACAGGAGCTGGGGACCCGGGAGACGACATCCAGCCCTGTTTCTGCTCAAGCTTGTCAGATGTGGCAGCTCAGACAGCCCAGGGTGTGTGGGGGGCCTGCTGCTTAGAAGGGCTCCCATCTGCCACCAAGCAGGGGCTCCCAGCATTGGGCAGGCAGGGGGTGGGGGGCAGGAAATGCCTGCTGAATGAATGTGTGAGGTGTGAGGTGGTGGAGAGAAGCAAGGCCCAGAGACACCTGCCCGGTGACCTCCCTGCCCCTGGCATCTGTGCCCAAATCCCATATGGCATTTCCTCCACACAGTCTATTCCTGGGTCCTGGGCCAGCCAGTGCCTTCAGCCAGACCAGGAAAGAGGTGCTTATTCTGTCCTGGGGCCCTGGAAGCTACAGCACTGACTGGTCTGGCCCAGAGATGGGAGGGTTGGCAAAAAACTATTGCCCTTCAGCTCCCGCTCCTGACTCCCTCTGGCCTGAACTGCACCCTGGATTCACCTCTACTAGAGGTGAGATGGCTATTGTAGATAATGGAAAACCCTCCACTCAAGGAGAGACCCCTGGGGCCAGGGCAAGGCTTGCACTTTACTCAGTGCTAGGTTTCCAGCACCCAGCATAAGCCAGTGTCCCACTGTCACCCCCAGCCATGGGGACAGGGGCTCTGGACATCCAGCCTAGGCTCAGGCTATCAGTCCGGAGGTCATCTAAGTCCTAGAGCAGGCTGTGGGGCGCAGCCTTCAGCCTCATTCCCTGCTTCCCTCTCCCAGCAGCAAGGTCCTCCACACATCCCTGCCCGCCCCTTGCCCTGAGGCCAGAAGGACTTGAGAAGCCCCGACTCCACCTCCCCTCAGTGGGCTCTAGAGTCTGACCCCAGGAAGGGCAGGATATGACAATGACCTCTGACCTCTGGGTTCATGACATCCCCATCTGGTTGGTGCTCTTCTCCTGGAGCTGAGGGTCCTGGCAGGATTGAGTTCCCGGGCTCTGAGTCCCCATTCCTGGAGCCCATTGGGCCCCCAGGCCCTGGCAACCCTGGGGTGTTCAGGCCTATTCTTTTTCTCATGACTCTTGGGCCAGATGGGCCTTCCTCCCCAAAGCAGGGTTACTGCCTCCTCGGCTCTCCCGGCACCACCGACACCTGAGCTCAGCCCACGTTCTGCCTCACCCCTCCAGCTGCTGTTAATGCCCTGCTGGGCTGAGTTAGCATGCGGGCCCTGGTAGGGCTGGAGGGAATCAAGAGCAGCCCCTTTCATAGCGAGCACCGGCTCACACTCGTTCGTGAATGTGCACCAATTCCCTTCCCTGCGCCTTGGCCTAGCCAGTGAGGACATGGAGCCTCCTGGGGTTTAAAAACTCTATTGGGGCCCCCGCTCTGCAGGGCCTGGACAATCCTTCCAGCAGATTTGGGGATCCGTCCCAGTGCACCCAGGTGGGCAGACTGCCAGGGGTTGAAGTCTGTATCTGGTGTCCTCCTGGGGTCACTGCCTGAAGTCCTCTTCTCCAGCCTGCAGGGGTTAGTGGGGCATGGGTGGGTGAATGAACCAGCCTCTGCCCTCTCCGATCCCCATGGGGCTGTTACTTGGGGACACTTCTGGCTACAAGCCCCTCGCCAGCACCTTCCCGCTCCTGCCTGGTTCACCTCAAATGTGGTGTCCACAATCTCATCGATGACAGCTGCCTGGGAGCGGAACTTCTGCTGCTGCTGCTCCACGCTTGCCACCAGCTGCAGGTAATGGAACAGGAGCTGCTGTTGCCTGCGGGTGATGGGTGGGGGTCGCAGAGATGGGCTGGGTTGACCTGCTGGCTGGGCCTACTGGACCCCAGAAGCACCCAGAGGCTCTTCTTGCCTGCCTCCTCCCCACAAAATTTATATGACTGCAGACCTTTATTTCCAGGAGGTCTCCTTTTCCAGATATGAGAAAGTGCCCAAGTCTGCCTGTAGCGTAGAGGCTTCTGGCTTTGTTTATCTTCCTAACCACCCATCCCTCCACCCACCCATTGATCTGCCCCATTCCTCCCCATACGCCCACTCAACCGTCTGTCCATCCATCCACCCACTTTATCCAGTCACTCACCATCTGGCCCTCTAGCCACTCACAACTCACCTCCCCCTCCATCCACCTGCTCTTCCCTGTAGCCACCCCCCACCCACCCATTAACACCTTCACCATGCAGTGTAGTCAGTCATCCACCTGTCCATCCACCCACTCATGCGCCCACTACATTACTCATTGTCCCATTCACACCCTCCCGGCCATCTTGTCAACTATTCATCAAAGAACACTGGAAACAATGAACACAGCAAGGTGCTCTGAGGAGCTGGAGATGAACAAGAGACAGCTTGGCCTCAGAGGAGATGGAGATTAACGAGAGACAGCTTGCCCTCAGAGCCAGACAGCTGCTGACACCTTGAGATGTGAAGTTGGGTTCTGAGGGGCCCAGAGGAGGGAAACCTTGCCCGGTGCTGGGGGCCTGGAAAGACTTCTGGAGGCAGCGTCAATGAGCCGAGTTTGAAAGATAAGTGAGAGGCCAGGCGCGGTGGCTCACGCCTGTAATCCCATCACTTTGTGAGGTCGAGACAGGCGGATCATTTGAGGTCAGGAGTTCGAGACCAGCCTGGCCAACATGGTGAAACACTGCCTCTACTGAAAAAAACCACGCACAAATAGCCGGGCGTCGTGGCATGCACCTGTAATCCCAGCTACTCGGGAGGGTGAGGTGGGAGAATAGCTTGAACCCAGGAGGCAGAGGTTGCAGTGAGCCTAGATTACACCACTGCACTCCAGCCTGGGTGACAGAGTTCCCAGATGTCCTGGCCCAGCTGGCCACTCAAGTGGACAGGAATGGAGGTTGAGCATCTGGCTTCCAGGCCTTGATCTAAGCTGTTCCTCCAACTACCTCATTATCCCTCCACTTGGCTGAAGTCTACTCAGCCTCCACGGCCCAATACAGGGCTTTAGAGGTGGGGTCCTCATGGGCAGGGGCTGAGTCTGTGTCCTCTTTGGGTCCCTGGAGCCCTCACAGGGCCCAGACCTCACAAAGGTTGGGGATGGTTCTGGGGTGAAGGAATGGGTGGAATCTCTGCTGCTGGGATTAGCCAGGTGGCACACACACCTCTGGGCGTGCAGAAGCCACTCAGGGTCTCCACATTGCACCCACAGGCTCATCCGCAAGCCTCAGCACTCCATCCCGTTCTAGAGGGGCAGGCAATGTCCCTTTCCCTCCCAACCCTCCAGCCAGGCCCCCAGGCCTCACCCTTACACCCCAGGCCTCACTCCCTTCCTGTCTCCTCACTTCTCAGTCATGGTCCCAAACTTTTTCTCAATGAGCTGCTTCAGCATGGTGCCTTCACTCGCCACCTCTTTGGGCTCTGGATGTAGAGAAAGAAGGGTGAGGTCAAGGCCTGGATTTGGAGAAGAGGCAGAGGAACCCCATGTGTCAGGAAGATAAGGGCTAATGGAGCTTCTGTACAGGCTGCTCCAGGAGGTTGCTTCCCCGGGCGTGCCGCATGATGCAGTTCCCTTTGTTTGCTCGTCCAGCACCCACCCCACTTCTGGAAGAAGTACCCCAATTTTCCTGAGGAACAAATCACTTCTACCCCCTTTTAGTCCAAGTCCTCTGGCTGAGGTTAGCCCCATCCCCCAGCTTCAAGGACAGGTAACTTAGGCCTAGCCAATTAGAACGTATTTTTTCTTTTCTTCTTTTTTTTTTTTTTTTTTTTGTGTGTGTGAGACAGAGTCTTGCTCTGTCGCCTTGGCTCACTGCAACCTCTGCCTCCCGGGTTCCAGTGATTCTCCCACCTCAGCCTCCCGAGTAGCTGTGATTACAGGAGCCCACCACCACGCCCAGCTAATTTTTGTACTTTCAGTAGAGACGGGGTTTCACCATGTTGGCCAGGCTGGTCTCAAACTACTGACTTCAGGTGATCCGCCTGCCTCGGCCTCCCAAAGTGCTGGGATTACAGGCGTGAGCCACCATGCCCGGCCCCTAGTAGGTCTTTTAAGATTTGACAAGCACAGTCAGGTGTGGTGGCTCACATCTGTAATCTCAGCACTCTGGGAGGCTGAGGTGGGAGGATCATCTGAGGTCAGGAATTCAAGTTTGAGACCAGCCTGGCCAACATGGTGAAAACCCACCTCTACTAAAAAAACAAACAAAAAGTTAGGTGAGTGTGCTGGCGCATGCCTGCAGTCTCAGCTACTCAGGAGGCTGAGATGGAAGGATTGCTTGAGCCTGGGAAGCCGAGGTTGCAGTGAGCAGAGATTGCAGCACCACACTCCAGCCTGCGCCACAGAGCAAGACTCCATCTCAAAAAAACAAACAAACAAACAAACAAAAAAACCACAACGATTTGACAAGCAGTTTAAATGGCTTTGGGAGGATTGTCCTAGAGTCCTCTGGACTAAAGTCCTCCTGAGTCTCAAATTCTAAAACTCTAAAACTGAGTCTGGAATTCTGTATCTGTGGAGGGAGGTTAGGGGGATGGAGAGACTGGCCTCCACTGGCAGGTGAGGCCAGGGCGGGCTGAGCTGGTACCTGCGGCTCTGAGCTCCGTCAGTGAGTCTTCCAGCAGCTTCTCTTGGATCCTGGCGGCCCTCTGGGAAGAAGAGGCCTCAGATCTGTCAGAGTCCCAGGCCTGCTCAACCCTGGAGCCCCATGGCCTTACTCCTCCAGCTTCCTGATCTGGTCCACCTGTCCCACCCCACTTGGTACCTCCTGCTTCATTTTCTCGAGGCCTTTGAACAGCGCCATCTGGAAGCTATCCACCAGGACAGTAATCACCAGGCTGGAGAAGGGGACAGGAGTGTGCCCTCAGTGAAGAGGCCAGAGGAGAGGGGCACCCTGTACTTCCTGTGGGTTCAGTGTGGCACGACCAGGGTGAGAGGGCTGGGGTGAGGGTCCCAGGGGGAGGAGGAAGCACGGGTGGTGCTGGGCAGCACAGCAGGGGCGAGTCCTCACTTGAGGAAGATGAAGTACTGGATGATGATGTAAATTATGAGGATGGGAATGATGTACCAGGCGCCTAGGGGGAGCAGGCCAGAGGGCACAGTCAGGCTGTGCTTGCCACCCCCAACCACGACCTGCTCCCTCCCCACACTCTGACATGCAGGCATCAGAAGCCCCACTTTGCCGATGGGGTCACCAAGCCCTGGCCGGTCCACCCCCCCAATCCCTTGCCCTCCCTGCCGCCTGGGGCCTGCTCTACCCTGGGCACGGCTGTCTATGTAGATGAGGGACCAGTCATCCAGCGTGAGCAAGGTGAAGAGGGTGAAGATGGTGGTGAGGATGTTCTGGAAGCGCTTGGGGTCAGATTTGCGGAACAGTGCTCGGAGGACCGCGGAGAAGAGCACTGGCTGTTCAGGGCCAAACTGGGCTCTCAGTCCTATCCCTGTCCCAGCACCCCTCCTCCTGCCCCATCCCTGCTCCCCGCACCCCTTTCACTGCAACCCCTCAGGCCCCCACCCCAGCCCCTGCAGCACCAGGATACAGAGGCAGGTAAACATGAGGATGAGGATGGCTGCGATGGATGGCAAGGACTGGCCCAGGGTCCCTGTCACTTCCTGGACGCTGGTCAGGAATCTGTGGGCAGAAATGGAGCGGGGGCAGAGTCATCAGTGGGGCAGGGGGGTGTTTGTGCCTAGCAGCCACAGCTGGCGCTGAAGGCAGGAGGCTCCTGACTTGCTGGTGACTTGGGTGAGTCCTGGCCCCTCTCTGGAAAAATGAAGGGGCTGATTCCAGTGCATGGCAGGAGGCAGAAGCAGGCTGGGGTCAGCAGCCTCCGGCGCCCCCATCCCTTGAGCAGGTCACAGTGGATTTCTTGGGGGACCCGGTCTGTGTCCCCTCTTCCTTTGGAGTCCCCACCCCAGGTGGGAGCCGTGGCCACTGACCTGAGCCTCCGCAGGACCCGGATGGCCCTCAGCGCTCGCAGGCTCTTGAAGACCTTGAGGATTCGGAAGAGGCTTTGGTGGTAGATGGCGAAGGAGTGGGTCTGCATCAGCAAGAAGTCCAGCACGGCCATGGCCATGATGAAGAAGTCTGAGGGCACAGGGTTCCTGAGCCTGGCGGGCTCCCAACACCAGCGCTCCCTTCCCCACCGTTCTCTCATCCTGAGCCTCCCTGAGACTAAACACACACGGCCTGGCCCCAGCCCCACCCACCCAAATTGTTCCAGAAGTCATAGAAGTACGAGAGACCCAGGGTGATGATCTTGAGCAGGGCTTCCACCACGTAGATGCAGAAGAATATGGAGTCCAAGGCCATGAAGTACCACTCTGCAGGGACACAGGAACGCGTTCAGAGCTGTCCCGAGCACCCAGTGTCCTCTCTCTCCTTAGCATGAGCCTCATACAAGCCCAGGTTCCCAGGCTCTCCCCGGCTCTATCTAAGCAGCTCCACGACTTCACTACTGCTCTGTGTCTCAGTTTTCTTGTCTTTAAAATGGGTTTAATTGTGTCCGGGAGCAATGGTGCACGCCTGTAATCCCAGCACTTCGGGTGGGTGAGGCGGGCAGATCACCTTAGGTCAGGAGTTTGAGACCAGCCTGGCCAACATGGTGAAACCCTGTTTCTACCAAAAATACAAAAATTAGCTGGGCGTGGTGGCGGGCACCTGTAGTCCCAGCTACTTGGGAGACTGAGGCAGGAGAATCACTGGAACCCGGGAGGCAGAGGTTGTAGTGAACCGAGATCACGCCACTGTACTCCAACCTGGGCAAAAGAGCGAGACTCCGTCTAAAATAAAATAGGGATAACTGAAGTCCATTCGATAAAGTTGTGAGAATTAAATGCATGAACACAAGCGAAGTGCTTAGACTGGAGCCTGAGACAACGAGCCGGGCAGCTCCTGTCCTTCACCCTGCTCCATGACATTAGAGGGCCCAGCCTTCCCTGGCCTTCCACCCTCACCCCTCCAGCGCCTTCCACCCTCGCCCCTCCAGGGCCTTCCACCCTCGCCCCTCCAGGGCCTTCTCGGGTTCCCGGCCCTTCCCGCGAAGCTCAGGCTGCAGGCGCCCGGCCGCCCTCAGTCGCACATTTGGAGCAGATGCGTTCCCTAGTGGCTGCGGCGCGAACAGCACCGCCTCCCGCCTAGCTGGTCCTTCTGTCTCGGGCTGGCTGACCTCAGCGGAGTCTTTACGAGACGCTCTCTAAACGCTGGGCAATGCCATCTACTTCCCAGGGGTGAGGATCTAGTGAGCTGAGTCCTGTGAACCGCCCGGCACTGGATCAGGCCCACGGAGGTCCTGGAACAGCATCGGTGGCTTCTCCATGGGAACAGGGCTCCCTGGCTCTTACCGCCCCGGATCTCGACTTCAGCGAAAGTCTGGGCCACCAGCATGAAGGTGTTGAGGCAGACGACGACGAAGATGAAGGTTTCAAAGGCCAGGGATTGGGTCAGCTTCCGGATCATTTCCCGGAAGCCCTGAATGAGGAAGGTTAGCTTTTCCCACAGCCACTGCAAGAGATTAGTAGAGTGTCCCTTCTTGTGGGTCCGCTGGAGCCGGCCGGCTGAAAGGAACAGGGCCAGAAAGTCAAGTGTGTGCAAGTGGGGGACACGAGGTCCCGGGCACCCCCCAGCCTGGCTCAGCGTCCATAGTCACTCCCACCTGCTTGCTGGCCCTCCGCCTCCGGGGTTCAAGGAATTCTCGTGCCTCAGTCTCCCAAGTAGCTGGGACTACAGGTGCCTGCCCCACACCCAGCTAATTCTTGTATTTTTGGTATAAACAGGGTTTCACCAGGTTGGCCAGGCTGGTCTCGAACTCCTGGCCTCCACGGCTTCCACCACATAGACGCAGAAGAATATGGAGTCCAAGGTTATGAAGTACCACTCTGCAGGGACACAGGAGTGCGCTCAGGGCTGTCCCCAGCACCCAGGGTCCTCTCTCTCCTCAGCATGAGCCTCACACAAGCCTGGATTCCCAGGCTCTCCCCGGCTCTACCTAAGCAGCTGCGTGACTTCACTACTGCTCTGTGTCTCCGTTTTCTTGTCTTTAAAATGGGGATAATTGTGACCAGAAGTAATGGCTCGCACCTGGAGCTCACTCCTGGAGACCAGGAGTTCGAGACCACCCTGGCCAATAAATCCCCAACAGGCTGGTCCTGTGCCTTCTGTGGCAGGGGCCAGCCTGTTGGGGATTTGGAGTTGGCTTCTGGGGATCCTGAGGGCTCCCACTCCTGTGTCTCCATGCCTTTCTTTGCTCACGTGGCAACTTACACATGGAAAACCCAACCTCCTCATCACCCCATCCTCTTGGTGCACTTATCCTCTCCCTTTAAGGTCCTGATGAAATGTTCCCTCCTCTGGGTTGCCTTTCCCATCCCCATTTAATAACACACTTGCCCCTGTCTGCTTGTTCCTGAGACTGTTGTCATGTTTTATTTGTTGTTGTTTTCTGAGATGGAGTCTCGCTCTGTTGCCCAGGCTGGAGTGCAGTGTCGTGATCTTGGCTCACTATAACTTCTGCCTCCCAGCTTCAAGTTATTCTCCTGCCTCACCCTCCTGTGTAGCTGGGATTACAGGCACACACCACCACACCTGGCTAATTTTTGTATTTTTTTGGTAGAGACAAGGTTTCGCCATATTGACCAGGCTGGTCTCCAACTCCTAAACAATCTGCCCACCTCAGCCTCCCAAAGTGTTGGGATTACAGGTGTGAGCCACCGCGCCCGGCCTATTTGTTTTTTTTTTTTTTCTTATGGAGTCTTGCTCTGTCACCCAGGCTGGAGTGCAGTGGCATGATCTCGGCTCACTGCAACCTCTGCCTCCTGAGTTCAAGCAATTCTCCTGCCTCAACCTCCCGAGTAGCTGGGATTACAGGCACGCACCACCATGCCTGGCCAATTTTTGTCTTTTTTTTGGTAGAGACGGGATCTCACCATGTTGGCCAGGCTGGTCTCGAACTCCTGACCTCAAGTGATCCGCCTGTCTCGGCCTCCCGAAGTGCTGAGATTACAGGTGTGAGTCACCACGCCTGGCCTGTTGTCACGTTTATTGAACTACTAGGAAGAAGGTTCGGTGGAGTGAGAGCTAAAGCCCATGGTCCCTCCTTGCCCTCCAATAAGGCCCTCATTCAGGCATTAGCTCCTAATCTCTGTCCTCAAGCAGCTCACAGTTGAGTGGGAGAAATCTGGACAGATAGGATCCACCATGGTCAATGTTCTGAGGACGGCAGGCCCGGAGCACAGGATGATCTGTGGTCGGCTAAGTGACCACCCCCAGTCTTGGGCCCCTCGAGGGCAGCGACTGTGTTGAATTTTTCCCTGTGCTGCCATGGTGCAGGCAGGTCACACACCCACACTGAATGAGTGTCAATGTTTGACTGGTGGACATACGAATAAAGAAGGCAGTGACTGAATGAACAAACACCTCATGGCCTAAAGAAGTGCATAATTCAAAAAATAAAAGATGGGACCATGAACAGTCAGGAGAATGAATAGCCAATGGGGGACATATGCAGGAGGTTCAGGCCTTATGATCTGTGGAAGGTCAGTGCGGGCCCGAGATCAGGTCTGGAACCTGTGCCAGGCAGCAGAGTTGGCATGGGGGACCCAGCAAAGACTCACTTTTGCGTCTCCGAAACTGCCCCTCTTCTTTGCCCCAGTCTTCTGAATCTTTGGTGGAGGTATCCCAGGGATGAACTTTTTTGGACCTCTGGGCGGCACGTGAGTGGCTGACAGACCGAGTCATGCTGTGGGCCGAGCCCCGTGGGTGTGCCATAGGAGGGGGGAAGGCTCCTGTATGAGAAGCAGCAGGGCCGGAGGCGTCATGAACCAGGCTCCAGGACGTTTGTGGGATGGAGAGCTGGGAAGTGCTCTGGACGTAGTCCCTGGACTGGTAGTCGCCATAGAGGTGACTGGAATGATGCGTACTGTGGTGGTCTCGGTGCCGGTGGGTCCGGTGGTGGTACTGTGTGTGGTGGGAATGCTCACTATGGGGGTACTCGCTGTGATGGTCAGATATCCCATGCTGGTAGGACCCCACAGAGGAATTAGGGGAAAGGATCTGTCCGTGATGAGAAGGCCTTCTATGCTGGTGGGCTTCGTGATGATGCGACCTGCCATGGTGGTGGCTTTGGTGGTGGGTGGACCAGCCATGGTGGGAGACTTGGTGATGCTGGGACTCGTCGTGTTGGAGCCCGCTAAGGTAGGAAGCCTCGCTGTGGTGGAAGGACTCACTGTAGGGATTGGCTCCATGGGGCAGGTAGGACCCACCATGGTAGGAAGCCTCGCTGGGGTGGTGGGGCACGCCAGAGGAATAGTGGGATAAATTCTCACCGAGATATTGGCGTCTGCCATGGTGAGACGCCTTACGGTAGTGGGAGTCATTCTGCTGATGGAACCCACTGTATTGGGACCCGTCATGATGCCTTCTGCCAGCACGGTGGAGCTCATTAAGGTAGTCCTCACCGTAGGAATGGTGGGAGGGGACAGCGCCTTGAGAGGGAGCCAGGCCAAAGCCTGTGGGGCCGTGGGCTCTGCCATGATTCCACGCCTCACTGTGGTGTTGAGATTGGTGGATGTGGGAGGAGAAGGCTTGGTCGTGGAAGTCTTCGAACTCCGGAGGGTGGTGAGATTCACCACGTCGCTGAGGCACGCCATGATGGTGGAGAGCTCCGCTGTGGCCTGGCCTGTGGTGTGGGGGTGATGAGTGGGAGCGAAAGAACGTATCTGTGTTATTGGTGTCTGCCTCATTCTGAGCCTTTTCAGGCACTGAGTTTTGATCCATGACTGTGCTGGGAACTCTGGAGCGAACAGAACTCCAGACCTGGGCCCAACAGGCCCCGCCTGGATTTCCCTTCCTTCCTGAGCCGAGCTCAGTGCAGACTGTGGCCCTGGGCTTCCAGAAAGGCCTGACTATTCTCGTGGAACTCCCCCCTCTATGATGTCACCAGCAGGCCAGGGCCTCATTCCCAAATGTCTCTTCCTGGACTACAGTTCAGAATCAAGAATTATTGTGTCAAACTCCTTCATTGTAAATGAGGAAACCGAGGTCAAGAAAAGGGAAGGACTGGACCTAGGGGACCCCACAGGTCACTGGCAAAGCTGGACCAAGAAGTCTATGGGGCACCATGGCTTCATCAGCTGCTCTAGCCCTGTTATTGGAAAGAAAATGGTCCAAGTGGTCCAGTCTCCAGTCCCATCTAGAGGTCAGTTGGCTCTGGGGTGAAGACTGCCTGACTCCCTCCTAAATAAGTGTGTGACCTTGGGCTTGTTGCTGAACTTTCCCATGCCTCGGTTTCTTCCTCTGTAAAATGGGAATAAGAACACCTAGCCCACAGGATCAAAAAAGTTAAGATATGTAAACCTTATATTAACAGCATAATACATAGTTTTTGTTGTTGTTGTTTGTTTATTTCTTACTTTATTTTTGAGAAGGAGTCTCGTTCTGTCGCCCAGGCTGGAGTGCAGCGGCACGATCCCGACTCACTGCAACCTCCGCCTCCCAGGTTCACGCCATTTTCCTGCCTCAGCCTCCCAAGTAGCTGGGACTACAGACGCCCGCCACCATGCCCGGCTAACTTTTTGTATTTTTAGTAGAGACAGGGTTTCACCGTGTTAGCCAGGATGGTCTTGATCTCCTGACCTTGTGATCCGCCCGCCTCGCCCTTCCAAAGTGCTGGAATTACAGGCATGAGCCACCACACCCGGCCTATTTTTTTTTTTTTTTTTTTTTTTTTGAGACAGTCTCACTCTGTCACCCAGGCTGGAGTGTAGCGGCACGATCTCCACTCACAGCAATCTCTGCCTCCCGCGTTCAAGTGATCCTCCTGCCTTAGCCCCCTGAGTAGATGGGATTACAGGCACCCACCACTATACCCCACCCTGGCTAATTTTTTTTTTTTTGAGACAGAGTCTCACTCTGTCACTAGGCTGGAGTGCAGGGGCGCAATCTCCCTCACTGCAATCTCTGCCTCCCGGGTTCAGGCAATTCTCCTGCCTCAGCTTTCCTAGCAGCTGGGACTACAGGTGCGCACCACACCCAGCTAATTTTTGTATTTGTAGTAGAGACGGGATTTCACCATGTTGACGAGGCTGCTCTCGAACTCGTGACCTCAAATGATCCACCCACCTCGTGCTCCCTAAGTGCTGGGATTTCAGTTGTGAGCCACCATGCCTGGCCAATACATGTTAATTGGCATTATTGTTCTCTTCTTGATCCTGGAAACCTCCTGTTAGGGTTATTACCAAAATAAAACTATCAGCCATCATTTATTGAGGACTGCTTTATACACATTTTCTTTTCTTTTTTTCTTTTTTTTTTTTTTTGAGACAGAGTCTTGCTCTGTCGCCTAGGGTGGAGTGCAGTGGCATGGTCTCAGCTCACAGCAACCTCCACCTCCTGAATTCAAGAAATTCTCTTGCCTCAGCCTCCCAAGTAGCTGAAATTACAGGCGTGCACCACTACGCCCAGCTAATTTCTTTTGTATTTCTAGTAAAGATGGGGTTTCACTCTGTTGGTCAGGCTGTTCTCGAACTCTTGACCTCAAACAATCTGCCCACCTCGACATCCCAAAGTGCTGGGATTACTGGCCTGTGCCACCGAGCCCGGCCCATACACATTTAATTTAATCCTCACAATAGCCCCACATGGTGGATATTGTTTATCCCCATTTGACAGACAAAGGTGCTGTGGCTCAGAGAGTATAAATGAGTTGCTTGATGAATGAAAACTTACCATCAGTGCTATCTTACTCCAAGTCTGTATCCGTAACCTTCATGCTTTCCTGTGTTCCTCCTGGGAATCCACCGCAGAGCTTGCCCTGTAGGCTGAATTCATTGTGCACAGCGCAGCTCTTCTGGAAGCTTATGGGTGTCAGCTTCTTGAATGCTTGGTCAGAGCCATGTCCATAGCGGCTACTGGCTTCCCAGCGATGAAAGAGACATGGCTCCTGTTTTAAGGAGCTCACTATCTGTTGCCAGCAGCAGACAAAGAAACAATTTGTGTGGGCCGGGCGTGGTGGCTCACACCTGTAATCCCAGCACTTTGGGGGGCCAAGGCAGATGGATCAGCTGAGCTCAGGAGTTTGAGACCAGCCTGGGCAACATGGTGAAACTCTGTCTCTACTAAAATACAAAAAAAATAAGCTGGATGTGGTGGTGTGCGCCTGTAGTCCCAGCTACTTGGGAGGCTGAGGCACGAGAATTGCTTGAGCCCAGGAGGCGGAGGTTGCAGTGAGCCGAGATCACACCATTGCATTCCAGCCTGGGTGACAGAGTGAGATCTTGTCTCACAAAAAAAAAAAAAAAAAAAAAAGGAAAAAGAAAGAAAAGCAGGACTGTGTTCATTCAGTTGAGTCTTTCTCATTTTTTAACATGACATCAGGAAGTCTGTTGATAGTATGTGAGCACGCATGGCCTGGGGAGGAGGTTGAGGCTGATGATATCGTCCTTGCTCTACTGAATTCCCTCCCCAACCTCCCTTTATGCACCAGCAACTGACTTATGGGAACAAACAAAACTCAACTGGTGTGACAGAAAATCAGAGGAAAATTTCCTTCTAAAGAAAGAATTTGTAAGTGCTGTGACTCAGCTGCTTCCCTGCTACTTTGCTGTTGATGTAAACATGATAAAACATGAATTAGGCAGGTTAGTATTATAGTAAAAAAAAATTTTTTTTTTTTTGAGACAGTCTTACACTGTTGGCCAGGCTGGAGTGCAGTGGCGTAATCTTGGCTCACTGCAACCTCTGCCTCCCAGGCTCAAGCAATTCTTCTGCCTCAGCCTCCCAAGTAGCTGGGATTACAGGCGCCTAGCACTGCACTTGGCACATTTTTGTATTTTTAGTAGAGATGGGGTTTCACCATGTTGGCCAGGCTGGTCTCAAATTTCTGACCTTAGGTGATCCTCCTGCCTCGACCTCCCAAAGTGCTGAGATTACAGATGTGAGCCACCGTGCCCAGCCCAAATAGATATTTTTTAAAATGGCACATTTACTTGTCAAGTGGCTGTGATTTGCAGTTAGACACGTAGCAATGGCTCCAGCAAAATGGAAAAGAACCTAACTACAATTAGGTTGTAACTCTTTATCACTAACCAACCTTACCAGATTTGTCCATGGACCTAGGCCTAGAATTCTCCCCTTTCATTTCACAGCCCATGTTTTAAAAAACCCCACGTTAACCCGTCAGACTCATTTGTAAAACACAGAGGCTAATAAGGTATAAAACAGAAGGGCAGGACAGATGACTAAACAAGAAACTTGCAAAAAATGTGAAATCCTCACAATTAAATGTACTATAATAGGCCAGGCACAGTGGCTCCCACCTGTAATCCCAGAACTTTGGGAGACCAAGGAGGGAGGATCACTTGAGGCTAAGAGTTCAAAACCAGCCTGGAAAACAGAGAAAGACCCTCTCTATAAAAAATTTAAAAATTAGCCGAGCACAGTGGCATGCTATGGTCCCATCTACTCCAGAGGCTGAGGCAGGAGGATCACTTGAGTCCAAGAGGCTGAGGCTATAGTGAGCCGTGATAACTCCACTGCCTTGGTGACAGAGCAAGACCTTGTCTATTTAAAAAAAAAAAAAAAAAAGAGAAAAAGAAAAAAGGCCAAGCATGGTGGCTCACACTTGTAGTCTCAGCACTTTGGGAGGCCAAGAAGGATGGATCACCTGACGTCAGGAGTTTGAGACCAGCCTAGCCAACATGCTGAAACCCCGTCTCTAATAAAAATACAAAAATTTGCCAGGTGTGGTGGCAGGCGCCTGTAATCCCAGCTACTTGAGAGGCTGAGGCAGGAGAATCGCTTGAACCCAGGAGGTGGAGGTTGCAGTGACCTGAGATCACGCCACTGTACTCCAGCCTCGGCAACAAGAGCGAAACTCCGTCTCAAAAAAAAAAAAAGAAAAAGAAAGAAAGAAAGAAAAGACTCTATCCTGAGAGAGAACAGCAACCTCACATATTGACGACATGATCTCTGATACTGAACAGGATTTTATTTTTGTTTTCTTTTTTTTTTTTTTTTGAGACGGAGTCTGGCTCTGTCGCCCGGGCTGGAGTGCAGTGGCCGGATCTCAGCTCACTGCAAGCTCCGCCTCCCAGGTTTATGCCATTCTCCTGCTTCAGCCTCCGAGTAGCTGGGACTACAGGCGCCCGCCACCTCGCCCGGCTAGTATTTTGTATTTTTTTAGTAGAGACGGGGTTTCACCGTGTTAGCCAGGATGGTCTCGATCTCCTGACCTCGTGATCCGCCCGTCTCGGTCTCCCAAAGTGCTGGGATTACAGGCTTGAGCCACCGCGCCCGGCCTATTTTTGTTTTCTTGATAATAAACTGAAAAACGACTTGATCTTTTTTTTTTTTTGAGAGGGAGTCTCGCTCTGTCGCCCAGGCTAGAGTGCAGTGGCGCGATCTCGGCTCACTGCAAGCTCCACCTCCCGGGTTCACGCCATTCTCTTGCCTCAGCCTCCCGAGTAGGTGGGACTACAGGCACCCACCACTGTGCCCAGCTAATTTTATTTTTGTATTTTTAGTAGAGATGGGGTTTCACCGTGTTAGCCAGGATGGTCTTGATCTCCTGACCTTGTGATCCACCCTCCTCGGCCTCCCAAAGTGCTGGGATTACAGGCGTGAGCCACTGCGCCGGGCTACAACTTAATCTTTATCCTGGCTGATGAGTCAACTGATTTCATCAATAAAATGGTGAATGCTTACCACGCTATAGCACTAGTAAGATCTGTAAATGGTCAGCACGATCATCAAGAAAATTTTTCAGCTTTCCCAAACAAACAAAAAGCCAAGATAGATTTAATGTCATTTCATATGACGAATCATCAAAAAGTCTGTCTTGGAAGAACTACCTTGGCATTTATACTGATGGTTCAAATCAATGGTTGGCTCCATAAGAATTTTTACTGTCCTTGGAAAAAAACAAAACCAACAAACAAAAACTTGATGTTATCACAACACACTGCTTTCTTCACAGAGAGGCACTGGTGTCAGAAACTCTTGGAGATGGAAAGTAATGATGCAGTTTGCCTTTATTCAACAAAGACTAGCTAACCTGAAAACGTTTTAAAAACTGGCCAGGCAGGTTGGGTGCGGTGGCTCACGCCTGTAGTCCCAGCACTTTGGGAGGCCGAGGCAGGCGGATCATGAGGTCAGGAGATCAAGACCATCCTGGCTAACACGGTGAAACATGTCTCTACTAAAAGTGCAAAAAATTAACTGGGCGTGCTGGCGGGTGCCTGTAGTCCCAGCTACTTGGGAGGCTGAGGCGGGAGAATGGCGTGAACCCGGGAGGCAGAGCTTGCAGTGAGCTGAGATTGTGCCACTGCACTCTGGCCTGGGTGGCAGAGCAAGACTCTGTCTCAAAATAAAATAAAATAAAATAAAATAAAATAAAATAAAATAATAAATAAATAAATAAATCTGGCCAGGCAGGCTGGGTGTGGTGGCTCACGACTGTAATCCCAGCACTTTGGGAGGCCAAGGCAGGCAGATCACCTGAGGTCAGGAGTTCGAGACCAGCCTGGCCAACATGGTGAAACCCCATCTCTACTAAAAATACAAAAATTAGCTGGGTTTGGTGGTGCATGCCTCTAATCCCAGCTACTCGGGAGGCCACGGTGGGAGAATCACTTGAACTCGGGAGGCGGAGGTTGCGGTGAGCTGAGATTTTGTCACTGCACTCCAGCCTGGGCAACAGTGCTGGGATTACAGGCGTGAGCCACCAGGCCTAGCAATATATTTCTTTTTAATTTTAAAAACTAAAAGAAATGTCGGCATGGTGGCTCACGCCTGTAATCCTAGAACTTTGGGAGGCCAAGGCAGGTGAATCACTTGAGGCCAGGAATTCGAGACCAGCTCGGCCAACACAGCAAAACCCTAGTTCTCTACTAAAAATACAAAAATAAAAACAAAATATAGCTGGGCATGGTGGTGGGAGCATGTAGTCCTAGCTACTCAGGAGGCTGAGACCTGAGAATTGCTTGATCCCAGAAGGTGGAGGTTATAGTAAGCCAAGATTGTGCCACTGCACTCCAGCCTCGGTGACAGAGCAAGACTCTGTCTCGGAAAAAAAAAAAAAAAATCTTAAAAAAAAAAGAAAATGAATTAAAAACACTGTATAAAAACTTAGACAAAGACATTCCTTTTTTGTTCTTGAGATGGAGTTTCACTTTTGTTGCCCAGGCTGGAATGCAATGATGTGATCTTGGCTCACTGCAACCTCTGCCTCCCGGGTTCAAGTGATTCTCCTGCCTCAGCCTCCCAAGTAGCTGGGATTACAGGCATGAGCCACCACACCTGGCCTGAGCACAGCCATTTTCTTTTCTTTTCTTTTTCTTTTTCCTTTCTTTCTTTCTTTCTTTTTTTTTTTTTTTGAGACGGAGTTTCGTGCTGTCGCCCCAGCTGGAGTGCAGTGACACCATCTCGGCTCACTGCAAGCTCCACCTCCCTGGTTCAAGGGATTCTCCTGCCTCAGCCTCCCGAGTAGCTGGGACTACAGGTGCCCACCACCACGCCCAGCTAATTTTTTGTATTTTTTTTAGTAGAGATGGGATTTCACCATGTAGGCCAAGATGGTCTCCATCTCCTGACCTCAAGTGATCCGTCCGCCTCAGCCTCCCAAAGTGCTGGAATTACAGGCATGAGCCACCACGCCTGGCCAATTGAGCACAGCCATTTTCTAGCACGCACAGACATCTGGTGGTGGAGCACTCTGTGTATGGGACCATTGAGAAAGCATGGGTCTGGCCGGGTAAAGAGGCTGACACAATCTACGGCGAGTCATCCTATCTCATCACTGAGGGCTCCTCCACCGATTGCTCTCTGATGGGCATTTCATATGGGAATCTTCCCACCCTGTGACTATTTTGAGAAGCTGTTCACAGTCCTGTCTCCTAGGCCATCGGATTGCCAGTTGTGCTCTTTTCAAGTCTCTGCAGCTGGCTAGCCTATCAGATGCTGCTCACGAGTCTGTGTAAATCTGTACCTTAGGCCACCTTTCCTCCACAGAAAGCATCCACAGATGTATTGCCCCAAGGTTCCACCCACTGGGAGAATTTTCCTTCACCACTGTCTGTAACCTCAAACTCCTGGGCTCAAGCAATCCTCCCTCCCCCTTTAGCCTCCCAAGTAGCTGGTACTACAGGTATGCACCATTACACCTGGCTAATTTTTAAAACTTGTTTTTGTAAAGACTGGGTCTCACTATGTTGACCAGGCTGGTGTGAAACTCCTGGGCTCAAGTGATCCTCCCATCTCAGCCTCCCAGAATGCTGGGTTTACAGGCATAAGTGACCATGCCTGGCGTGCTTTTCTCTCTTCCTTTTCTTCTCTTCTCTTCTCTTTTCTCTCTCTCTCTCTCTTTCCTTCCTTCCTTCCTTCTTCCTTCCTTCCTTCCTTCTTTCCCCTCCCTCGCTCCCTCGCTCCCTCCCTCCCTCCTTCCTTCCTTCCTTTTTTTTTTTTGATGGAGTTTTGCTCTTGTTACCCAGGCTGGAGTGCAATGGTGTAATCTTGGCTTGCTGCAACCTCCACCTCCCGGGTTCAAGCAATTCTCCTGCCTCAGTCTCCCAAGTAGCTGGGATTACAGGTGCCCGCCACCAAGCCTGGCTAATTTTTGTGTTTGTAATAGAGACGGGGTTTCACCATGTTGGCCAGACTGGTCTCGAACTCCTGACCTCAGGTAATCCACCTACCTTGTGCTCCCCAAGTACTGAGATTACAGGCATGAGCCACTAAGCCCAGCCTCTTTTCTTTTTTTAAAAAAAACTGAGTTTCACTGTGTTGCCCAGGCTGGAGTGCAGTGGCACAATCTTGGCTCGCTGCAACCTCTGCCTCCCAGATTCAAGCAATTCTCCTGCCTCAGCCTCCCAAGTAGCTGGGATTACAGGCACCTGCCCCGACGCCCAGCAAATCTTTGTATTTTTAGTAGAGATGGGATTTCACCATGTTGGCCAGGCTGGTCTCGAACTCCTGACCTCAAGTTATCTGCCTGCCTTGGCTTCCCAAAGTGCTGGGATCACAGGCATGAGCCACCGTGACTGGCCCCTCCAGTGTTTTCTTAAATCCAGGCTACAGGTCAGCAAACTCCTTCCATGAAGTGGTAAATGTCTTAGGCTTTGGGAGCCATATGATCTTATTGCAGTTACTCAACTCTGCCAGTGTAGTGCATAAACAGCCTTAGACAAGACGTAAGTACATGAGTGTGACTGTGTTGCAATAAAACTTTATCTACAAAAACAGGTGGTAGTCCAGATTTGCTTATAGTTTGCTCATCCCTGGTCTAGGCAGTCAACAAATCAATAAAACTTCTGATGTATAATGTTTGTCGATTTGTAGTGTAAATACTCTCACGATGGCTGATTTCAGGTTACCAGTGTAACACCACCAAGTGCTGTCCTGGAAGAGATAGGCCGTAAATAACACACCACTGACTGGGCGCGGTGGCTCATGCCTGTAATCCCAGTGTTTTGGGAGGCCAACGCCAGCAGATCGTTTGAGCTCAGGATTTTGAGACTAGCCTGAGTAACACAGTAAGATCCTGTCTATTAAAAAATAATTAGCCCAACACGGTGGCACCAGGGGTGCCAGGTTGAGGTGGGAGGACCACCTGAGCCCAGGGAGGTCAGGGCTGCAGTGAGCCAAGATCGCACCACTCTACTCATCTGGGCAACAGAAGTGAAACCCTGTGTCAAAAAAAAAAAAAAAAAAGTAAATTGTAGTAAACTAATTAGTAAGTGATGAGTTTTGAGTATTTATTGTCTTTACTATTTGTTTGTTTATTTATTTGAGATGGAGTCTCACTCTGTCGCCCAGGCTGTAGTGTAGTGGTGTGATCTTGGCTCATTGCAACCTCCGCCTCCCAGGTTCAAGTGATTCTCCTGCCTCAGCCTCCTGAGTAGCTGGTATTACAGGCGCACGCCACCACACCTGGCTAATTTTTGTATTTTTAGTAGAGATGGGGCTTCATCATGTCGGCCAGACTGGTCTCAAACTCCTGACTTGAAGTGATCCATCTGCTTCGGCCTCCCAAAGTTCTGGGACAGGCGTGAGCCACCGTGCCCAGCTTGAGTCTTCCCATTTTTAATGCAGCATGAGAACTTGACTCCTTTGCCCTCTGTTGCCTGGGTGTTATAGCAATCCCATGAGATCAGGATGAATGTGGAGGATGGGAGTGGTGGAGGGTGATCCTGTCCTGTCCTTTGCCCACTGGAGGGCAACCAGGGAAACTTGCTGGGAAGAAGAGGATTGGCTGGCAGGGATCCTCAGATTTCTGTAGCCCTGCTGGGCCAGAGGAGCTAATCTAGAGTCTATGAGGTGGAGAAAGGGGCTCCCCTTCCTGTCCTCCATGCCCTCCTCTAGCTGGAACTGACTGTCTAGCCCCTTTCTTCAGGCACCTCTGCCCCACAGCCCCTCTCCACGCCTCTGGCCCATTCTGGGAAGCTGCCCGGTTGTGTTGGCAGAGCACCAGCTTCTCTCTCTGTGCCCCACCTCACCTTGGGCTCCCAAAGCACTTGGGCTCTCTGCCCCTCCCTCCCACTCAAACCTGCTCCCAGGAGGCTTTTATAATGAGGCTCTTTAATAAAGAGGCTGCAGGGATGGCTGAGAGGGTGTTTCAGGGGGTCGGGTAATGTATTGTGGTGGAAAGACCTGGGCTTTGGAGCCTGAGCACTTTGGTTTCTGTCCTAGCTCAGCTTCTCCCGGCTGTATGAGCCTGGGCACTTCAACTTTTTGTATCTCAGTTTCCTCTTCTACAAGAGGGGATATAGCTGGGTGTTCAGTGGCACCTTCCTGTAATCCCAGTTACTCAGGAGGCTGAGGGAGAACTGCTTGAGCCTGGGAGTTTGAGGCTGCAGTGAGCCACGATCGCACCACTGCTCCCTCCGAGTAGCTGAGACTTGTCACTTGGGTGACAAGTGAGACCCTGTCTCTAAAATAAATAAAACAGGGAGAGAAGAGTAACAGCTACCTCTTAGGGTGTTGTAAAAATCAAGTAAGTTGGCTGGGCCTGCTGGCTCATGCCAGTAATCCCAGCACTTTGAGGGGCCAAGGCAGGTAGATTGTTTGAGGCCAGGAGTTTGAGACCAGTCTGGCCAATATGGTGAAACCCTGTGTCTACTAAAAATGCAAAAATTAGCCAGGTGTGGTGGTGGGTGCCTGTAATCCCAGCTATTTGGGAGGCTCAGGCAGGAGAATCACTTGAACCTGAGCAGCAGAAGTTGCAGTGAGCCGAGATCTCACCACTGCACTCCAGCCTGGGCAACAGAGCTAGACTCCATCTCAGAAACAAAGCAAAACGAAAATCAAATAAGTTAAAAAATACATAAAGTGTAGAGAAGAGCACCTAGCACAGGGGTCCCCAACCCCTGGGCCATAGACATTACCACCTGAGCTGTGCCTCCTGTCAGATCACCATTAGATTCTCTGAGGAGTGTGAATCCCCTATTGTGAACTGCATGTGCGAGGGATTTAGGTTGTGCACTCCTTATGAAAATCTAATGCCTGATGATCTGAGGTGAAACAGTTTCATCCCAAAACCATCCCCCTTTACCCCTCACACCATGGACAAATAGTCTTCCACAAAGCCACTCCCTGGTGCCAAAAAGTTGGGGACCACTGACCTAGTATATAGTAAGTGATATGGTTTGGCTGTGTGTTCCCGCTGCCCTGCCCAGATCTCATGTTGAAATGTCATCTCCGGCCGGGCGTGGTGGCTCAAGCCTGTAATCCCAGCACTTTGGGAGGCCGAGACGGGCGGATCACAAGGTCAGGAGATCGAGACCATCCTGGCTAACACGGGGAAACCCCGTCTCTACTGAAAAATACAAAAAACTAGCCGGGCGAGGTGGTGGGCGCCTGTAGTCCCAGCTACTTGGGAGGCTGAGGCAGGAGAATGGCATAAACCCGGGAGGCGGAGCTTGCAGTGAGCTGAGATCCGGCCACTGCACTCCAGCCTGGGCGGCAGAGCGGGACTCCGTCTCAAAAAAAAAAAAAAAAAGAAATGTCATCTCCAGTGTTGGAGGTGGGGCCTGGTGGGAGATGTTTGGATCATGGGGTGGATCCCTCATGAATGGCTTGGCGCCATCCCCTTGGTGATCAAATGGCTTGGCACCATCCCCTTGGTGATCAGCGAGTTCTTGCTCTGAGTTCACAGTGATCTGGTTGTTTGAAAGTGTGTGGCACCTCCCCCCAGAGGGCACTGACCTTGTTCCTGCTCTTGCCATGTGATAAGCTTGCTTCCACTTCACTTTTCACCACAATTGTAAGCTTCCTGAGGCCTCCCCAGAAGCTGAGCAGATGCCAGCACCATGGCTGTACAGCCAGCAGAACTGGGAGCCAATCAAACCTCTTTTCTTTTTTTTCACTTTGTAGCCCAGGTTGGAGTGCAGTGGTTGATCTCGGCTCACTGCAAGCTCTGCCTCCTGGGTTCACGCCATTCTCCTGCCTCAGCCTCCCAAGTAGCTGGGACTACAGGTGCCCGTCACCACACCCGGCTAATTTTTTTTGTTTTTAGTAGAGACAGGATTTCACCCTATTAGCCAGGATGGTCTCTATCTCCTGACCTCATGATCCACCCGCCTCGGCCTCCCAAAGTGCTGGGATTACAGGCATGAGCCACTGTGCCCGGCCCCAATCAAACCTCTTTTCTTTAATTACCCAGACTCAGGTATTTCTTCATAGCAATGCAAAAACAGCCTAATACAGTAAGTGCTCAGTAGAAGCTAGTATCATTGTTCTTATTAACGTGCCTTCTCTTAGTGGCATTTGCAGCTTTTTTTTTTAGATGAAGTCTCGCTCTGTCACCCAGGCTGGAGTGCAGTGGTGTGATCTCGGCTCTCTGCAACCTCTACTTCCTGGGTTCAAGGCATTCTCCTGCCTTAGCCTCCTGAGAAGCTGGGATTACAGGCACGCGCAACCACACCCAGCTAATTTTGTATTTTAGTAGAGATGGGGTTTCACCATGTTGGCCAGGCTGGTCTCAAACTCCTGACTTCAAGTGATCCACCCCGACTTGGCCTCCCAAAGTGCTGGGATTACAGGCGTGAGCCACCACACCTGGCCATGCAGCTTGTTACTAAAGGCCTTTCTCCTGCTTACCTCAGTGGCTCCCCATCACCTACAAGAGAGCTGTCCTTGCATGCCACGGCACTCTCTTGTGCCAGGAACAAGCTCCAGATGGACAGAGACAGTGATCTTCTCAGCTCTGGGGACAGCCCGGCCTCCCCTGCTAGTCATCTCTGGCCATTCCACTTATGCCAGCATTCCATATAAAACAATCCCAACTTTTAGAAAAAATATTTTAAAATCTCCCTCCTGATTTGGCCCAACAAATAAGACTGACTGACATAGTATGGCCTTTTGAATCATTCTCAGAGGAATTCAGCTGGGATCGGGAGAAATGGATAAATGTTTTTTGAGAGAACAGATGACATCTGGGGCAAGAGCCCACCCTCCCAAAGAAAAAAATCATCTTAAATGTTCATTGTTCCTTTTTTTTTTTTATTGGCCTCAAAAGTCACATTTATTCAAAGAAAAAAATGACAAGGCTGAGTGCAGTGGCTCATGCCTGTAATCCCAGCAATTTGGGAGGCTGAGGCAGGAGGATCACTTGAGGTCAGGAGTTCGAGACCATCCTGGCCAACATGGTGAAACTCCCTCTACTAAAAATATAAAAATTAGCCAGGTGTGGTGGCACATACCTGTAATCCCAGTTACTCGGGTGGCTGAGGCAGGAGAATCACTTGAACTCAGGAGGCAGAGGTTGCAGTGAGGCGAGATCTTACCACTGCACTCCAGCCTGGATAACAGAGCGAGATTGAGACTAGGTCTCCAAAAAAAAACTGACAAGATGTCCATCCCTCAGCTCCCTTCCCTCCACCTCCTGCTGCTCCTCAGTCCTGATTTTTTTTTTTTGAGATGGAGTCTCACTTTGTCACCCAGGCTGGCAGGCGATTCTCGCTCACTGGCGTGAAGCTTCATCTCCCAGGGTTCACGTCATTCTCCTGCCTCAGCCTCCTGGAGTAGGGGACTATGGGCACCACCACCACGCCACAATTTTTTTTGTATTTTTAGTACAGACAGGCTTTCATTGTGTTAGCCAGGATGGTCTCGATCTCCTAACCTCGTGATCCGCCCGCCTCGGCCTGCCAAAGTGCTGGGATTACAGGCGTGAGCCACTGCGCCCAGCCTCAGTCCCAAAATTGACACCAGGTGGCAGATCAGCTCCCCTCAGATGTGGTCAACAGCACTGAGCCATCTCCTCAGTGGGGGTGATGTACAATGTCTTGATGTCTAGATTAGTCCCCCTGTCTTCTGGTGTTACTGTGTTAGGAGCCACACCCTATGGTCAAAACATCCACCATGACTGACTCTCATTTTGAATATCATTTTCCCTGTTGGTGGGAAAGTCATAGCTGATGATTAAAGAAACCTGGAGGCCGGGCGTGGTGGCTCAAGCCTGTAATCCCAGCACTTTGGGAGGCCGAGACGGGTGGATCATGAGGTCAGGAGATCGAGACCATCCTGGCTAACACGGTGAAACCCCGTCTCTACTAAAAAATACAAAAAACTAGCCGGGCGAGGTGGCGGGCGCCTGTAGTCCCAGCTGCTCGGGAGGCTGAGGCCGGAGAATGGCATGAACCCGGGAGGCGGAGCTTGCAGTGAGCTGAGATCCAGCCACTGCACTCTAGCCTGGGCTACAGAGCCAGACTCCGTCTCAAAAAAAAAAAAAAAAAAAAAAGAAACCTGGCACATTCTCTGGCCAGGAGACCAGTGGTAATCAATGCTCTGCTAGGGCCAGAATGGAACTCCTCATGATCATATCTTGTTCCTTTTGGTTCATATCTCCATGCATGGCAGAAACGGTTAAGTCTCTGGCAAGTATCTTCTCAGTGAGCCAATCAGCCTTCCTTGGGGTATTGGTGAAGATGAGTGCCTGGATGATGATCAGGGTTCCATGCAAGTCACACAGTGGTCCCAGCTTCGACTCCTCTTGTTTTATGCTGATGTAAAATTGGCAGATACCCTCCAGGTGAACTCTTCCTTCTTTTTTTTTTTTTTTTTTTTGAGACAGAGTCTCGCTCTGTCGCCCAGGCTGGAGTGCAGTGGCGCTATCTCGGCTCACTGCAAGCTCCGCCTCCTGGGTTCACGCCATTCTCCTGCCTCAGCCGCCCGAGTAGCTGGGACTACAGGCACCTGCCACCACAACTGACTAATTTTTTTGTATTTTTAGTAGAGATGGGGTTTCACCGTGTTAGCCAGGATGGTCTCGATCTCCTAACCTCGTGATCCGCCCGCCTCGGCCTCCTAAAGTGCTGGGGTTACAGGCATGAGCTACCACGCCCGGGCAAACTCTTCCTTATTGACAAGGATTCTGGCAGGGTCCCTTATGAACTTCTTGGTCACCTCAAGTGCATCAAAAGGCATTATAGCTGATAGCAAAACCATCTGAGTGTTGCTTTTGAGCTTTATTTATTAATTATTGTTACTTTTAGAGACAGATCTCACTCTGTCACACAGACCGGAATGCAGTGGTGTGATCATAGCTCAATGCAGCCTCCAACTCCTGGGTTCAAGTAATCTTTGTGCCTCAGCTTCCCAAGTAGCTGAGACTACAGGTGCATGCCTCTACGCCGAGATAATGTTTAAATTTTTTTTGTAGAAACTGTGGTCTCATTCTGTTGCCCAGGCTATTCTCCAACTCCTGAGCTCAAGTGATTTTCCCTCCTTTGCCTCCCAAAGTGCTGGGATTACAGGTGTGAGCCACTGTGACTGGCTGAGGTTTTGGAATATGGCATAGATCTGGTTCTTGAATCTTTGGCTTAACATTTCATCAGCTTCATCCAATGCAAGCCTCTTGCTGTATTTGGGAGACAGTGTCTCCAGTGAAACATATCAAATACGTGGCCAGGAGTACTACGATGATATGGGGAGCTTCCATCTGCAGCTTCCGCTTCTACTTCAACATGCATGTGCGTGCCCCCAGTGCAGGTGTGACAGGAGGCACACACATAATCTAATGCCATGGCCGTTTTCTGCATCTACTGAACCAATTCTCAAGTGGGTTCCAGGACCAAGGCCTGGGTAGCCTTAAGATTCAATTCAATCTGCTGTAGAATGGATATGGCAAATGTGGCCATATTCCCAGCCCCAGATTGGGCTTGAGCAATCAACCACAACATAACCTTTGATAGGAGGAAGACTAATGCAGCTGGAAGTCAGAGACCTTCCCAAAACCATAGGCATAGAAGCCATGAAGGAGGGGCTCCAAGAGGTCCATGTCATCAAAGCTGTTGACAATCTCATTCCAGATGCTCTGGGTGATGCCCTCAGGCTCCATCCCCTCAGGATCATTGTGTTTGGACTAGGAATCTTGATTCATCCACATGATCCTTAGAAACTAGCCAATCTGAACTTCTCCTTCTCCTTCTCCTTCCTCTTCTTTTTCTTTCTTTTTTGAGATAGAGTCTTGCTCTGTCACCCAGGCTGGGGTGCAGTGGCGCCATCTCAGCTCACTGCAACCTCCACCTCCCAGGCTCAATCAGTTCTCCTGCCTCAGCCTCCCGAGTAGCTGGGATTACAGGCACCCACCACCATGCCCAGCTAATTTTTGTATTTTTAGCAGAGACAGTGTTTCACCATGTTAGTCAGACTGGTCTGGAACTCCTGACCTCAATCTGCCTGCCTCGGCCTCCCAAAGTGCTGGGATTACAGGCATGAGCCACCATGCCCGGCCTCAATCTGAACTTCTAAGCATGACATTCAAGGGCTTTCATAATCTGGCACTGGCATATTTCTCCCCAGCCAGATGGCCCAGCATCCCTGTCTCACAGGGCCCAGGCTTTCTCATACCCGGCACCTCTGCGTGTTGCATGTATTGTTCCCTCTGTCCAGAGCCCCTTCCTCCATCCCTGTTCTCATCTGGGACATCTCTTCTCCAGAGAACCTCTCCTGACCTCAGGCAGGCATTCCTGTCCTCCCCTTTGCTCCTTACACACTTTATGCTTCCTATATTCATGAAAATCAAGGCTGGACTGGGTGCGATGGGTCACACGTGCAATCCCTGCACTCTGGGAGGCCAAGGCAGGAGGATCACTTGAGTCCAGGAGTTTGAGACCAGCCTGAGCAACATACTAAGAACCCTGTCTCTACAAAAAAAGTAAATAATTAGCTGGGTATGGTGCCATGAGCCTATCGTCCCAGCTACTCAGGAGACTGAGATGGGAGGATCACTTGAGTTCGAGGCTGCCGTGACCTATGATTGCACTACTGCACTCCAGCCTGGGCAACAGAGTGAGACCCTGTCTCAAAACAAACAAACAAAGAAAAAATCAAGACTGCTCATAGCCCATACCATGGCTTTGGGGAAAGTAGAAAAAGTCACCCCTTCCTCAAAATGCTTTCTTCCATCTGCGAAAAAAACTCTTCTAATAGATGTGTCAAACTATAACATCTACAACATGAAAGGTGTTGACCCTGGAGGAGTCCTGATGAAACCAGAGATGCCATCTTGGGAGAACCTCTGTGTGCCAGGACCTGTGCTAGGGGCCTGTTTATTTCACAGGTGAGGAAAGCGAGACTCAAAGGCTAAGTTCAAAGTATGTAACTGGTAGATGGCAGAGCCAGGGTTTGAACTCCAGAGCCCCAGTGGTTAATCACAAGGCAAGATCACCCCCATCGAGTCATTGTTGGCCAGGTTTGCTGCCTCCACATCTTCTCTAGACCTTAGGGTGAGCTCCTCAAGGCAGGGACCACGTTTCACTCACTGCCAAAGTTCTGGGACCATTCTGAGTAGGCACAGAGTGGGCAGCACCCAGTGTTTGTCGGTGGAAGGAGCCTCCTTGCAGGAGTCCTAGGGGTTGGGGTCCCAGGGGCTGAGGCCTGTTCACCTGGTTGTGGCTGAAGCTGGAGATGTTCCCACCAAAGAGTTCCAGAGCCCCTGCTCAGCTTTAGGATTTGCCCTTGCCCCTGAGTCAAACAGAGAACCCTCTCCAAGTACCTGATGATTCCATTTGCCCCTGACTCCAGATTTTTCTGAGACCAGAGTTGTGCTCTCTGCTGAGGTGGGGCAAGGTTTATAAAGGAGGGCCCGCCTGCCTGGCGGCCAGGGAGGCCAGGGGAGGCCTATTGCAGTGGTTTGGCTGTTTGTCCCTTAAACCTCATGTTGACATTTAATCCACAATGTTGGAGGTTGGCCTAATGAGAGGTGTTTGGCTCATGGGTGTGGATTCCTCATGAAAAGATTAATGCCTTCCCTGAGGATTAAGTGTGTTTTTTCACTCTCAGTTCCAAGAGCTGGTTGTTAAAAAGACCTGGCACCTCCTGCGACCCCCTTGCTTCCCCTGTGGTCTCTGCATACTTGGGGTGCCCAGCAGAAGCAGCCTGAGACCCTCGCCAGATACAGATACCAATCCTGAACTTTCTAGTCATCAGGATTGAATCAAATAAACCTTTTAATTTACCCAGCCTCAGTCATTTCTTTATGGCAACACATAATGAACTGGGACACTTATCAAAGCAGACTTGGCCAGGCGTGGGGGCTCATGCCTGGAATCCCAGCACTTTAGGAGGCCGAGGTGGGCAGATCACCTGAGGTCAGGAGTTCGAGACCAGCCTGGCCAACATGGCGAATCCCCCCATCTCTACTAAAAATACAAAAATTAGCCGGGTGTGGTGGCAGGCACCTGTAATCCCAGCTACTCAGGAGGCTGAGGCAGGAGAATCCCTTGAACCTGGGAGGTGGAGGTTGCAGTGACCCGAGATTGCACCACTGCACTCCGGACTGGGAGACAGAGTGAGACTGTCAAAAAAAAAAAAAAAAAAAAAAAGTAGATTTAAAGGCATGTCTGAATTTTCCAGGCCAACTGAGGGCAAGGTGAAGGATGTTCCTGGCAGAGTTATGACCAGAGGCTAGGGCTGGGGGTGCAGATGGAGACAATGGCAAGCACCTTATTGGCTGGGGGCCAGAGACACCTATTTTTGGATAGATCACTTTGAGTCTGGTCCAATTCTTTACTGCTGCTTAATGTCAGAAACTTAACTATGCTTTTGCATGATTCTAATTATTGCCTTTTTCAGAGCTCTGCTGGTAAAAAGTGGGGTGCCATACCAACAGTCCCCTTTCAAGCCCAGCGTGTCATGCATCCGGCCAACCAATCACTGCAATGTTCATTGTCCAAACAGGTCAACCGTTGTTTCCATGAAAAACAGGATAAAGAGTTGCTGATAGCAGTGTCTTGGTTCTTCCCTTTACATTCTTTTGGGGGAAGGTGCTGGGAGTCAGCCTAGCTTGTGGCAGGTGGCCTTTTTTATTTGAATGGCACTACAGACAGCGCTTGTGAGCACAGACTCTGAAGCCACACTGTCTTGGTTCAGATCCTAGTGGCCACTTTCTGGCTGTGTGACCCTGACTGACTTAATCTCCCCCAAGTTTCAGTTCCCTCACCTGGAAAATGGCACCCATCTCCAAAGTTAATACACATAAAGCCCTTAAACGGTGGCTGGCACACCGTAGACCATAATAGCTATTGTTTTTATGACTTGTCCAGATATGTCGATATAGCTCTGAAGAAAGTAACAGAAAAAGTCCCGATTCTCCGCTACTCAGTCTTAAGGGAGATTTCACCTCGCAGTGCTGGGTATCTTGCTGTGTTAAAGGAAATCGCAGAAAGGGATTGGTCTTCATCTGAGTCTGAGTTGTCTTCTTGTGAGGAAAGCAGGCCATTAGTGAAGTCAGTGATTCACAGGGGGAGGTCAAATTCTGAGTTAGGCAGCTCCTTACCTGAAAATGATCCTCCTTCCACCCAAGGAGGTGTTTTGCTCTAATCCCTCCAGTCCTTCCTCTTTGCTTACCTGCTTTGCTCCTGTTCCAAAGTTTCCCCATGAGCTCCATGAAAATAAGGCCCTATCTGCCTGGTTCACCTGTATCTCCAAATTACAGAGATGATGCTCAGTAAATGTTGCAGAATTTTGTGAAAAAGAACGATGTGGAAAGTGAGTGGGGCTGAGGTGGCCAGTCTGTGTTGGGGGCCTAGTCAGTCAAGCAGTTGAGAAGGGTTGTGGGCCTATGCCAAGTGGCGGGGGACCTTGAGTCCACGCCCCCATCCTCATGGCTCCAGCCACAGCTCCTCCTGGGAATTCGTTTCATCCTCAAATGTGGGGAATCCGGCTTCTATGACTGACATACGACTCGCACATTTTAAAGATGTTTTATTAAAAAAAGAAAAACCAACCAGACAAAAATCCCAACCCAAGAACTCTTGGTTCTGAGAGACTGGGAGCAGCTTAGGTCTGTGGGGAGGGTAGAATCTGGAAGACAGAAAAGTATAGGGAGCCTCAAGCCCTGGGAAGGAGAGCAAGAGCAGCCTTTCCCCAGGGCTCAGCCTCTCTCCGCGGGGCCTGGGCTTATCCACTTGGAAAAGACAGGTCGGGGGCGCTGAGCCCCCAGAAAAAGGCAGAGTGAGCAGTTCTGGACAGCCCTCAGGCCTCTCGTCAAAATCACCAACCAGCTGGGAAGAAGAGGGTGGCCCAGTGCTGGATCCAGCCTATCAGCGCCGTGCCCGAAGGCGGGGTTCAGCCCACGATAGGGAGAGGGGGCTCACGGAGGCGTACCCCAAAGTTCGGCGAGGGACTCAAGCCCCTTGAAAAGAAAGGGCTCTCATGGGGCAGGACATGGAGGCAGCGCCTGGCTGAACTCCTGGGAGGGCAGGGCAGGACCCAGGACCCAGGACCCATACTCCTAGAGGCCTGCGGAGCTCAGGGACCCTGAGGCCCGCGAGGCAGCACTCGGATGGGCCGAGGCGGGGGATTATCCAGGACCGGCTCGGGCCGAGCCCGCGCACCGCCCCGGCGCTTCTGCTTGCGCAGCAGGTAGTTCGAGTACTGGACCTCGGGCATGGCCAGCTTGAGGCAGGCCTCGGTGGCCGGGCCGGCGCCGCCGCCGGGCAGGTCGTAGCCCATAATGTCCACTTTGCGGCTGGGCTGCCACGGCTGCAGCTGCTTGGTGCGGATCTGCGCGGCAGGCCGCAGCACTGGCTCGTCCCCGAAGCAGCGCCGCAGTAGGCGCTGGCGGGCCTCGCGCAGCTCGCGAGCCTCGCGCTCCACGCACGCGCGGCCGGCGCGCGCCACGCGGCGCCAGAAGGTGGCGTTGAAGTGGTCGTAGAGGCCGGCGTCCAGGGCGTTCCAGGTGCGCGCCGCCCGCGCCAGCGCCGCGGGGATGGCGGCCAGGCGCGAGCTGGCGGCGCGCGCGTTGAGCTTGGCGTAGAGCACGTCGTCCAGGTCCCAGGCCAGCAGGCGCCGCAGCAGCACTAGCGACTCGTCGAAGTACTCGGCGATCATGACGAGCGAGAAAACCTCCTCCACCTGGCGGATGAGGCCCGCCAGGTAGGCGGCGTCGTCGCGCGGGCTGCGCTCATTGTCGCCGCCCAGGTCGTAGGCCAGCGTGTTGTGTGCGAACATGGCGAAGTGCTCGCCGGCGCGGTAGTAGGCCTCGGGCGTGCGCAGGAAGGCCTCGAGCGAGGCGTTGGGCACGCGCCGGAAGGCCGGGCAGTACTGGTTGTAGTAACTGAAGAGCGACTCGAACATGGCGGCCGGTTCGCGAAGGATGGTGACATAGACGGTGCCGGGCGGCATGAGGCGCTCCAGCTCTGCACGGTCGAAGCGCAGGTGGCTGGCCAGCACGTGCGGCGGCCGCGTGGCCGGGTGCACGAAGTGCGCCGAGAAGTTGCGCGGGTAGCAGAACTGGTGCTCGCAGCTTGGGTGCGGCAGGGCCACCGTCAGATTGTGGCGCTCGGCAAAGCGGAACAGGATGTTCTGCACCGTCGTGCCTGCCGTCTTGTGAGTCTTCAGGAAGGCCACGGTCATGTGCTTGGGGCGCGGCGGCGAGTTTCGCAGAGGAGGGCAGCTCAAGGGGAACAGCTTGGGGTACCTGCCAGGCCCGAGGGGTGTGCAGAGAGGAGGGTGTGAGGGGGCTGCTGCTTGACCCCTGGCCTTACCCAAGGACTGTGGATGCCCCACAGCACGGCCCCGCCTAGTCTGCACTCATGGAAAGGTCGAGGGCGGTGCTGGGTAGCCTCTAAGATGCCCCCTATGATCCCTGCTGGCCTCCTGGTATTTACGCCCTTGAGTATTCCCCTCACCTGAGGTACGCTGGACTTATCAGTGCATCTAAAGAAGAGAAGAGGGCAGAAATGATGGGATGTCACTTCTTAAATTTCATCATAGAAAGACTGTGGCTGGCTAGTATCTTGGTGTCTTTCACTCAATCCGGGATGACAGATGCTGGGGGAAGCAAGCTGCCATATAGTGGGCAGCCCTATAGGGAGCTACCACTAAGTGGGAAAAGCCCATAAGGACCTAAGGTCCTCAGTCCACCAGCCCGCTTGAAGACCTGAAGCCAGTCAAAACCACGTGAGTGAGCTTGGAAGCTGCTCCCTTCCAATCAAGCCTTCGGATGAGGCTGCATCACCAGCAAACACCTTGGTTGCAACCCCATGAAAGACCTTGGTCCAGAAGTTCCCAATAAGCCGCACCTGGCTTCGTGACCCACAATAACAGATGTTTGTGTTTCCAGCTGCTAAGCTTTAAGATAATTTGTTTATGCAGAAATAAATAAAGGATAAAGACCCCTGGAGATCTTTGAGGAATCCCACTTTGTATATGTAGAAACTGAGGGCCAAAAGGAGAACAATCACTTACACAAAGTCTGGAGACAACTTACATGGTCACTAAATCCTTTTGTTCTTTTTCATTTTTACTCTTTAGCTGGCTCCTCACTTTGTAGATGGTTGGCACTGGGCTCTGCAGCAACCCATTGTTATGTTTCTCTTAAGGCCTCTAAAGCCTCATTCATTCAGTCATCAAATATTTTTTGGGTCTCCACTATGTGCCAGGTTATGCTAGGCTCAAGAAATACAGTAATATACAAAACAATAATCATAGCCCTCGTGAAGCTTTCATTTCTGTTGCTTCATTCTTAAAATATGGGTGTTTGGGATTTCAAACCAGCAAATTATCTGGCAAGGAGGGCTGGGCCCATTCACACCATTCTCAGGGGCAGACAGTGTAGAAAATGGGGACATCAAGTGCCCGGAGAGGTGCAGGGATTTGTTGGGCTCACACAGTGAGTCAGAATAGGGTCGGGGTTCCCATGAATCACATGGTATCCTGTATGAGGGTGACTGGCTGCATCACACACATCATGTCTCACTTTATAGATGAGAAAACTGGGGCTCAGAGAAGTGAGGGGACTTGGCCTTGCCCAGCACTAGGGAAGTCGTGCGAAGTTGTTTCCACTGCGGAGATGCTTAGCTGCATGCTCTGGGAAGGAGTTGAGCTGGATTCGGATCTCAGCTAACTGATTCTGTAACTTTGAGCAAGTCACTCAACCCTTTCATTGAAGAGCAGTCCCTGTCCAGGGAGGCTGTGTGGCCCTAAAGGGAAAGCACGTTCAGAATAGAGGGAAAGAGCCAAGCCTAGCAGGACTCTTCTGGCAGGTGGAAGAACGGGGAGGGGAGCTCTGGCCCCCCTGGGGCCCCGCCCCCTCGCCGAGGCCACGCCCCCTTACCAGCTGAGCTGCGCCCCCTGGTGGATGAGAAGGCTTACGGTGCTGCACCCTAGCACCAGCAGCAGGATTTTCCGGCGGCTCATCATCTTGGTGGCCTGCTGCAGGCGCTGGAGGATGGGTGGCATGGCGGAGTACCCACCCCTGGACCAGCCAGGGCCTCGCTATCCAGGACTCCCTTCACAGGCACTCATGGGGGATCCTGTGGTTCTGGTAGCAGGGCCAGTGTTCCCGAGAAGCCTGGCAGAAGAAGGCAGATGAGTTTGCAGTGGGCAGAGGAGATGGGCTCTGGGCCCCAGCAGGTCTGATGCAAAGAGCTCCAAGAGGTGGGGTGAACAGAGAGGCCAGAGCAGATCAGATTCCTGCCTCCTGCTACCAAGACCCTATCTCCTCACTGCTCCAGATAACCTAGTCTTGGGTGGAATTACACGGTCTGGGGTATAGCCAGCCCTTCAGGCCGTAGCCACTCCCACCCCTCAGCCCTGTCTCTGTCTCTCTGCCTGCTCCTAACTTGTCTTTGTCTCATGGTCATTTGTACATGTCTCCCCAGTGGAGTGGCTTCAGCACCAGGGCTTAGCTCAGAACAAAGAGGTCTCAACTCAAAGTTTCCTCTCCTCCAGGACTCCTTGCACAATTGCTGTAGCCCAGGGTTGGTCCTGACTCCCCAGAGAAACCGAGCTTCTCAGAAACACTGATCAGGCCTTCACCTCCTTGGATCGATACGGCTTTGAGTCGAAACTGCAGGCTTACTCTACGTACTATATTATTACATACTTATTCCCATTTAGTCCTCACCACAGCCCTGACATAGGTATTATTCCCACTGTACAGATAAGGAAACTGAGGCTCTGAGAGATGATATCACTTGTCTATAGCTACACAGCTGGTAACAGTAGAAATGAGATTCATACCTGCTGTTTCTGGCTCCGAAGTCCATGCCCTTAGGCACTGTATATGCTATTTCTGTAAGAGAACTGATTTCCCCAACCTTGCCCTAGACTCTGGCAATTCTGCATGCTTCTGAGTCCTGAGCGCTCCTAGCTGGGTTCCTGCCCTGAGGGCCAAAGACTGAGAAATTCATGAGGGAAAGGAAGGTCTTGAAATTCTGGAGCCCTATCTGGATTCCATCCCCAGACACCTGAAACCCAGGCAGCCCCATCAGCTGACTCTGCAGGGAAAAGTGCCTGACCAAAGCAATGGGATGGCAGCCTGGGCAGGGGTGCGGGTCGGGTAAGAGGTGGCTCCTGCTTGTTGCCCTACTGAGGATCTCCAGGAGAAGGTGAGCTTCCATCCCAGATAAGCCCAGGAGTGAGAGAAGGGAGGAGGGGCTGGTCTCGCACAAGTCTCCTTTCCCCACAGGAATGCCTTGGCTTAAGGGCAGCCCAATCCTGGGCAGCTTCTGTGGAAAGTCCGCTTCAGCAGTGATGCCTGTCCCCAAGCTAGGGTGGGGCCTTAGTCTCCAGGTTCAAGTTCAGCTTCAGCCCTCACACATATCCTTCTCCATGGGGGAGGGGGAGCCTGGAACTTGATGGGCATGTGCATGTGGAACTAGGACACCTGGGTCCCAGGAGGGGTGAGGTAATGTGAAAACTCTTTTGATCATCACCTTTTCCAGGAGCCCTGGGCTTGGCTTCCAGTCTCTCTTCTTGACCCTACTGCCTTAATCCTGGATTACATTTAAACCTGTTTGGGTGGAAAGATGTCCTGCTTATGCCTCCCCTTCTCTCTAGGCCTTATCGCTGCTTCCCTCCACCTGCCTGCAGACAGACTTAATCCGGCCGGAGCCAAGGGTGAAGGGTCCAGTCACAGAGGGCAACCAAGGGCACAGCAGAGGAAGTCTAAGGCCTTCCCTGTTTCTTCAAGGATTGCTGGGGCAGAGAAGGGCTGGCCTGGCCTGGCTGGGGCTGCTTGCAGGAGGAAGTGAGAGCCCTTGGCCCTCTAAGGATACACACCTTTTTCCTCTGTCATTCCTGCTGCTTAGAGAACTTGGTGATTAGACAGAAGTGTCCCAAGAGAGGAAGGGGTGAGTCTACATCTACTTTTGCTAAACTTGCAGAAACCACCCTATTTCTCAGAGGATTCAGAGTCAGCCAAGGAAGTCAAGCCTAGCTATGGGGGACCTTTCCCGGGGCAGAGCTTCAACTGGCCTCACAGAGTGACAGGTGCTTGGTATCCCCCTCCATCCACTCCCGGGCCTTTCCCCACTTTCCCACATGGCTGAGCTCTGGGGAGCTAGCCAGGCCCCAGTCTGAGGCTGCTTAGGGGTAGGGGACAGGGCATCCTCAGTGCAGGAATTCCCTGGACACCAGCCCCTGAAGGTGGGCACCAGCATCTGTATGGCCACTGTCAGTGACAGGGTGTTCATCACCTCCCGATACAGCCTGGTCCATTTCTGAGCAACTTACAGCTGTTCAGGTTCTTTCCGGGACAGCCAGGATTACCCTGCCAGTGGTAGCACCCGCTTCGGCCTGCCCCTTCCACCTCCCATTCTGCACTCTTGGTAGTGCTGCCCTCCTAGAGCACACAGAACATTTTTCTCCATGACAGACCTTCAGGTATTTGGAAGCAGTAACCCTGTCTCCTCTGGGCAGGCACTCGGCCAGGCTAAACATTCCAGGTCCTGAGAGAGGGTGCTGCTCGGACATTGTGGGAGGCCTGCCTTGCCTTGGCAATTTGACTCCAAGATGCCTGTTTTGGAGATGGAGCCAAGGCAGTGCCTGTCAGGGAGGGGTCATTGGGCTGGGTTTACATCTGATTTTCTGGCTGGTGTGGGGTGCATGGTGGTGCTGCTGGAGCCGAGCTTTACAGCAGTGGCCCTGGCTCCTGCCTTCAGACGCTTCACACAACTCCCCATTCTGCCTGGTGTCTTCTCCATGGAGAGAGTTCTCCCAGCTATCCCAGGCAGGTCAGGACGCCCAGGCTCATCAGAATGTCAGTGCTAATTTTAGTCAGAACAGTCTACCTCACGCTGCTGCCCAGTCTTGCAAATTGCTTGCTTTTCTCTAGGGAACCAAAGAAATAGTAGAGCCTACCAGAGCTTTGAAAATGGGCCTGGGTGCCCACCCTCCTAAAGGAGCCCTTTCTCCTCTGTCTCTTCTGAGCTCTAGAGCTGAAACTGATGTACTCAGAGGAAGGGGTGCCCTGGACTGGACTACTTGGCCCTGACTGCTGGATGGCCGGGAGACTCCATCCTGTCCTGACTTAAGGGATAGGACAGCCCAGTGTTGAGGGACCCTGACCCAGGGTGCTCCAGAGGAAGCTGCAAATTACTGAGGGATAATTTCAGGGGGTCTGCAAAGTACTGGCCCAGGAGAGCACATCTTTCCACCTCCCTCTTTTTCCTCCTCCCCCACCCCCTAGCCTGCACCAGGTCTGCCCCTGGCCCCCCAGCCTGCCCACTCTCTCACCCACCCCTGCATCATCCCTGCCTCGGAATTCCCTCCATCCTCCTGTCTCCATTAGTGCCCACCCGCACCATACCTCCCACTCCCTCAGTTTCATCCCAGCATCCCCCAGGGATCCTGCCAGTGGGATCTGGTCACCATAGGGGATAGGCCAGATTGACCGGCTCACCCTATCTTCTCCCACTTTCCAGGGGTAGAGCGCCCCCCTCCTCATGCTTTCCAGGCACTAGGCCCCCAAGATACTCTCTCGGCCCCCATCCCGGTCTGGTCCACTCCCACTCCCCCAACCCCAGGCCGGCCACTGCAGTACTCACACCGCGCGCCTGGGCTCTGCCTCTCGCCCGGGCTGGGGGCGGCCGCCGCTATCTCTAGACCCTTGTCTTGAAATCCGCACGGGGTCCGAGGGTGCCCAGGGCCCTGCGCGCCGAGTGCCGGTGGCTTGCCTCTCAGCGCCTGGATGGGATCAGGTGGCGGCGTCCGCTAGGCTCGCTCCTCCCGGCTCTGCCCGCCCCCCGCCCCCCATCGCACACCGGAGGAAGGCGAGGGGCGGGGCCAGGCCGCGAGCAAGTAGGGGAGAGGGGAGAGAGGGGAGAGAGGGGAAAGAAAGCGGGAAGGGGGGTGGTCTCCCGGCTTGCCCGCTGGCTGTCGTGAACAGTCTCTGGGTGGCATCTTCAGATGCAGTTATCTTACTCTGGCAACCTTGCAGAGTTGGACACTAATGTGGCCAGCTGCCTTCTCTCACTCAGACAGGGAAACTGAGGCCAGGAAGGTGTCTGGATGCTCCTGCATTGCTGGGTATTCCGGGGCACCACCGGTCATACTTGGGCTCCTGGGTGAGCGAGACACAGGTACACTCGCAGGTACCCACATCCTCTCTATCCTCCTCCAGCAGAGAAGCAGTGCTCCAGCCTTGTCTGGTCCCATCTGTGCCCACACACCCACTTCCCTTCCAGCGTGTCCCCCATACCTTCTGATGTAGCTTCTGGCTGCTCACCCATTCTTCCTTGCTGGGACTCCAGACCCACTCACTCCTGATCAGAGCTATGGTGAGGCTGGGACCCCTGCCTAGGCACCTGCCATCAGGCATCAAAGAACCCAAGTTCAATCCTGGTTTGCTCTTAAATCCCAAAGTCAAGAGGCAATTCCCTGAGCCCTATTGCTTCCAGCTCTAAAATGGGAAGCTGTTCTGAGGTAGCAGAGATAATACACATGAAGGATTCATGTGAACTTCTTAGTCCTCAGTTCCTATCACCTGGGAGCTGGGCAGCAGCACCTCTCAAAGCCATGCCAGACACTGAGAGCCCCACACTGAGTTCTGTGGCTGACCTGCCCACCTGCTTTTTATTTTGCTCTGGGCCTGGTAAAGCAAGGATCCTGGAGCTGGGTAGTCATCCAAAGGTGGGACTGGAAGGGGCTGGATACGCCCTTCTAGGTCCACATAGGAAATAGGTAGTATTGTATGAGGGTCCTTGTTACGGTTAAGGAGGAGGAAATTGGGACTCTGAGAGTCAGAAGGACTGCTGGTGGCCCCAGTTCGGCCCCTTGGGCATGTCACCTTCTCTGCCCATCAATCCTCCACTGTGTACAATGTCGGGGGCGGAGGAGGATCTTGATACCTTGCCTCTTTCCCAGAGCTGTCATAAAATGAGGCTCCACCATCAGCCTTTAGTTTATCCTGCCTCAGAGACCCCGCCCCCTTCCCTAGCACCTACACATCGCTTGAGGCCTTCAGCCTCAGATGACCTGCTCTGGGCTCTCCAGTTACAGGGAGCAGAAGAGCCTTCCTTTGGGCTAGAAAGGTTCTGCCTGAGTGGGCTGACAAGCTGGAGGGAAGGGCACCATTGTTCTGTCTTCCTTACTGTCCTTTCCAGGTTTGGCTTCCCCTCTGGGAGGGGCAGCAGGAGCTTGCCATAGTGATATTGATGCAAAGGGGAAAGGTCAAGGTTTGGGTAGGAGGGAGAGGACTTCCCACCCAGTGCTAGGATGTGAGCCAAACTTTCTCAACCCAGTCCTTTTCCCTGTTTCTCCCAAACCTCACCTTCCCCAGACCTGGTGCCCCATTCTTTTTTTCCCTGTTCCCAGCTTCTTCTCCCCGGGGGGCAGTTGGCAAAATGGAGCTGGAGAAAAGATCTGAAGGGGATGTTTGGGGGAAAATGAGACCATTTCACTGAAGTCTCCCCATTCCCGTACTCAATACACATAAAAACACACACAGTGAGCCTGGCTGTTAGTGACAGGGCAGAGCTAGTGGCAGAGGTGGGGAGAGAAATTGAATTGATGGTGTGGGACAGCGAGAGGTGGATGCTAGGCAGGCAAGAATCCCTGCCAGTATCTGCCTCTGTCCCCAAAGACCACGGGGAGTTGGGGTGGGGAGTGGGCGGCAAGGTGGGCCCCCAGTGCAGGTGCGGCTGAGGGAAAAGGGGCCTGAGTTTATTTTTGAGACTAAAAGACACAAATACTGTCACCAGAAACATTGTTCCTTTTTCCCAGTAATCATTTATTGGGCGCCTCTTGAACGGCAGGTGATGCGAGACTGAAAAAGATCAAGTCCCTGCTCACATTTTTGGGATGCAGGTAGGAAGAAAGGGCAAGAAAGACTTATCAAACGGTGGAGATTCGAATGTATTATGGGAACTCTAAGAAAGGAAAGGAAAGCAGGAGAAAGCTTAGTGAAGACGACATTTGAGCCGGCTTGGAAGGTGGAAAAGGGGGCTTTAGTGTCGCCCTTCCCCCAGGTCGGCAGCTGGAGCTCAGCCCGGGCGGGCCCGCTCCTCTCCCGGCTCGGATCCCCTTTCAGCCCATTCATCCGGGCCTGGGCCGGGGGTGGGCGGGCAGACAATCAGACACTGTTTTATCCCGGGCATTGGCTCCAGCCTCCCGCTTGGCGCCCGCAACGCGGAGCCGCCGGGGAAATGAGTCTCTCGGGACTCCCTGGGAGCGTAAGAGTCCGAGGCTCTGACCGGGGAGCCGGGCCGGAAGGCTTGACAGCCTGCGCTCCCGCAGGTGAGGCGCAGAAAACACTCCCTCGGGGCAGGGCCAGCCTTCCCCGCAGCCCCGCCCTCCGGCCCGCCGCCGGCCTTCTGGGCCGTAGTCTGGCGCAGGGCCCGCAGAGACCGAGACCTGCGCACTACAACTCCCAGGAGGCCTAGCGACCAGACGGTCGAGGGGCCACTGGAGAAAGGGGCGTCTGCGGCGAATCCCGTCGCCTAGCGTACCGCAGCGGGTGGGCCTCCGTGCGCGTCGCCTCCCAACCAGAGAGGACGTGGCGTACGGCGCCGCCGGAAGTTCCGGAAAGTGGGCCCAGAGTCCGGCCCGAGCTTCCGGGTTGGTCGCGCGCCTTGCTGCGGCTAAGATGGCGACCGAGCATCCCGAGCCTCCCAAAGCGGAATTGCAGCTGCCGCCGCCGCCACCTCCAGGCCACTATGGCGCCTGGGCTGCCCAGGAGCTTCAGGCCAAGTTGGCAGAGATCGGAGCTCCGATCCAGGGTGAGGAACACAGAAAGTCGAGGGACCTTTACGGGCCTGCGGAGAAGCGGAGCCTGGTTACCCGGGAGACCCGGGCGCGAGGGGCGGAGGCGGGCCGCTGGGGTCTGACCTGGCCGGGCTTGCCTGCTCCGTTGATCGTGTACTTTGCCCCGCAGGTAATCGCGAGGAGCTGGTGGAGCGGCTGCAGACCTACACGCGCCAGGTAGGTGTTGGCGGCGGGACGTCAGGATAGGCCGAGCTTCTCCAGGAGACCTTATATACCCCATCACGGCTCGGTCTTCATTCTTTCTTTATCTCGGCACAGCAAGGCGGAGGCTTGCCCTTTTTGGCTTGTTCTTGCCTTTGCCAGCTTAGTTCTAATTTCTTGTATCTATCTTGGTCCTCTTCAGTGCCCAGCCGGAGCGCTGGCAGACAGGCACTGGATACGTTTTGTTAAATGAATTGGGAGAGATCGTCGATTAGTGAAACAGCTAGTTTTGGACTGACCTAGAGTCCTTTCTCTTTTGCAGACTGGCATCGTGCTGAATCGGCCGGTTTTGAGAGGGGAAGATGGGGACAAAGCCGCTCCACCTCCCATGTCAGCGCAGGTAGGGAGGTTCTTCCATTTTTTAAGATTCTATCTGCTGATCCTTTTGTAGTTCATGAGCATGATGATTCGGTGTTCGCGTGCATGTGTGAGATGTCACACCCACACATCTCGCCTGACCTGAGTGGGGAATAGAAAGATTCCATCTGTTCAGGGTAGCCCTTCCTCTCACTTGCAGTGTACTTGAGATGCAACTGACTGACTGGGCAAGGAGGTACTGCCATGACAGAATTGTGAGCTCTTCAGTTCTCTCTTTGATGCTGATACTTGCCTCCTTTTCCACTGTCTGCTTCTCCAAATTCTACCTGTCATTCAAGATTCAGCTTGTGGCCAGGTGCAGTGGCACATGCCCGTAATCCCACCACTTTGGGATGCTTAGATGGGAGGATCACTTGAAGCCAGGGTTCGAGACCAGCCTGGGCAACACAGTGAGACTCCTGTTACTACAAAAAATTTTTAAAAATTAGCTGGACACGGCAGCACATGCCTATAAAGTCCAAGCTACTCTCTAAGCTGAGGCTCAAGGATTGCTTGAGCCCTGAGGTTCAAGGCTGCAATGAGCTCTGGTTGCGCCACTGTACTCCATGTACTCCATCCTGGGTGACAGAATGAGACTTTACTTCTCTGAAAAAAAAAAAAAAAAAAAAAAGGTTGGGGGGTGATGGGGCAGGGGCTGGGAGAGTGTCAGGAAAAATAGCAAATGCACACCAGAATTAATACCTAGGCAGTGGGTTGATAGGTGCAGCAAACCACCATGGCACACATTTACCAATGTAACAAACCTGCACATCCTGCACGTGTGCCGTAGAACTTAGAATAAAATAAAATAAAATAAAAAAATAGGGGAAAAAAAAAGAGGCAGGGGATGGTGGCTCATGTCTGTAATCTCAGCACTTTGGGAGGCCAAGGCGGGTGGATTGCCTCTGGTCAGGAGTTTGAAACCAGCCTGGCCAACATGGTGAAACTGTCTCTACTAAAAATACAAAAATTAGCTGGGCGTGGTGGCACATGTCCGTAATCCCAGCTACTTGGGAGGCTGAGGCAGGAGAATCTCTTGAACCCAGGAGGCGGAGGTTGCAGTGAGCCAGTGAGCCGAGATCAGGCCACTGCACTCCAGCCTGGGCGATAGAGCAAGACTGTCTCAAAAAAAAAAAAAAAAGACAGAGGCAGGGCGTGGTGGCTCATGCCTGTAATCCCAGCACTTTGGGAGGCTGAGGCTGGCGATCACTTGAGGTCATGAGTTCGAGACCAGCCTGGCCAACATAGTGAAACCTCGTCTTTCCTAAAAATACAAAAATTAGCCGGGCATCGTGGCAGGTGCCTGTAATCCCAGCTACTTGGGAGGCTGAAGCACGAGAATTGCTTGAACCTGGAAAACGAAGGTTGCAGTGAGCTGAGATTGCACCATTGCGTTCCAGCCTGGGTGACGGACTCTATCTCAAAAAAAAAAAAAAAAAAAAAAAAATACAGTTTGAATACAAGGAAGCCCGACTTGTCCCTACCCAGCTGGAAGCAATCACCCTCTTCTTTGCCTGCCCCAGGAACAGTTCCCATGTTCTTTTGTGAGACATTGAGAGCTCCCTGATTTGATTTCATACTCCTTGCATTTAGCAGTCATTGGGGTTTGCATTGCCCTGGTACAGTGGTTCCTGTTTATTTAAGTCCTCTCAATTTCCATGTTGCTTCTGATCCAGGATTTGCCTCTTTTTCTCTAAAGCAGTGGCTCTGACCTGGGATCTATTGATCTCTGTGTGTAGGATGAGGAGTCCCTAGATGGCCTCAGAGGTGTCTTTGAGTCTCCTGGAATTGTATGCAGAGTCTATATTCAGGATATCTTTCTGGAGAGAGTGGATAGCTTCTTGTGGTTGGTGCCGGAAGTTAACATTCTCATATCTTTATAGGGCTATGGAGCATTCTCTCTTATGAATTAGGAACTATGTGTCATTTGACTTAGAATCCCAGCTCCTGACTCAAAGTAGATCCCCCAGATATGTGCAGATGAGTAGATAAATGTTTCCTAGTTTTATGATCATATTTTCTCCACAGCTCCCTGGAATTCCCATGCCACCACCACCTTTGGGACTCCCCCCTTTGCAGCCTCCTCCGCCTCCCCCACCACCTCCACCAGGCCTTGGCCTTGGCTTTCCTATGGCCCACCCACCAAATTTGGGGCCCCCGCCTCCTCTCCGTGTGGGTGAGCCAGTGGCACTGTCAGAGGAGGAGCGGCTGAAGTTGGCTCAGCAGCAGGCGGCATTGCTGATGCAGCAGGAGGAACGTGCCAAGCAGGTAGGGCAGGTGGAAGCCCTGGCCTGGGCCTCATTAGGTCCCTGAAGGGGCAGTGGAGCCTTAAGAGAAAGCTGGGTCCTAGAACTAAGGCTTCTGGGAAGGTCAGGACTAAATATTGGAACATGGGCCCTTGACTGGAAGAGGATCTCAAGAAGCAAGAGTTGTGGCAGATTGGCCCGTCGGGTATTGGTGCTGGTATGAACTTGTTTTCTTTTTTAAGCAGGGAGATCATTCGCTGAAGGAACATGAGCTCTTGGAGCAGCAGAAGCGGGTAATACCCCTCCCCCTAACCTTTGACCTCATGGTCCAATCCATTGGCTGTCATTTGTATTGCTTCCAGTGCACCAAGCAAGTTTTCCCTGGAGGCTACTTTGTTCCCAACTAAGTACTAGTGTCTTCCAAAGCATTCAATTTTTCTTGAAGTTCAGGAATTGGCAGACTATGACCTGTGGCCTGTATGTGCATGGCCTATGAGCTAAAAACAACTTTAAAATTTTTTAAGGATTATAAGAAAACCCAAACAAAAATGTGTACCAGAGTCCATATGGTAATCCATAAAGCCTAAAGTATTTACCTTCCGACCTATTCAAAAAGAGCATGCTGACTTCTGCTCGCCTTACATGACATCATTCTAGATAGGACTCTGGGTAATTGAGTTATTTGTATTGGATTTAGACAAAATGGGACTGTAAGTCTGGGAATGTTACATAAGATGTTTGGCCCCAGAGGTGCGTTGCATTAGTCATTACGCAGTGGATTACTCAGGAGTATTAAAAACTGAGCGTTAAAAGCAACAAGTATGAGCTGGGCGTGGTGGCTCACACCTGTAATCCTAGCACTTTGGGAGGCTGAGGTGGGCAGATAGCTTGAGCTCAGGAGTTCGAGACCAGCCTGGCCAACATGATGAAACCCTGTCTCTATCAGAAATACAAAAATTAGCCAGGTGTGGTGGCGCATGCCTGTAGTCCTAGCTACTTGGAAGGCTGAGGTGGGAGGATGGCTTGAGCTGGGGAGGCAGAGGTTGCAGTGAGCTGAGATCATGCCACTGTACTCCAGCCTAGGCAACAGAGCCAGACCTTGTCTCAAAAAAAAAACAACAAAAAAACCACAAGTCTCAACCTGTGGATAAAGTACTGTCTTTGCCCAGACTGTGCTGGATCTTGAGGGGTAGATATAAGAAAAGAGCTCAAAAGTTTCTAATGTATCTTTTGGGGAAGAAAACTCTCTGAAAAGTAGAAGGCACTGTTTGGCTCAATATGAAATTCCCTGCTAGGAACCAGAAGTTTCCTGGGGTTTTCCTTGGTGTTATTTCTAGGGATTTTCCGTTGTGATGAGAGAGCTCCTCCATTTGGATTAGTAGCCTGGAAGTGTGGGGGTGGAGGGGATGTCAGCACCCAAGGGGTTTGTGATTGTTCTCCTTGGGCCCATTACCCGGCTGAAAGAATGCGTTTGCCAGGGGCTGCCTGCCAAACGAGTTTTCAGGCAGTGTCTACTCCCACTTCCCTCCCGTAGGCAGCTGTGTTATTGGAGCAGGAACGACAGCAGGAGATTGCCAAGATGGGCACCCCAGTCCCTCGGCCCCCACAAGACATGGGCCAGATTGGTGTGCGCACTCCTCTGGGTCCTCGAGGTGAGACCCTGGGATGGAGGGGAAGAGCAAGAAAAGTGATTTAGACGTTTTTAAAAAGACTTTTAAAGTATCTATCACATTTAAAAAGAGCATATATAATAAACATACAGTTTAATGGTTTTTTACACACTGAACACACCCGTACAACCAGCACCTGGACCATGATCAGCACCCTGAAAGCCCCGCCACACGCCCCCCTCCCCGCAGGTTCACCATCGCCCTTTTAGCAAGGGAGGGAATTTTGTATGTGAGTGTTTTGTCTCTTCTGACATTGGATTTCTTTTTCCCGTCTCTCAGTAGCTGCTCCAGTGGGCCCAGTGGGCCCCACTCCTACAGTTTTGCCCATGGGAGCCCCTGTTCCCCGGCCTCGTGGTCCCCCACCGCCCCCCGGAGATGAGAACAGAGAGGTGAGACTAACGATTTCCTCCTAGGTATAAGAGAGTGGTAGTTTAGGAGGGGACTATTTTTGGATTTTTAGAGAAGGGTTCTGTGAGAAGATGGGGGGACTTAAATTCCTGGGGGTAGTGGGGAGCCGTACTTATTTAAACTAAGGGTACAGCAGAGGGATTGGGGAGACATTACTGAGGCAGAGTCTTGGGGTCCCTCTGAGGAACACTGAACCTCACTGAGCCCAGTTGGTGTTGCCCACTCTCTGCTGCTTACATCACCTGGGCAGCAGCCTTTCTAGTCCAAGAGGTAGAAGCTGGTGGGAAAAGGGCACTGTGATTCGCCTTCTCTGACTGGTTGTCTCTGGCAGATGGATGACCCCTCTGTGGGCCCCAAGATCCCACAGGCTTTGGAGAAGATCCTGCAGCTGAAGGAGAGCCGCCAGGAAGAGATGAACTCTCAGCAGGGTGAGTGCCAGGCGTCCTGAGGCTGTAGCCACAGAACCTGGAGAGGCTGAGCTGAGTCCTCGTCCCTCTGTCCCTTTCCCTTGCCTCTTGGTAAAGGCAGGTTACTGTGAATGAGTGCAGGGCGCAGTGGCACCATGAAGACTCGTTACCACCTTCTTCCTTACAGAGGAAGAGGAAATGGAAACAGATGCTCGCTCATCCCTGGGCCAGTCAGCGTCAGAGACTGAGGAGGACACAGTGTCCGTATCTAAAAAGGAGGTAGGGGTTGGAGCTGAGTCTGGAAGGAAAGGCAGGAGATGGGACTTGGGTACGGAAATAACACAGTTTATAAGTGTTCAGTAAGTAATAGCTTCTGTTTTGTGCCAATTTCCACCCTCAGCATCTTACAGATATTTTTCATTTAATTGCTTTTGAGTTTCAAGTACTATGCATGCCTACATTTTACAGCTGAAAAAGCTGAGGTTCTGAGAAGCACAGTAATTTACCCAAAGGCACACAGCTTGTGAGTGGCAGAACTTTGGAGTCTGCCTCCAAGGCCCCTTCGCAGCCACTTCATGAGATGGCCTCCGAAAAGCCTGACGGTTGAGCTGTGGGGGAGACCGGGGGAGGAGTTTAGGGGTTGGGGTGCTGGCACAGTGCTTGGATTCCCTGACCCAGCTGGTTTTCCTCGTCCTGACAGAAAAACCGTAAGCGCAGGAACCGAAAGAAGAAGAAAAAGCCCCAGCGGGTGCGAGGGGTGTCCTCTGAGAGCTCTGGGGACCGGGAGAAAGACTCAACCCGATCCCGTGGCTCTGACTCCCCAGCAGCTGATGTTGAGATTGAGTATGTGACTGAAGAACCTGAAATTTACGAGCCCAACTTTATCTTCTTTAAGAGGATCTTTGAGGCTTTTAAGGTACAAGGAGAGCGTGCTCGGAAGGGGCAGTGCCAAACAGGGAAGGGGCTCAGAGGTGGGTGCGAGGCAGCAGTGAACAGGCATGTTTTTAGTGCTGGCTTTAGGAACTGGGAAGGGGCTCAGAGGGCAGGGGTTTCACCTTGTCTGCCTCCTCAGCTCACTGATGATGTGAAGAAGGAGAAGGAGAAGGAGCCAGAGAAACTTGACAAATTGGAGAACTCTGCAGCCCCCAAGAAGAAGGGATTTGAAGAGGAGCACAAGGACAGTGATGATGACAGCAGTGATGATGAGCAGGTCAGGCCCAACCCTCCTGGTGGGAAGCAGGGACTCTGGGCACAGGTGACTGAGATGCATCCAGAGAGGGACCATGGTGAACACTTGCAGAGCTTTGGGGGCTTAAGTTTGGGGTGGGTTGGGCAGTTTCATTCACATCTGAGTCCTGCTCAAAAGAGGTGATTGTTCTGTTCTAGGAAAAGAAGCCAGAAGCCCCCAAGCTGTCCAAGAAGAAGTTGCGCCGAATGAACCGCTTCACTGTGGCTGAACTCAAGCAGGTAAGCCCTGAGAGTATCCTGCAGGCCCTGGATCCCAGCTGGGAGACCACCTGGGGAGCCAGGGAGGTGAAAAGGAGTTCTTTGAAGGAGGTGTGAGTGATTTGGGTTTAGGTCCTTTGAGGAAGAAGAGCTTCAGAACTGAGAAGTCGGGGCTCTCAAGAACATGCATTACTATGTGTTTTCCAGCTGGTGGCACGGCCCGATGTTGTGGAGATGCACGATGTGACAGCGCAGGACCCTAAGCTCTTGGTTCACCTCAAGGCCACTCGGAACTCCGTGCCTGTGCCACGCCACTGGTGTTTTAAGCGCAAGTACCTGCAGGGCAAACGGGGTATTGAGAAGCCCCCCTTCGAGCTGCCAGACTTCATCAAACGCACAGGCATCCAGGAGATGCGAGAGGCCCTGCAGGAGAAGGTGAGAGCCTGGCAGGGCTCAGACCTGCCCTCGGGTGTCCCCATCCTTCACAGCAGTGTGCTTCAAAATGGGAATATGGGTTGAAACCCACCTACCATCTACTTGTTAACTTGTCTAATTATCCTTTTGTTTTCCTTCTCTGCTCTTCTTCCCCTCTGCCTTCACTTTGCCAGCTCACCTGGTGACTCCTTTCTCAGATGCACTTTGTGGCTAGGGATTCATGGTGGTTGTGTAACTTCTTAATTTTAAAGCTTTTAGTTAAATGCTCTGAACTCAGGAGGTACAAAAGAACATGGGGATGTCTCTGCCTTCCAGAGAAATGATGAGATTCATCTCTTGATGAGATGGTTTAAAAACTATTTATTGATATACACAGCTGAGGCTGATATTGTGTAGTCTGTTTTGTTCAGTATGGATTATGTAATTTTGAAGGGTTTGAGCAGGAAGGATTTTGGTGACTTTCGGGGTGAGATAATTGAGGCTTCCCTTGATCTCTTTTGGAGTTGGGAGCTGGATTCTCTATATGAATTTGGTGAGTACTTGTTAAGGCTTGTCTTCTGCCATTCTCTACAGGAAGAACAGAAGACCATGAAGTCAAAAATGCGAGAGAAAGTTCGGCCTAAGATGGGCAAAATTGACATCGACTACCAGAAACTGCATGATGGCTTCTTCAAGTGGCAGACCAAGCCAAAGCTGACCATCCATGGGGACCTGTACTATGAGGTTTGGGAGGGGGCTGGGAGAAGTCCCAGGCGGGCCTTGGGTTGAGACTGTCTAGGAGCTTTTGAGGCGGAGTCTCGGCTCCTGTCGCCCAGGCTGGAGTGCAGTGGCACAATCTCGGCTCACTGCAAGCTCCGCTCCCGGGTTCCGCCATTCTCCTGCCTCAGCCTCCCGGTAGCTGGGACTACGAGCGCCTGGCCGATTCTTGACTAATTTTTGTATTTTAGTAGAGGCGAGGGGTTTTTTTTTTTTTTCACGTGGTCTCGATCTCCTGACCTTGATCCGCCCGCCTCGGCCTCCCAAAGTGCTGGGATTGCAGAGGCATTGAGCCACCGGCGCCCGGCCGGGCAGGCAGTCGCTCTGTCGCCCAAGCACGGAGTGCAGTGGGCGCCAATCTCCACTCACTGCAAGCTCTGCCTCCTGGGTTCACGCAGCCATTCTCCTGCCTCAGCCTCCCAAGTAGCTGGGGTTCTGACCCCACCACCAGCGCCTGGCTAATTTTTGTATTTTTTTAGTAGAAACGGGTTTCACCATGTTATCAGGTGGTCGATCTCCTGACCTCTCGTGATCTGCCGTCTCGACCTCCCAAAGGTGCTGGGATTACAGGCGTGAGCCACCAGCTCAGCCTTTTTTTTTTTTTTTTTTTAAATATGGTCTCGCCCTGTTGCCAGGCTGGGTGGGTGGGGTATGATCTTGCTTCACTGTAGCCTCTGCCTTCTGGGCTCAAGCAGTCCTCCCATCTCAGCCCCCCGAGTAGCTGGGACCACAGACACACCACACCCAGCTAATTTTTTGTATTTTTGGTAGAGACAGGGTTTTGCTATGTTGCCCAGGCTAGTCTCAAACTCCTGAGCTCAAGTGATCCACCCGCCTTAGCCTCCCAAAGTGCTGGGTTTACAGGCATGAACCACCGCACCTGGCCCAGGAGGGCTTCTGAAGCAATTACAATAGTTCCTCAGCCTTAGAATTGCCCATTGACTACCCTTGGATGAGATGGAATTTAAATTGAGGTCCTATTTGGAGGAGAGATGCAGATCTGGTGGCTTCTTTCCCTGATAGACTCTTTATATCCTGTCTTAGAAGTGATAATGGTGGTGGGTGGTTTAGGGATGGAGGGGCCAAGGGACAGTTGCTTTTAGGAAACTTTTAATATTGGGGGTGGTAGAGAAGTTGGTATTTTTTTTTTTCCTGATCCTTGAAATCGTATTCCCCTTGATGTTATGGAATTTATGAGGTGGAAGAATTTTGCAGATCATCCTGTCGAGTGCCCTCGTTTTACAGATGAGAAGGCAGGTCCTAACGTTGGCTGTGTTCTCATAGTGGGTTATTGACAGCACTGGGAGTCTGGCCTGGTTTTTATTCCTTCCCCGACTTTGGCCAGGGAAAGAAGTGATGAGAATCAGAGTGGGAGCCAGGTAGCCCTCACTGGGATTTTATATCTGATGTGGGTTAGGTCTTCTCGCCTTTGTTTTCACGTCCTCTTGCCATTGTGCTCCCACTGAGTGTCTGGGTCTGCAATGTAGCATGCTCTGTTTTTCCCTCAGGGGAAGGAGTTCGAGACACGACTGAAGGAGAAGAAGCCAGGAGATCTGTCTGATGAGCTAAGGATTTCCTTGGGGATGCCAGTAGGACCAGTGAGTGTCAGTTAGCTGTCTGGGGAAGCAGCGAAGTGGGTGGGGATTGGAGCGGAAGGCAGTGACAGGGATAGGGTTTGGCAGATGGTATCCTGTTCTCTTTTTCCTGCAGAATGCCCACAAGGTCCCTCCCCCGTGGCTGATTGCCATGCAGCGATACGGACCACCCCCATCGTATCCCAACCTGAAAATCCCTGGGCTGAACTCGCCCATCCCTGAGGTGAGCATTGTCCTTTCATTCATTCTTGGCTGTTTCTGCTTTTGAACTGGAAGGTGATTTTTTTGTTTTCCTTCTCTAACTCCACCATGTGTTTCTTTATTTAAAAAAATTTTTATTGACACATAATATTTGTCATATACCATGGGTATGTGTGGAAAAAACAAGTAATGGTTTTTGTTTTTTAAAAAACTGACATGCTTATCATAAAATATTCAGTCAGAATTGACAAGTACAAAGATGGAAAGCAAGTCACAATTTTACCACTCAGAAATAGCCAAATTCACTATTTGGTGAATGTGTTTCCAGATATGTCTCTGAATATAAGAATGGCCAGAGAGAAATAATTTTGTCTTAGCCAGATGTGGTGTCTCAACACCTGCAATCCCAGCACTTTGGGAGGCTGAGGTGGGAGGATCCCTTGGGGCCAGGAGTTTAAGACTAGCCTGGGCAACATAGTGAAACCGCACCTCTACTTTAAAAAAAAAAAAGAGAAAAGAAATAATTTTTTTTTTTAGTTTCACTTCAATCTATCAGAAATAATTTTATCTCAAGAATGTCTTCAAATTTATTCTTATTTTAAAGTAAGCATTAAAAAAATTGACAGATAAGAGTCAGTAAAGTAAAAAAGTAGTATTATTAAACTTTAGATAGAAACTTCCGCCCCTTAAGATAAATAGATTCTGAACAAGCTAGCCTTCCAAAGTTAGGAAAACTCAGTAAGAAATTGAAGTCATGTTTTCAACGTACGTATTTTGGTTTCAGACAGCAGAGACTCTGCCATGACAGAAGAGGTTATTAGCATACTTTCTGCCTCCTGTGTCCTTATCCTGTTGCCTCCAGATTTTAGTTGTTTATTAATTTTGGTTTCTAATGCTTCATAACATTTAATTTTATTCTGCAGTCATAATTTCCGGAGTTCCCAAGTGTCAGCTCTGTACTTTTGAGTGTGCCTTTTCTCTAGGGCTTCAGAATTTCTTTTGCAGCTAAGGAGTGAACTGATTGTGCTCACTGTCTTGCAGAGCTGTTCCTTTGGGTACCATGCTGGTGGCTGGGGCAAACCTCCAGTGGATGAGACTGGGAAACCGCTCTATGGGGACGTGTTTGGAACCAATGCTGCTGAATTTCAGGTATGGGCTATGTACTGGCGATCTTGGTTTTACTTAACATCATGAAGGTTAGAGATTGTTGGTTTATAGCTTCATTATCAGGGAGTTGTGTGTTCTGACACAGCAGAGCCTGGAAAAGGGCAAACATTTTCCCGAGATGTTAACGCAAGCCCCTCACTGGAATTTGAGCTCTAGGTAGGTAGGGATTATTGTCTGTGTGTTGACTCTTAACACCCCTTCAGCTTAAAACAGCCTGGTACATAATAGGTACTTAGAAAACATTTGTTGTCTGATTAAGTGATTTCTTTCAGACCAAGACTGAGGAGGAAGAGATTGATCGGACCCCTTGGGGGGAACTGGAACCATCTGATGAAGAATCCTCAGAAGAAGAGGAAGAGGAAGAAAGTGATGAAGACAAACCAGATGAGACAGGCTTTATTACCCCTGCAGACAGGTGGGGGAAGCAGAGAGTGCCTCTTGGAAATGGCTTATCTTTGGGGGCCTTCTCTTTACTCCAGAGCTTGTTCCTCTCTTCACAGTGGCCTCATCACTCCTGGAGGCTTCTCATCAGTGCCTGCTGGAATGGAGACCCCTGAACTCATTGAGCTGAGGAAGAAGAAGATCGAGGAGGCGATGGATGGGTGAGGGTGCCAGACAGGGCTTCACTTTCCGTTGGCTGATTGGCTGACTGTTGTTCCTTTCTCCCCCATCCCTTTTTAAAAAATGATTGAACCAACTCTGCCAGGCGATTCTCCAGGCAGGGAGGAGTCAGCAGTTGAGGTAAACTGGTAATCAGAGAACAAGATACTTTCAGATGTAGATAAGGATGCTCAAGCAGAGGAAACTGGGTAATGGGATGGGGTGGCAGGGAGGCCTTTGGGAAGGCCTCATTGGGGAGGTGGTGCTTGAACTGAGACCCGAATGGAAAAGCGCCAGCCACAGGATCATCTGGATCAGAAGTAACAGTAAGTGCAAGCAAGTGCAAAGGCCCTGAGACAGGGATGCGCTAGTATTTTGAAGCTCCATTTTTAGGTACTTGAATGTGTGGTGGTGTTAGGTCTTCATGAATTGACCCCTTTATCATGAAATGACCCTCTCTTTATCCATTCTGCTCTTTGTTCCCTTTTTCCTGTTTTTATACCTTCTTTTGGATTACTTGAACAATTTCTATGATTCCATTTTATCTCCAGTGTTGGTTAATTAGCTGTTAAGTTTTTGCTTTATTTTAGTGGGTGCTCTGGGGTTTATCGTAGATCATGTCTATATCAGGATCTAGCTTCTCTTGATGTCACACTGCTTCCAGATGGCATTAAGAGCCGCCATAGTGTACTTCGCTCTCCGCCCAACTTTGCACTGTGTTATCATGTATTTACATGTTATAAATCCTGTACTGTATAGTTATTATTTTTGTTTAAATGGTCAGTTATCTTTTAGGGAGGTTTAAATAAGAATCATGCATGAAGCCATGTAGTTACCATTTTTGTTTCTTTCATTTCTTTGTGTAGATACAGGTTTCTATCTGATATCATTTTTCCTCTGCCTGAAGGGCTTCCTTTAATGTTTCTTAAGTTAGGGGTCATGGTGGCTTACGCCTGTCATCTCAGCACTTTGGGAGAAGGCTGAGGTGGTAGATTGCTAGAGTCCAGGAATTTTGAGACCAGCCTGGGCAACATAGTGAGACCCCATTTCTATAAAACAAACATTTCTTATATTGTGGGTCTGCTGGTTTTGAATTTGTTCACCTTGGGTAGTCTTAAAAATTCTTTATTTGGCCTTCATTTTTGAAAGATCTTTGCCAGGTATAGGATTCTAGGTTGACAATTTTTTTTCTTTCAATACTTTTTTTTTTTCTTTTTTGAAATGAGAGTCTCGCTATGTCACCCAGGCTGGAGTGCAGTGGTGTGATCTTGGCTCACTGCAACCTCCACCTCCTGGGTTCAAGCGATTCTGCTTCAGCCTCCTGAGTAGCTGGGATTATGTGTGCATGCCACCACATCCAGCTAATTTTTATATTTTTGTAGGGATGGGGTTTTGCCATGTTGCCCAGGCTGGTCTCGAGCTCCTGGCTTCAAGTGATCCACCTGCCTTGGCCTCCCAGAGTGTTGGGATTATAGGCGTTAGCCACCACATCAGCCTTCTTTCAGTACTTTTAAGATGTTGCTCCAGTGTCTGTCTTCTTTCTTGCATTGTTTCTGGTGAGAAAGCTGCTGTCATTCTTACGTTTGTTCCTGTGTACATAATGTGTCATTTTTATTTGGCTGTTTTTAAGATTTTATCGCTAGTTCTAACAATTTGACTGCAATGTGCCTAGGTGTAGTTTCCGAGTGTTCCTTTGCTTGGGGTTTTTAAAGCATCTTAGATCTGGGTTTTTAGTTTTTATTAATTTGGGGGAAATTTTGGTCATGATTTCTCCAAATATTTTCTCTGTTCCCTTCTCTTTCCTCTCACCTTATTCCTCTGTTAAGTTGTCCCACTGCTCACTGATGCTTTTCATTTTTTTTTTTTCTTTTTTTTGAGACGGAGTCTTGCTCTGTTGCCCAGGCTGGAGTGCAGTGGCCGGATCTCGGCTCACTGCAAGCTCTGCCTCCCGGGTTCACGCCATTCTCCTGCCTCAGCCTCCCGAGTAGCTGGGACTACAGGCGCCCGCCACCTCGCCCGGCTAGTTTTTTGTAATTTTTAGTAGAGACGGGGTTTCACCATGTTAGCCAGGATGGTCTCTATCTCCTGACCTCGTGATCCGCCCGTCTCGGCCTCCCAAAGTGCTGGGATTACAGGCTTGAGCCACTGCGCCCGGCCGATGCTTTTCATTTTTAAAGAAATTCTTCTCTCTTTGTATTTCACTTTAGAAAATTTCTATTGCTATGTGTTCAAGTTTACTATTATTTTCTTCTGTAATTTCTGGTCTAACAGTAATCCCATACAATATAATTCTCCTTTCTAGAAGTTTGATTTCAGGTCTTTTAAATCTATTCTTTCTTTCTTAACTTTTTGAACATGTGGAATGCAGTTTTAACAATATTTTATTTTTATTTTATCTTATTTTATTTTATGATGGAGTCTTGCCCTGTTGCCTAGGCTGGAGTGCAGTGGCATAATCTCGGCTTACTGCAACCTCTGCTGCCCAGGTTCAAGCGATTCTTGTGCCGCAGCCTCCCAAGTAGCTGGGACTACAGGTGTGTGCCACCACACCCAGCTACTTTTTTTGTATTTTTAGTAGAGACAGGGTTTCACCATGTTGACCGAGCTGTTCTTGAACTCCTCAGGTGATCCGCCTGTCTCAGCCTCCCAAAGTGCTGGGATTACAGGCATGAGCCACCACACCTGGCTGTAACAACATTTTAATGTATTGTCTGCTAACTCTAACATCTGTGCCATTTCTGGGTTGATTGCCATTAGTGGATTCATTTTCCTCATATGGATTGTATTTTCCTACTCTTTTGCATGCCTGGTAATTTTTTTTTCTTTTCCTTTTTTCTTTTGAGAGAGGTTCTCACTGTGTTGCCCAGGCTGGTCTTGAACTTCTGAGCTCAAGCAGTCCTCCTGCCTCAGCTTCCCAAAGTGCTGGGATTACAGGTGTGAGCCACCAGACCTGTCCAGTGCCTGGTAATTTTTTATTGAATGCTAGGCTTTGTGAAATTTACCTTGTTGGGTCCATGATATTTTTGTATTCCTGTAGATTTTCTTCAGCTCATTCAGGAATATAGTTATATGGAGCTAGTTTGATCCTTTCAGGTCTTGTTTTTGGGGTTCTTGAGGCAGGACTGAAGCAGTCCTCCCCACTGTGAGGCACAAGTGCCTGTGGACTCTACCCACCGCCCTGTGAATCAGGAGGTTTTTCCGTCTGGCTAGTGGGAGTTGCACTATTCCCAGTTCTGAGTGAGCAGCAGGTGCTGTTACGAATCCTTTCGGGTGCTTCTTTCCCTGTCCTTGGTAGGCATGTGCTGCTTAGTACTCCCCTGCATACTTGAGGACCTTCTCTAGGTCTCTTGAGTTCTCTCTCAGCTCTTTTCTTCAGTACTCTATCCTGTGAACTCTAGCTGCCTTGATCTCCCTGGACTTTCAGCTTCATCCTCCCAACTCATGGAGTCCTCAGGGCTCTCCATGCGTCTTCCCTCTGTTCTGTGGCCTGCAAACTCTTGGTGCAGTATGCTGGGGCAGTTGAAGGGCTCATTGCATTTGTTTCCTATCTTGCAGGAATCACTGTGCTTTGTTGCCCCATGTCTAGTGTCTTGAAAACCACTGTTTCATATATTTTGCCCATTTTTTGGTTGTTTCAGGCAGGAGGGTGTATCTGGTTCCTGTTGCTCCTTGTCAGGAAGCAGAAGTCTCAAGCTTTGCATATTCAAGGAAGAAAAATAAAGAAGGGTACTGTGGACAGAGTATAGTGAGGAAGGCTTGGGTAAGGGATCAGGCTATGAACCCTTTAGGTCATGGTAAGGAGTTTAGATTTTATTCAGATAATGATCAGAAGCCTCAGAGGGTTTTGAGCAAAGGTCTGACAGGACCTGCCATCCATTTTAAGCCATTTTCTCTGGCTCTTGTGTGGAGAATAGATTGTCACCTCTTCCAGTGGGAGAGGTGGAGATGATGGACACAGTCTGGGGTAATAGTGGTAGATGTACTCTTATTCCTAGTGTAATCCTTGAAATTAGTGGTGAAACTGGCTGTGGATGGCTCTTGCGTCGGAAGGCCTGAAGTGTGAATTACGTACATGAGAACTCAAGGCATGACATTCTTCGGGTGGGAACTGTTGTCGCCTGCTCTCTCTTGCTAGCTTCTCTGTACCAAAGTTCTCTTGGAAACTTTGAGCCTCTCTGACCTTTTGACCCTTCTGTACATGTGGGAGTCCTGGTCTGTGATCCCCTGAGTTGGTTTAGGGGGCCCCTTAGCTCCATCTGTGTTCCCTGGAGTCAGCACTGTGCCACCCTCCCCTTCCGCCTGCCCAATTCTTTTCTGTCATGGGCCTCCATGAACTGCAGAGGCTGCATCCTTGCGGAGCTCGGAAGCTCTCCAAGGCGCTGAGTGGAGGTGCCACCTGTATCTTTTGTTTCTGCTTCTGGAGACCCTTTTGTCCCTTCCTTTTTGGGTCTGATCCCATTGTCCTTCACAGAAGTGAGACACCTCAGCTCTTCACCGTGTTGCCAGAGAAGAGAACAGCCACTGTTGGGGGAGCCATGATGGGATCAACCCACATTTATGACATGTCCACGGTGAGTACTTGGAGGACACACTGCTTTTGGAGGCTGAGAAGGGCGGCAGCAGCTAGGGCTTCTCTGACTCTCTTTGGAGGTGACAAGGCCCTGATCTCCTTTCCAGGTTATGAGCCGGAAGGGCCCAGCTCCTGAACTGCAAGGTGTGGAAGTGGCGCTGGCGCCTGAGGAGTTGGAGCTTGATCCTATGGCCATGACCCAGAAGTATGAGGAGCATGTGCGGGAGCAGCAGGCTCAAGTAGAGAAGGAGGACTTCAGCGACATGGTGGCTGAGCATGCTGCCAAACAGAAGGTAGGCGCTTCCAGGGGCGCTGGGCTGGGTGAGAGCCAGGGACCCTGGCCTGCTGTTTTCAGTGGTGTGGTGCCCTCTAGTGGTGAGAGTGAGGGTGGCCTCTGCTTGCTGCCCTGTGCGCTTAGATTTGGAAGTCTTAGAAATGCTCCAGTGGGCTGCCCTCTTTAAGGACGATGAGGGGGAGGAACTCAGCCAAGTCTGAGAGGGAGCTCGAAGAGAATCCAGATTCAGCACCTTTCCCACAGACTTCTATGTCTATGTCAGGCTGCCCATCCTTGTTTTGGGGGTCTGGGGGTGGTTCAACCTGTTATAACCTGTGTCTCTTTCTCCCTATACAGCAAAAGAAACGGAAAGCTCAGCCCCAGGACAGCCGTGGGGGCAGCAAGAAATACAAAGAGTTCAAGTTTTAGGTCGCCTCATGCTGGCCCTTTTTTTGGCCCTCCGTCTGGATGCCTGGGCTTCACAAAAGAGCCATCTCTCCCGCAGTTCCCAAGGACTTGTCATTTCATGTTCTTATTTTAGACCTGTTTTGTAAATAAAGCTGTTTCCCAAGGAAAGAGATGAATATGTAACACTCCTGATCCTCCCTCATCTCCTTTTAGCCCCTTCTTGCAAAAGGACTAAAATAGCCTCTTTCTACAATCACTGGGCTGCCCCAGTAACCACGAACATGAACTGGGATCAGATGGCGCAGTTGACTGGTGGTGACGCCAACCCCGGGCTGAAATCTGTATTTCACCACTGCCCTGCTTTGTAGGAAGGCTTGGGGGAAGTACCTCTAGGTCTGGTTTGACCTTACTACTTTGTCCTTGGGGAGTAAAAATAGCCAGCTTAGCGCCCTAGCATGGCGGAGGAAGTAACAGTGGGCTTGGGAAGTAGGCCAGGGCAGGCCTTCCCAATTGACCTTGTGACCAGAAGTCCAAGTCCTTACCTGTGTGAGAACTTAGCTCAAAAGCTAAATTGTCCTGAGTCCATGCGAGCCCTTGGCTTCAAGCAACACTAGTCGCTGGGATTTGGGGTTTGTGTGTGGGATGGGGGGACTTGCTTTCTCCAGGTTCTTACCCCTGGTCCTGAGCAGCCTTTCTGACAGACTAGAGCAGGCTGGATCACTGGCTCCCATGGGCATTTGCCAGCCTGTGGGGAGGGGAGTCGTGCTGCTGTTGTACTACTGGTGTTTAAGTGCACCAGTGGAGGCGCTCACTTGCTGGAGGGTTCAAGATGGTTTCGGGGTGGAGGGGGGGTGATCCAGATAGGACGTGGTAGCTGAGCTAGGCCTTAGGAGGAATGGAATTTTAGAAATTTGGTAAGCAACAAAGCACTGGCACTCTAAAGGATTTGGGGGGTAGGGGAACTGTAGGGAAAGAAGAGGAAGGTTGGCTCCAGATGGGCCCCGGGGTAGCTTGAGAATTCACTCGTGCGAAGAATCTTCTGGACTCCAGATCCCTGAGCCCCCGCTTGCCCTTGGGGCGGGAACTTCCCGGATCACAGGCACTCGCGGTGGCAGCGGGCTCCGGGTGTCCGCCGACCTCACCGTTTGCCGCCCGCAGGGCAGGGCTAGGTCGGTAGGCGGAGAGCGGGCTTCCCCGGGGAGACCCCCACCGCTGGCGGCGGTTTCGGCATTGGCTCCGAAGACTCGAGGGGCCGAGGCGCGCTCCCGCGGCAGCCCCCTCCCTGCCGGGACTGAGTCCCGGAAAAGCCGGGTTTCCGCTGGCGGGGCCGCGGCGGGCCGGGGGCGGAGAGGCGAGGAGCGGGGGCAGACAAGCCGCGGATTTGAGGGCAGGGCCCGCGGGCGCGCGCTGGCCACAGACCACCGCTTCAACTCCGCCGGAGCGAGGGGCGCGCGCCGCCGCACGCAGGGCGCGAGCGCGCCCGGCACGGCCCCTCGGCGCTGGGTGGGGCCGCGCTGGCCGGGCTCCCCGCCCCCTCCCGGACACGCCCACCCGTGTCGGCCGCGCGAGCCGCAACAGGCAGCGGCGGTCGAGCGCGAGGCCCGCGCGCTCAGAGGCCCCGCGCGTGCGTGCAGCTCGCTGGCGGCTCGCGCTCTGGCAGGCGGGCTGAGGAGGTTGCCGAGCCCCCGCCGCCGCCGCCGCCGCCGCGGAGGAAGCCTGGGAGCCAGCTCGGCGTCGCCTCGGCCTCCCTAACCCCCGTCTAGCCGGGCCATGGCGGAACGCGGAGGGGCGGGCGGTGGTCCCGGAGGCGCCGGGGGCGGCAGCGGCCAGCGGGGCTCCGGGGTCGCCCAGTCCCCTCAGCAGCCGCCGCCGCCGCAGCAGCAGCAGCAGCCGCCACAGCAGCCGACGCCCCCCAAGCTGGCCCAGGCCACCTCGTCGTCCTCGTCCACCTCGGCGGCGGCTGCCTCCTCCTCGTCCTCGTCCACCTCCACCTCCATGGCCGTGGCGGTGGCCTCGGGCTCCGCGCCTCCCGGCGGCCCGGGGCCAGGCCGCACCCCCGCCCCGGTGCAGATGAACCTGTACGCCACCTGGGAGGTGGACCGGAGCTCGTCCAGCTGCGTGCCTAGGTGAGCGCGGGCGGGTGCGGCGGGGCTCCAGAGGAGCGGGGTGGCCGCCTGGGGCCCAGCCCTCCCCGCCCCAGCGCCCAAGGGGTCCCCGCCCTCCATCCCACCGACTGTCCCGCGGCCGGGCCTGACTCCAGCCAGGCCTCCCGGGACTCCTGCCGCGGGGACCCGCCCTCTTCTGGCAGCCCCACCTTCTGCCTGGGGCCGGGACCACCCTTCTGTCCTCCCCGAGGGACTTTCTGGCCTCGGCCCCGGGCTTTCTCCGGTTGGGCTGACCGAATCCGGCCTTCCTGGCAGTCAGTTTCCCCGAGTAAGCCACTCTCCTGCCTCGCCGGCGCCGGGGGCTGTAGAAACATGGATGTGGTATAGATCTCTTGATATTGTTATTTCCCAATAGACTCAGCGTATGCCAAACTCGATTGTCACCTCTTGCAGGTAAAGCTCATATAATCACCCTAGGGACTTCTCATTAGCCTTCGGCACACATGTTCATTTGAACTTCGTATTACACACGTTCTGTCCCAAGCGCTATGCTCTTAGTTTTGGGGTCCTATTTAATGTGTCCTCAAGTGTATTTTTACCTCCCTTCCCCCACTAAAACTGGTCCCAGAATCTCCCAGCTCTGCAGGGCTCTATGAAATTACTGCCTTGTTCCTAAATTCAATCCATTCCTCTCTGTCTGTTGGAACCATCTGGGGACTTTCCTTCCATTGGCAAAATAGGCCTGAGTTTGGGGATATTTTCTGTTTCTGTATTGGCAGGGCAGTCTGTGGGGACACTGTGGTATGTCTTACAGTTCGCCACTTGAATAAGACAGTGTGTGGAACTGGTTTCGCTCAGAAAGCCCAGAGAAGTGCCTGGAGGTGTTCTTTTTTTCACCTTGTAGCTGAGTTGATTCTGTTGCCTTGAAGTCTTGGGCTCTCTCCTCACTGTTGGTTAGGCAGATGGATGTGTAAGTCAGAGTTAGGGAGCATTGCTGGGCTTCACCCTCAACTGTCTTCCTTTCCCCACCTTTTTTCTGGATAATATTTTATATATATATCCCAGATAGGAATGATGAGAGTACATCTTTCTGTTTCGCTCAGCTTAAAGAACAGAGCATTATCACCTCTGTTGAAGCTCTCAGGGTGCCCCTTCCTGACCATCTCCCCTCTTCCTTCTACACAGGGAAACACTATTTTGAATCGTGTTTATCATTTCCCTTTTTAGAAAAAGAAATTAGTTTTACTACATAATGCATCTCTATATATTTTATAGTTCTGAATGTTTTTGAAGTTTGTATAAATGGTGTCATCCTGTATGTGTTCTGTGACTTGATTGGTTTTTCTTTTTTTTTAAAATCAGCATTAGGTTTGTGAGAATCATCCATGTGGTATGGTAGCCATAGTTAAATATTTTCATGATGGGTAGTATTCTGTTGTATGAATGAATATACCATAATTCTCTTGATAAATATGTACGTTGTTTCCTGTTTAACACCCTCAGTAATGCATACATTTCCCCCCAGGACTCCTAGCGCTCTTGTGCAGATGTTTCTTTAGGTTGTATTCATATGGAGGGGTGGGGTTGCCACTTGCAGGGTGTAGATCTGGGACTTAACTGGGCAAAAGTAGATTGTTTCCACAGGCTCCTTCCACTCTGTTTCCACGTCACTTAACAGATTTACACTTTTTTTTTTTTTCCTCTGTCCTTTCTCTAGGGAAATCAGGAGCCACATTAATTTAGTTTGCTGTGGCCAGATCTATAGCACAACACCAAGCTCAAGCGAGAGTTGAGTATGTGATGGTATTCCTCTCTTGATCCTAAGCAGGCCTCTCTCTTTCTATACAGGCCCATCCATCACTGAAGTATCCTAACCCACCTCTTTCACACATAGAAACACCGTGCCCCTTCCTGTGTGGGTCCAGCCTTCCTGTTCCTCCTTCACTTCCATGCCTGTGTTTGGTGACATTTGGGCAGCTGCCTTCTCCATCTTATTAGGTTGAAAAGGCGCGAGCCGGCTGGCAAGGAGCTGCAGCATAGGGGCGTGAATGAAATCATTGACTGCTGTTGATGTTTGGTCTGCCCCTAGGTCTCTTGGTCACTGCACAGTCCACGTAATAAATTATTAGCCCAAGAAACAGCCAGGCATCCTGATCAAATGTATAATTATTATGCTAACTTGCTGTGAGAGGCTTAGGCGGACTTATTTTCGCATTCTGGGAGCCTGCAGTTGTGTCACGTTTACTGACCAGTCCTTGAGCTTGTCCACTGTCCTGCTTCGACCTTGTTTTCCACCCATCACCCTTGTACCTCCTAACTCCTTGTGGAACACATGTGCTCTTTGAGCATTTTGCAGGCTGGAATAACACCCTGTGGGGAGAAAATGGCCTGCCATTGGTCTTTCCACTTATTAGAGTCATCTGGTTAATTTGAGGTCTCCTGGGTGTCCTTGTTCATGTTGTTTAGAATATATTGGCAACATGTAGCACTCTATGGAGGGATTAACATTCTTGTCTCATGTAACTCAAATGGGACACAAATATATGAGACACATGCCCTTTAGAAATGTAAACATGATTGTGGATCTAAGGTTAGGTGTACATAAGAATGTCGTGGGATTTGGTCTCAGGGCAGAGAAGAGGGGCTCGAACAGTATGGTGTTAGGAAGGTCCTGCTGCTTTTCTTGATGCCTGTCAAAATATAATTTGCTTTTGAAAAAAATATCATTTCCTGTATTAGATATTTAAATAGAGAGCATTGTAGTTGTTCCTCAGGTAGGTATCTGCTTTTATTTAACATCTGTTAAATTCCCCCAGAATACATAATACTTTTGAAAAACTTTATATAGATGAATAGCTTACCCACAGCTGGTTTTAAAAGAACGAAATTGTTCTGTTGATCGCATTTTTCACCAGCATTTTTTGTTTTTTTTCTTTAGATGGAGTCTTGCTCTGTCATCCAGGCTACAGTGCAGTGGAGCAATCATAGCTCACTGCAGCCTGCAACTCCTGGGCTCAGCAATCCTCCAGCCTCAGCCTCCCAAGTAGCTGGGACTATAGGCACATGCCACCACACCTGGCTATTTTTTTTTTTAAACAGGGTCTCGCTATGTTGTCCAGGCTGGTCTTGAACTCCTTGCTTCAAGCTCTCCTCCTACCTCAGTCTCCCAAATTGCTGAAATTACAGGTGTGAGCCACTGTGTCTGGCCTTTTACCAGCATTTTTTTTTTTAAGACAAAATGATTAATATATGTCCATGATTAGAAATTTGAGCAGTATGGAAAGATGGAAAGCACAAAGGAAAAAGCCCCCAGTCCATCCCTCTTCTCACTTCCCAGAGGTAATCACTGTGAAATACAGGTGACTTTTAAGATTCTGTTACAAAAAGGTAGCTCTGCTATAGTTGCTTTATCTTTTATGAAATTCAAGCTTTAGAAATTATCTTTGTTTTCCCTCCATGCTAAGTAGTACTTCCTCTACTATGGTCCAGTATGTCATGGACTGTGGTGCAGAGTTATGGGGACCAGGTGGTATGCTGCTTGATGTTAACGAGGAGGGGTTTTAGAGCCTCATTGTTGATCCCTTCCCTTCTGCCTTTGTATGGTGAGGTTTTCCTGATATTCTTTTCTCTTTTTGTGCTGCTGTAAGTAGGAGAGGCAGATAAATTATTAAACTTTACAAGCATTCAAAATTTCCTCAGTGGCCTACAAATGATTATTAAGAGATGAAATGTGCTCTGCTGTATCACTCGCAAACCATATCCAAAGCCCATTTGCATACCCTTATGTGTGTGTGAACTTAGGGTAGGAGTTCTGCAGTTATCAGTCACATTTCTCCTTAGGCCACATTTTTTTTAAGTGGGTGCTGAGGTCAAGTCTTAATGGACAAAAGCGTTGGAGCCAGAGAAGGTGGCCATAGCTGAGTTGGCATGACTGGCCTGCAGCAGAAGTGTTACTTTCATGAAAACACTTGGGGGCAGTTGCCCCTTTAACCACAGAAGCACTATACAAGCCAAGATGTACTACTCTGTCTTCTTACTATATTCTAGGACAAATTGTTCCATGCATTAGTTTACTATTTATTTATTTATTTATTTTTGTTTGTTTGTTTTTGAGATGGAGTCTCACTCTGTCGCCCAGGCTGGAGTGCAGTGGTGCAGTCTTGGCTCACTACAAGCTCCGCCTCCCGGGTTCACTCCATTCTCCTGCCTCAGCCTCCCGAGTAGCTGGGACTACAGGTGCCTGCCACCATGCCCGGCTAATTTTTTGTGTTTTTTAGTAGAGATGGGGTTTCACCGTGTTAGTCAGGATGGTCTCCATCTCCTGACCTTGTGATCTGCCCACCTCGATCTCCCAAAGTACTGGGATTACAGGCGTGAGCTACCACGCCTGGCCTTTGTTTTGTTTTTTTGAGACACTGTCTTGCTTTGTTACTCAGTTGGGAGTGCAGTGGCACAATCACGGCTCATTGCAACCTAGACCTCCTGGGCTCAAGCATTCCTCTCACCTCAGCCTCCCGAGTAGCTGGGACCATAGGCCCTTGCCACCATGTCAGGCTGATTTTAAAATGTTTTGTAGAGATGGGGTCTTGCTGTGTTGCGCTGGCTGGTCTCGAACTCCTGGGCTCAAGTGATCCTCCCTCCTCAGTCTCCCAAAGTACTGGGATACAGGCGTGAACCACTGTGCCCGGCCCATGCCTTAGTTTTTTCATCCTTATGGGAATACTTTTACTTACCATCCATTCTTAGATGTGGGTGAAATATATATAAAATTGGATCTATAGAAGCGTGTGAGAAAGCACTTCTTAAATTATAGGTATAAAGTAAATGTAATTGGTCAAATAAGAAAGACCTGGTGAAATTTCTATTACTACCCTAAAGAATAAAAGCATTTGTTTGGTCAAGGGTGGCTCACGCCTGGTAATCCTTAAAAGCACCCTGGAGGCTGAGGCGTATGGATCACCAGGTCAGGAGATCGAGACCATCCCAGCTACAGTGAAACCTCGCCTCTACTAAAAATACAAAAAAATTAGCCTGATCGCAAAGTCGGGTGCCTGTGATCCAGCACGGGAGGCTGAGGCAGAATGACGGAACCTGGGAGGTGGAGCTTTGCAGTGAGCTCGAGATCATGGCCATGACTGCACTCCAGCCTGTGGACAGGAGTCGACTCCTCGGGAGGATCATGTATTTCACTGCACTCCAGCCTGGGAGACAGAGCTTGAGATCTTTGAGAGTTCTGGTTTCGTCCCTCAGGCAGTGCATCTCTGCTCACTCCTGCTGAGTGTGTGCTGACCTCGGCCACACCAGCCCAGCCCGGGTTTACGCCATTCTTCCCCAGCCTCCCGAGTAGCTGGGATCACAGGTACCCTCGGCCACCACTGCCCACTAGCAGAATTGGCTCCCATGCAGTTTGTGATACGGCCCCATCTCCGATCCGTGATCCGCCCCACTGCCTCCCAAAGTGCTGGGATTACAGATGTGAGCCACTGCGCCCAGCCACATTAAAAGTCTTAAAAGCATGTTTGTACCTTAGGAGATTTGAATTTCACATTGTGAGTGTTGTAATAGAATATCCTCTCTATCAGGGTAATAGTATCCATCGTCCCTGTGGAAGCTTAGATTCCTTGACTGAGAAAGATAATGACTTTCACAGAGTCCATTTTACATGTATTGATTTACAGATCTTTTGGACACATTAGCGATTATGTGATTTCTTTCTAAGCTAGTTTTTTAATTTCTTAGCCAAACCAGTAAGTTGTCACTGTTGTTGTTGGTGCTGGCATGAGGGCAGGTGCACGTCAGAAAATGTTTGGGCTGCGTCTTTTCACTACCTCAGTTCAGGAGGCTTGTCCAGTTTGGACCTGGACTTTTTTTATTTTTTTGAGATACAGTCTTGTTCTGTCGCCCAGGCTGGAGTGCAATGGTGCAATCTTGGCTCACTGCAACCTCCACCTCCCGGGATTCTTGAGCCTCAGCCTCCCAAGTAGCTGGGACTGCAGGCGCGTGCCACCATGCCCAGTACATTTTTGTATTTTTAGTAGAGACGGGATTTCACCGTGTTGGCCAGGCTGGTTTCGAACTTCTGACCTCAAGTGATCCACTGGCCTTGGCCTCCCAAAGTGCTAGGATTACAGATGTGAACCACTGCACCTGGACTGGCCTGGACTTGAAGGTGTTGATGTAGACGCCAGCATGCATCTACAGGGTGGGTCCTCTGAAATTTGGTGTTGGCCTGGCTCACACCCATGTTGTCACATTCCGGAAATTCCGTGGGAATCTAGTGTAGCTGTGGGAATGATTTGCCAGTGTTGGTCTTCTTCCAGCATAGGTCTTGGGGTGATACTGAGGGCTCTTGAGGAAAGTCAGAGTTTGGGGTTGGACTTAGAACCTCTTTCAGAGGGCCATCGAGCAAGGTGGGCAGTCTCTTAGGTCGGCGAGCACTGACAGGGTCTTCTTTGTGGACCTACATGGAGGAATAACCAGCTTCCAAAGGTTTTAGAGACCAAGATATGCACTACCTCTAGAGTGTTACCCCTTATAGACCTTCACAGGGCGGCTGACTGGACCTGTGTTCCCTGTTACCTCATTAAAAACCAGAGAATGGCTTTGGTCTCAGCTCAGGGATCACCACTTAGGCAGACCTGCACCCTACTTCTTGACCTTGAGAAGCGCAGTAGAACAGACAGCTAATCATTGAAACACATCTGGAAAACTTCTAGAGAATAGTTTATCAAAACATTCTAAGGCTGGGCGTGGTGGCTCAAGCCTATCATCCCAGCACTTTGGGAGGCTGAGGCGGAAGGATCACTTGAGCCCAGGAGTTTGAGACCAACCTAGACAACATGGCAACCCCGTCTCCACAAAAAATAAAATTAGCCAGGTGTGGTGGTGTGCACCTGTGGTCCCCACTACTCAGGAGGCTGAGGTGGGAAGAGCACTTGAGCTCCAGGGGTCAAGACTTCAATAAGCCATGATCTCGCCCCTGTACTCTAGCCTGGGCAACAGAGTAAGACTCTCTCTCAAACAAAAATGGTCGAATAGAGAATGTTCTAAACTGTTACTTTCCTTGTGTTGAGGTAGATGGCGAGGCATAGGTGATAAAATAGTGTTGATAGCAGGTTTATTTAATTTTGTGCAGATCCTTTTAGACTGTAAGGTTTTTTTGTTTTGTTTTGTTTTTTTGAGATGGAGTTTTGCTCTTGTCAGCTAGGCTGGAGTGTAAAGGCACAGTCTCGGCTCACTGCAACCTCCGCCTCCCAGGTTCAAGCAATTCTCCTGCTTCAGCCTCCCGAGTAGCTGGGATTACAGGCATGCACCACCATGCCCAGATAGTTTTGTATTTTTAGTAGAGTCGGGGTTTCACCATGTTGGCCAGGCTGGTCTCGAACTCCTGACCTCAGGTAATTCACTTGCCTCGGCCTCCCAAGGTGCTGGGATTACAGGCGTAAGCAACCATGCCTGGCCAACTGTAAGGTTTTTAAGGTACAACAAAGGTTAAAATATTTGAGTTTAGTTCTAGTTTCAACAATTTTTCTGAATCTCAACTATGGTTCTTCCTCTTTCCTCCTTGTGAGTAATGATCTGTGTCAACTCTCAAATTAATCTGGGCTCCCTTCATCCTTTCAGCACTTTCGGTACTTTTAGTTTTGTAAACATAGTGGTATCCACAGGCCATTTTGGCAAAAACACTTTTTATAACTGTATGCATCTTAGAAATTCCGCTGTGGGTGATTTGCTGTGTATGTTTTTTAGTGACCTGGTATAAATATAGTTAGATGTGAAAGGAGTGACGCCTTAAATTTGTTCCCTGCTGTAACACCTGTTCCCCTCTTATAGTCTGTGTAACTCCTCCAAATGACAGATCTTTTGGACACATTAGTGGTTATGTGATTTCTTTCTAAACTAGTTTTCCAAACTACCTCTCAAAACCTTATTATGAGTAGGATTTCCCCCAGTTAACATTTTGGGTATGACTGGCATGTTAATTGTCTCTGAGGGATTTTAGATTGGTTATTTTGTTTTTGATTTTGAGATAGGCTCTCACTCTGTTGCCCAAACTGGACTGCAGTAGCATGAACACAGCTCACTCTGCAGCCTCAATCTCCTGGGTTCAAGCGGTCCTCCCGCCTTAGCCTCCCAAGTAGCTGGAACCACAGGCACATGCCAACAGGCCCTGCTAACTTTTTAATTTTTTGCAGAGACGAGGTCCCACTGTGCTGCCCAGGCTGTTCTCAAACTCCTGGGCCCAAGCAATCCTCCTGCCTCAGCCTCTCGTAGTGTTGGGGTTATAGGCGTAAACCACTGCCCTCGGGCTAGACTGGTTATTGTGCTGAGATATAGGAAGGCATTTTTTCTTTTCAGTTGTTTTCTTTTCTTTTTCTTTTTTTTTTCTTTTTGAGACAGAGTCTTGCTCTCTTGCCCAGGATGGAGTGCAGTGGCGCAATCTCGGCTCACTGCAACCTCTGTCTCCCGGGTTCAAGTGATTCTCCTGCCTCAGCCGCCCAAGTAGCTGGGATTACAGATGCATACCACCATGCCCGACTAATTTTTGTCTTTTTAGTAGAGACAGGCTTTCACCCTGATGGCCAGGCTGGTCTTGAACTCCTGACCTCAAGCCCGCCTCAGCCTCCCAAAGTCCTGGGATTATTGGCATGAGCCACCACCCAGCCTCTTTTCAGTTGTTTTTCTGAAACATTGTGCGTGTTTGTGTGTGTGTATGTGCACTTCTGTATCTGTCTGTGAGTTTTCTTTTGTTCTTCTTGGTAGGTGAGACAATTTTAGCAGGGTTTTTTTTGGTTTTTTTGGGGTTTTTTTTTTTGTTAGTTTATTGCTGGGGAAAGGTCTGGGTTAAAAAAAAAAAGTTTAGAACACACTAAGGCTGGGGGCATCAGTTACCATTTACTGATCCCTCCTCACTAACCTTTTCCTGCCTCTTATTTACAAACACCAAATGGCTTCAGGGTTTGGGGAGCAGCTTCTCCCTTCTGTCTTTCTGTTTTATGGTACCTCTCAAACACATTGCATTGTAATCCCTTCCAACCCCTGCCCCTGTAGTCTTTCCTAGAGTGATATTTTAAAATGAAAATCAGAACTTATCACACCCCCTCTATAATCTTCCAGTTCTTTCATTCAGCAAAAGCTTATAGACCAGCTGGTGTGTGCCACAAGCAAAATCCTTGATCTCGTGAAGTCCGCATTCTAGTGGGTGAAGATAAGAGACACCATCCAGTAACTTTCTGTCATACTTAAAAAAGACCCCCTTTTCATGGTTCAGGAGATGCTAATGATGCAGCCCCTTCCCGTGTCTTTGACCTCACCTCTGCGTTCTCCCCTTGCTCCTGAGGTGGGTTACCCCCGCTTTAGGGCTTTTGCACTTGCTGTTCCCTCTACCTGTGATACTCTTTCCTTGGATCCTTGGATCACTGAGACTGGCTCCTGGGTGTCATTCATCTCTTTACTGACCTGCCACCTTGGAAGGCTGTCCTCACCTGCCCAACCCCTTCTGGGAGCTTATAAAGCTGCTTCACACCTACTCGCCATTACTGGAAATAATCTTGTTCCTTTATTTAGTTACTTTATAGTTACTCAATAACTACATTTGTCAAATCAATGACACTGATTTTCCTATAGTGTTTTATAATGTTTATTGAATGACTATCTGTTATGCCCAATTCATCCATTCACCAAATATTTACTGAGTGTTTCTGTGTGCCAAGCACTGATCTAGGCTCTGGAGAAGCAGCAACAGACAGGCTGACAAAATCCATTCTCTCCAAGAGTGTGCATTCTGGAGGGGGTGACAGATGAGAAACACTTACATCATTATATCTGTGATAAATGGTCAGATAGCAAGTAGGGTCACAAAGAATAGTTTGGTGGGGAACTGAGTGTCGGGGGAAAGGCTGTCTTGGTCAGGGAGGGCATCTGGTAAGGTGACAGTTGAGCTGATGCTCGCTGCAGTGAAGCTGATGACCTGAGCATTTACTGTGTGCCACAAAACCGCCAGAGGCAGGTGCTAAGAGCCCTTTTCTCAGAAGGGAAAATTGAGGTCCCGTGAGGTGAAGGCATTTTTTAAAAGACTACACAGTTTAAAAGTAGGCGGGGCTGGGATTTGTCTCATGACTCATGATTGCCGGACACCAGAGCCGTTTCTGTGTTTAAACTTGGTCCCCCAAGCCTTGTCTGGTTCTCATAGCTGACAAATAATATTTAATGCCGTATTCTTTGCCAGCTGGAATTACAGAACGCTGCTCAATTTCCATCATAGACAGTGAGAGGTTGTGTGGCGTAGTGGCTGTGAGTGTGGGTTCTGGAGCCAGTCAGGTCAGATTTTACTATTTGACTCCGGACAAGTTTTTAACTTGTATAATGCTTCAACTTTTTTCATCTGTAAATGGGCATAATAATTGACCCTGCTGGGTGTGGTGGCTCACACTTACAACTCCAACAATTTGGGAGGCTGAGGTGGAAGGATTGCTTGAGCCCAGGAGTTCGAGACCAGCCTGTGCGACATAGGGAGACCCCGTCTGTACAAAAAATAGAAAAAAAAATTAGCTGGGCTTGGTGGCACACGCCTGTGGTCCCAGCTACTTGGGAAGCTGAAGCTGGAGGATTGCTTGAGCTCAGGAAGTAGAGAATGCAGTGAGCTGTGTTCATAGCACTGCACTCCAATCTGAGTGACAGAGCGAGACCCTGTCTCAAAAAAAAAAAAAAGTCCCTATCTCACAGGATTTTCATCGGAATTAAATAAGGTTAATTTTGTTATTAACACATGTTAATCATGTATGTGGCAACATAGAAAGCACTTAATATTAGCTATTACTGTTGCTGTTTTTCTTGTCGACCTAATTTCTCTGTCTTCCCTGCCCCCCTCAACCAAAACAAACCAAACAAAACAAACATGCTTTCTTTTGAGAATTAGGGTAATAGATTTCCTCAGTGGGACCCTCACAAGGTCTTGGGCTCACCTTAGGCCCAGATCCTGCCAAACCCCAAGCTTATTAGACTACAAAGTCAAAGCAAAGTATTTTGGTTCTCTGAAGCAGTGGCTGAGTTGGGATCCTGTTTCTACATCCTGCCAGCTTATATGAACGGAAGAGATGGTACAGGCCCCGCCTGCAAACCACAGCTTTGTTTTGAGCCAGCTTGACTTGACAGCTTCCCTATTTTACCTGCTGACTTCTTTAGCCCTGGTTTGGCAGCCAGAAGAGCAACTGAACCAGTTTACAGCTTGCCATTTGTCACCAATGAAAACTGAGCAACTCCTAGGAAAATGAGGGTTTAAATGTAGTTGATTTTGTTTTTCTCTTGTCTTTTTAAGTTCTCCTTTTTGTGTCTCAAACTATAGAAAAACTACATTCTACTTTTACAGGAGAAACCTGATAATACATTTGTGGTCTCTTCTGAAACACGTAGATCTTTGGGTGTATGTTAATTTTCACCTTCTGTAAGCATCAGGACTTTATTTTACCATTTTGGTCGGAAATCTACAATTATATTTACTTGTGTGTGGTTCTTCTTTAAGAATATATAAAACACAGATTAACATTTCCTTGAATCTGGATGTTAATGATGAATGTATTCTCATGGTAAATGTCAGGGCTTAATGAAGAGTGTAGACTGGTACATGGGGCACAACTGCTTTCTTTAGTTTTTTGTGTGTTTGTTTGTTTGTTTTTGAGACGGTCTTACTCTGTCCGCCAGGCTGACGTGCAGTGGTGCAATCATAACTCACTGCAGCCTCGAACTCCTGGACTCAAGTGATCCTCCAACCTCAGTCTTCCAAGTACAGGTCCACATCACCACACCTGGCTAATTTTTAAATTATGTGTAGAGATGGGGTTTTGCCATGTTGCCCTGGCCTCAGGTGATCCTTCTACCTCAGCTTCGCAAAGTATTGGGATTACAGATGTGAGCCACCGTGTCTGGCCACCTTTTTTTTTTTTTTTTAAAAAAAAAAACACAAAAAACCTCATTTGGGCTGGGCACGGCAGCTCATGCCTGTAATCCCAGCACTTTGGGAGGCCGAGGCAGGCGGATCACGAGGTCAGGAGATCAAGACCATCCTGGCTAACACGGTAAAACCCCGTCTCTGCTAAAAATACAAAAAAAATTAGCCGGACCTGGTGGCGGGCTCATGTAGTCCCAGCTACTCGGTAGACTGAGGCAGGAGAATGGCGTGAACCTGGGAAGCGGAGCTTGCAGTGAGCTGAGATCGCACCACTGCACTCCAGCCTGGGCGATAGAGCGAGATTCCTTCTCAAAAAAAAAAAACCAAAAAACCCTCATTTGTTATGAAGATAGATAAAATGTTTGAGCATCAGGCCGGGCGCTGTGGCTCACGCCTGTAATCCCGGCACTTTGGGAGGCCGAGGTGGGTGGATTACCTGAGGTCAGGAGTTCAAGACCAGCCTGGCCAACATGGTGAAACTCCGTCTCTACTAAACATACAAAAAAATTAGCCAGGCGTGTAGCGGTCACCTGTAATCTCAGCTACTTGGGAGACTGAGGCAGGAGAATCGCTTGAACCTCAGAGGCAGAGGTTGTAGTGAGCCAAGATGGTGCCATTGCACTCCAGCCTGGGCAATAAGAGCGAAACTCTGTCTCAAAAAATATAAAATAAAATAAAATAAAGCGAGCGTCTATGTTCATAGAAATAATGACCTTCACATCTTTGAGGAGTGTCAGGGAAACTATGACTATGATGGTGTAATATTTATACTGCAGCAGCTCTCATATTAGCCACCTTTTACATTGTCTTCACAAGCAGATTTTTGTTTGGTACTTTAAATCACAGGCGATGGAATGGGCAATGTAATACGCGTTAAGTCTATTGTTTAATAAAGTTATGTCGTCAGAGTTAAAATATGTAGAAAGTAGTTGACAGCATTCTGTCATCTCTCCCATGCACTGTTTTTGCTGTGGATGAAAATGAATAAGCAACTCTGGAAACCAAGGTCCTCTGGGAACATGAAAACTCTTGTGGCTATTAATGGATTTAACTGTATTTCCTCTCTGCCACCAAGATGTGCAATAAATTGTTTATGCCCTTGCTGTTAGTGGGGAGAATGGTTCATTAAACGCATGTAATATTATTATCGCTTTGTTTTTATTACTTGTAGATAGTCCTATCTCGCCTTTTAAAAAAAGTATAAGAAGAATGGCCGTAATTATTAAACACTGGCCATTAATCCCTTTGGTTGACTTTTTCCCTCCATGGAGAAAAAGGAAGGTATCGTCTCAATGGGGATGCAAGCTTGGGCTGGAAATGGGACATGGTCTCCTAAATCTAAGATTTGGCAGAAGGGTGGTTTGGTATGCTTTGGACTTGGGCCAAGTGATATATTTACTTAGGCTCCAGAAGGGCCTGGTTCTAAGGCAGCCACACTGACAAATGAATGCCTTGTATCAAGTGTGGAGAGGCTTCATCGTATTTAAGTCCACTTAAGAGAACAGTTATGAAAGAATGACTGTTTAGGACTGTGGCTCTGTTTTCTTGTTTGTCATTTAGGTATTTCTGCCAATTATAATCAATGTGGAGGATAAAAAGCCAGCAAATTGCTGTAGTCTCTTTAAAACCATGTGCCAGAAATGCTTTGACATTAAAGTTTGATTTCTCACTTGGCTTTACCCCACCATGTGGGTTTGAGTAAGTCTTTTTAACTCTTCCTGCACATATCTCTACTGTTTCCTCATTTAGTCGAAAGATACTGAGCATATATTACGGACCAGTCACTGCTTGGATACTGAGGAGTGAGCAGTGAACAAAACAGACAGAAATTCCAGCTCTTGTGGAGCTTACCTTCTGGGGACAGGGTGGGCAGCAGGCAGTAATGAGTGAGTGAGCAAATATTAGGGTGTGTTGAATGGGAAGAATAAAGCTGGATGGGGATAACTGGGCAGAGGGAGGAGGTCACGGTTTTAAACAAGGTGGTCTGGAAAGACCTCAGAAGTCAAGACAGCCACATGGAACACACATTTAGGCAAACTGGGTGAATTTTATGGGATGAGGCCTCCCAGTAGAGGGAACAAGAAGTCCTGGCAGGTTCCAGAGCATCCAGGAGGCCAGTTTGGCTGGAGCCAGGTGAATTAAAGAGAGAGAATGGATAAAGTCAGAGGGGTAAAAGGGGTGATCTCACAGGGCATTGCAGGACTCTGGCTTTGACCTTGAGTGAGATAGGAAGTCACTGGGGCTTTTGAGCCAGCGAAGAGGCATGTTGATCACTTCCACCCTGAAAGAACCCCTGACCACTGTGTGTGGAAGCAGGGAGTCCAGTCAGGGGGCTGCTGTGATGATCTAGGTGGGAGCTGATGCTGACTTGGACTAGGGCGGTGGAGGTGGAGATGAGAAAGTGATGGGAGTCTGGGCATATTGTCAAGCCTGAAGGATTTGCCTGTGGATTGGATTTGACGTGTGACAGAATAAAAGGATTCAAGGATGACACCAATATTTCATTTAACTTCTTTGTGTCAGTTTTCTGTTTGTTTTCTTTGAAAATAATTATTGTGATCTCTTTATCTTAGTGACTTTCTGTGAGAACGAGATCTGTGTAACAGAGCTCTTGACGGGTTTTTTTGTTTCCACTTCTGCCATTTGTAATTAATTGGAAATAAAATTTCTTGGAAATGTACTAGGTGATAGAATAACCCATAGGTTGGCACCTGATTGTTTTAAAAACCTGGATGAGTTCTTCTTATGCTTCAGGCCACAGTGATGCTGTGGGAATGGCTGAGTCTCAGTATCCCCGAATTGCTCTGCTGTTGTGTTTGCTGTCTGGTGTCCCCTCTGCAATCCTTATTTATTTGATGGTTTCCAAAGAGGGAGATTGCAGAAGCCATTAATAACTGTAGCCCCATAGCCTTTGTCACTAGCCCAGTGAAATAGAAAAGTCCAAAACATGATGTTTTTTCTTTTTTAATATTTTTTTCTTTTCTAATGTAACTAAGAGTTTTTTCTTTTTTAAATGCCTGGTTTGCTATATCAGACAGCCTGTCTGCGCTTCCTAGGAGCTGCTCTGTAAGGAGGAATCCTGCTGCAGAATGATCTAATTTGTATAATCTTGAAGGTGGAGCTATTTTTGAAAGAGAACAGAAAAATAATGGAGCCTTTTGCTCAAGATTGCCAAACTGGATCTTACTGTTTTATAAAGGCAAAGGACTCAGAGTTTGCAGTTTGAACTCCTCTTTCCTCTCGTTCTACTCATTATGTCTAGATCAAATTTATGATAGATATACTTAGATAATTACTCTTGAAAATGACAGGTGGGTTTTCATTTGTTTCTTTTGCTCATTCTTTTACATTTTAGATAAGTGTATTATTCAACTTGTAAATCACAAGTTGATGAGGTGAGTAGTATGAAAGAACAGTTACCAAGTTTAGGAATTAGAATCCTCTTTACAGTTCTTAACAATAGACTGATGGTTTGTAACTAGTTCTCAACCTTGTCATACCTTATGACTCCCTTTAATATCCTGAAATAAAATTCCCAGATAAAATCTACTGACCTGTCTACAAAGTCTTAACTGTAATATGAAAGAAAAATAAAAGGAACAGTATGATAATTAAACACTATGGCAATAAAATATGTATTTCTGTGTAAATTCTCAGAAGACAAATGTAAATGCTCACAGCACATTGGAAGCCGGAGCCATCAGGTGCTTGCGGGTACACATGGCTTTATCTGTGTGAATATGACACCTATAAATAGAGGCCAGTACAGGTGTGTTGTCTTGGTGACTCAGATATGTAGCAATGCCATTGGCAATATGATTTTCTAAAATGGTGAATAAATCTGCATAAAGTTCTACACAAAACAAAGTATAAACTTTCCCTTATTTACATAGTAGTTGCATTCCTGGAAAATTTAGTGTATATTTAGTGGTGAAAAAATGCTTATGATTTCTTTGTAAGATCTCTTTAGGTCTAGCCTGAGATAGTTATAAACTGCTTTTTACTTAGATGCTGTGTCTGGCAGGGCCAAAGGCCGATTTGTTATGAACCTGATGAAGCTTAAGTGTTAGGGCCCTGTACATGCACAGGCTACTTCCAGGGCCCTATACCTAATTAGAAAAACAAAAGCAAAAACACCTTTTTTCTTTTCCCTCTCACTCTGTCTCACTCTGTCTGCCAGGCTGGAGTGTAGTGGTACGATCTCAGCTCATGGCAACTTCCACCTCCCAGGCTCAAGTGATTCTCATGCCCCAGCCTCCTGAGTAGCTGGGATTACAGGCACACACCACCACGCCTGGCCAATGTTTTCATTTTTTTTTTTGTAGAAACGGGGTTTCACCAGGTTGGCCAGGCTGATCTCGAATTCCTGACCTCAAGTGATCCACCCGCCTCTGCCCCCACAGTGCTGGGATTACAGGCATGGGGCCAGGCCAAAACACCTTTTGAGCACATGTTTTCAGGGCCTTCTGAGGCTATGTCATGGAAATAACATGGGACATGTTTGAAATATCATGTACACTCAGAAAAGGACATATATAATAAGCACAACTTGATAAATTTTCATAAACTGGACATATATAACCAGCACTCACATCAAGAAACAACATTATCAATTCCCCAGAACATTACCATGTCCCCTTCTAATACCACGCCTCCCACTCCGCCAATGATAACTCATTTCCTAATTTCCAACAGCATGCATTAGTTTTGCCTGCTTTTGTACTTCACACAGTGGATGAAGTACAAAAGAACACTTGTTTTTTTGTTTGTTTGTTTGTTTTTGAGACAGAGTCTTGCTCTGTCTCCCAGGCTGGAGTGCAGTGGCATGATCTTGGCTCACTGCAACCTCCGTCTCCCAGGTTCAAGTGGTTCTCCTGACTCAGCATTCCCGTGTAGCTGGGATTACAGGCATGCGCCACCATGCCCCACTAATTTTTTGTATTTTTAATAGAGGAAGGGTTTCGCCATGTTGGCCAGGCTGGTCTTGAATGCCTGACCTCAGGTGATCCACCTGCCTTGGCCTCCCACAGTGCTGGGATTACAAGCATGAGCCACCCCACCGCGCTCAGCTAGGAACACTTGTATCTAACTTCTGCTGCTCAACATTATGTTTATGTGATGCATCCACCTTGTTGCATGGAGTTTTAGTGAATGTAATCTTATTGCTGTGTAGTACTATATTCCAGGGTGTGAGTATATCGCAGTTTGTGTAACCAGTCTGCTGTTGATGGCCATATGGGAGATTTCCAGTTTGGGCTATGCTGAATAGTGCTACTGTGGGCATTCTTGCACATGTCTGTTGGTAGACCAGAGCACTCATTTCTCGAGTATATACCTGGGACTCAAATTGCCAGGTTGTTGGTTATATGGACAGTATATTCAGCTGAGCAATATATGAAAGTTGCTGTTGCTGTACATCTCCACCAACAATTGTTTTTTTGCCTTTTTCAAGGCAAAGAATCGGGCTGGAGTAAAATGGTTTCTCCTATGGCTTTAATTTGCATTTCCCCAATGATGTTGAGCACCTTTTCATGTATTTGTTGGCCATGTGGGTTTCCTCTTTTATGAATTGTCTGTTCAGGTTGGTTGCGCATTTATCTATTTTGGTTGTCTCTCTGTTTCTTATTCACCTTTAGGAGTTCTTTTTCTCAAAAATATCTTCTCATACTCTGTGGGTTCCTTTTTTGCTCTTTATATTTATTTATTTATTTTTATGACATGATATCATCAAACAACCTTTTTACTCTTTTAATGGTGTTTTTTGATGAACAGAAATTCTTAATCTTATAATTCAATTTATCAGTTTTTTCCTTTGTTTAATACTTTTTATTTTCTGTTTAAGAAATCTTTGCCTACTCTAGGATCATGAAGATGTCCTCTCATGTTTTCTTCTGAAACTTTTATTGTTTGCTTTCCACATTGAGGGTTCCAGTCCATCTGAAATTGATATTGTATGTGTTGTGAGGTATGGGTTAAGGCACATTTTCCCTGATATGGATACTCAACTCTGTACCATTTATTTATAAGGTCATCCTTTCCCCACTGCACCGTATTGTCACTTTGATCATAAGTCCCGTGACATTTTACGTGTGGTTCTAATTTTAGGCTTTCTATTCTGTACCATTGGTCAGTCTGTCCATCCTTGCATCAGTGCCGCCCTGTCTCAGTGACTGTGTCTTTATGATAGGCCTGTTACGTTAGTGTGTCTTCCCGCTTTGTGCTTTTTCATAATTGCCTTAAGGTAGTGTTTGCCTTTTGCATTTCTTAGAAATTTTAGAATCAGCTTTTCAGTTTCCTTAAAAACTTCTCTTGGGGGAGAAATTTTATTCAGGATTACATTGATCTGTGGATTGATTTGCAGAGAATTGAAATCTTTAAAATTGAATCTTTTGATTCGTAGACATATGTCCCTTTATTTAGGTCATGGTTTTGCATATTTTAGCATAGAAGTATTCTGCACCTTTCTTTAGATGTATTCTTATATATTTGATATTTTTAAACCTTAAAGCTAATTTTGTAATTGTAATTTTGTATGCTTTTTCTTACAGAGGATTCTTTTATAAGCTGTAGGGCCTACAAAACCTTGTTCTGTCCCTGGGCGGAATGTTTTCACTTACATGAATGTTGAAAATCATGTGGGAAGCTAGTCATTTCTTAATTGTGCAGGACTTGAAGGTTCCCACAACTGTGGGTTGTAGGATGTTTGGCATTCTTATTTTTCCCACCACTGAATGTCAGTGAATTCTCAATCATTGTGACAACCCCAGAGGCATTACCACCACGATCATTCTTTTGAGACTCAATTGTTAAAGACATTTTGCTCTTATTATGACAGTTGTTATAGTCCATAAATGTAAGCATGCTTGAATGCCCAAGTGCGTGTGATTTTTTTTGCTTGTTTGTTTTAGGAAGAGACGTAAAATAAGTCAACAGTTTCAAGTGTTGCCATTTATTAATACAACCTAGACTTTAAAAATTAGCAAATGGTTAATCTTCACAGACTTCTGTTTACAAGCTTCCTGGTAGAATGTATTGAATACTGGACTTGGAACCAGAATAATTAAATCCTTCTTTTAACAATTAGAAACTCTGATTTGGGGTCCATGACCTTTTGAGCTTCAATCTCCTCCTCGAAATAGAAATAAATAAAAATAACTGTCTAGCTGACTACTCAGAGTTCTTGGGATGAACAGACTAGACGACTTACAAATGCTTTGTATCTCCGAGCACTATAGAAATGCCATTGGTGGCCAGGCGCAGTGGCTCACACCTGTAATCCTAGCACTTTGGGACGCCAAGGCGGGCGGATCACAAGGTCAGGAGATGGAGACCATCCTGACTAACACGGTGAAACCCCATCTCTACTAAAAATACAAAAAGTTAGCCGGGCGTGGTGGTGGGTGCCTGTAGTCCCAGCTACTCGGGAGGCTGAGGCAGGAGAATGGTGTGAACCCAGGTGGTGGAGCTTGCAGTGATCCGAGATCGCGCCACTGCACTCCAGCCTGGGCGACAGAGCGAGATTCCGTCTCAAAAAAAAAAAAAAAAGGCCGGTGCGGTGGCTCAAACCTGTAATCCCAGCACTTTGAGAGGCCGAGACGGGCGGATCATGAGGTCAGGAGATCGAGACCATCCTGGCTAACACGGTGAAATCCCGTCTCTACTAAAAAAAAACCAAAAAAACCCAAAAAAAACAAAAAACTAGCCAGGCGAGGTGGCGGGCACCTGTAGTCCCAGCTACTCAGGAGGCTGAGGCAGGAGAATGGTGTAAACCCGGGAGGCGGAGCTTGCAGTGAGCTGAGATCGCGCCACTGCACTCCAGCCTGGGCGACACAGCGAGACTCCGTCTTAAAAAAAAAAAAAAAAAAGAAATGCCATTGGTATAAATTCACGTATTTGTTATATTTGTTAACTCTTCTTTGCTAGGACTGTAGGCATAATTACCAAGAGGAAACCTTCTAAATAGTTTGGATTCACCCAGTTTGAGGTTCTTTGAGCATGGATGCTTTAGCCATAACTTACAGAAAGTGGCTTTTCTTTTCTTTTTTTCCTCCTCTCCTCTTGTCTCCTCTTCTTTACTTTTTTTTTTTTTTTTTTTTTTTTGAGATAGGGTCTTGCTCAGTTGCCCATGCTGGAGCGCAGTGGCATGATCTTAGCTCTCTGCAGCCGGAACCTCCCAGACCCAAGCAATCCTCCCATTTCGGCCTCGGAAGTGCTGGGACTACAGGCCCATGCCGCCACACCCGGCTAATTTTGTTTGTTTTTTGTAGAGACAAGGTCCCACTGTTGCCTAGGCTGGTGAACTCCTGGACTCTAGCGATCTTCCTGCTTCAGCCTCCCAAAGTACTGGGATTACAGGCATCAGCCACCGCACCTGGCCTAAAAGTAGCATCTGTTTTCTAAAATTGTGTGTATATAGGAAGGCAACAAGAGCGCTGGTCTGTTGGGATTCCTATGTCTTAATTCTGGTTTCATAAATGAAAGTAGGCAAACCACTCACTTTCCAGTTCCTTCGTTGTCTTACTGCTTAGAAATGCTCTGAGGAGAAAGAATCACTAAACAGTTTGATGTTCCTCAGTGAAAGGTACCAGATGAATATAGGTGATACATTATTATAATTAAATTTTCTTTCACATAAATTCACGATAACCCTGACTTTCCAGCCAATGGATTGAGAAATCCTTGGCCTGTTAGTGGATAAAAAGATAATGAGAACTTGGAATGTAAGTTGTGAAGGAGAAGGATACAGTTTTTACAATTTTAATATGGAATTTCACTATGATTTCTCTACCCCAGTAAATCTTAGTCTCTTTAATTAGCATTACATTTAGCATGCAGATTCTTATGAAAGGCAAGTGCTCCTTTTAATTGTGTTTTTGTTTCATTTGAAGTTTCAGCATTTGATTGCTTTCCTCCCTGGTTTGTTTTTATTTATTTATTTTTTGAGACAGAGTCTCACTCTGTCGCCTAGGCTGGAGTGCAGTGGTGGATCTCAGATCACTGCAACCTCTGCCTCCCGAGTTCAAGTGATTCTCAGGCCTCAGCCTCCCAAGTCTCTAGGATTACAGGTGTGTGCCACCACACCAAGCTAATTTTTGTATTTTTAATAGAGACGGGGTTTCACCATGTTGTCCAGGCTGGTCTTAAACTCCTGAATATAAGCAATCCACCCATCTCAGCCTCCCAAAGTGCTAGGATTATAGGTGTGAGCCACCACGCCCAGCCTGGTTTTATTTTTTGGTAGTCCAAATTCCCTGGTAGTTTTTTTTCTCGTTGTTGTTTTGAGACAGAGACTTACTCTGTTGCCCAGTCTGGAGTACAGTGATGTGATCTCCGCTTACTGCAAACTCAACCTCCCAGGTTCAAGTGATTCTCCTGCCTTAGCCTCCCAAGTAGCAGGGGTTACAGGCACACGCTACCACGCCTGGCTAATTTTTGTATTTTTAGTAGAGACAGAGTTTCACCATGTTGGCCAGGCTGGTCTCAAATTCCTGACTTCAAATGATCCACCCGTCTCGGCCTCCCAAAGTGCTGGGATTATAGGCGTGAGCCACCACACCCGGCCTCATTATTGCTTTTGTTTTTAATCAAAGTTATACATGTATTTTAGAGAGTCAAGTAGTTCTACAAGACTTACTTAGAAAACAATCTTTAGGTATATCTGGTGAGTTCCAGCTGTCGAAGACTGTTTGGCTTTTCCATGAGCACCCTCATTTTCCCAATAAGTTTGTAATTTCTTTTTTTTCTGTTAATTTTTGAGACAGAGTCTCACTCTGTTGACCAGGCTGGAATGCAATGGTGTGATCTCAGTTCACTGCAACCTCCACCTCCCGGGTTCAAGGAATTCTTCTGCCTCAGCCTTCCAAGTAACTGGGATTACAGGCATGCTCCACCATGCTCAGCTAATTTTTTTTATTTTTAGTAGAGATGAGATTTCGCCATGTTGCCCAGTCTGGTCTTAACTCCTGACCTCAAGTGAGCCACCACGCCTGGTTTTCTTTTTTTCTTTTCTTTTCTTTTCTTTTTTTTTTTTTTTTTGAGATAAAGTGTTTCACTGTGTCACCAAGGCTGGAGTGCAGTGATGCAATCATGGCTCACTGCAGCCTTAACTTCCCAAGCTCAAGTGATCCACCCGCCTCAGCCTCCCCAAGTGCTGGGATTAGAGGCGTGAGCCACTGCATCCAGCGCGTAGTTCTTTCTTTTTTGTTTCCAAGTATTTCATTGAAATGTGATATAATTTGCATATCCATTCTCCTGTTGATGGACATATAGGTTCTTTTTTTTTTTTTTTTTTTTTTTTTGAGACGGAGTCTTGCTCTGTCACCCAGGCTGGAGTGCAGTGGCCGGATCTCAGCTCACTGCAAGCTCCTCCTCCTGCCTCAGCCTCCCGAGTAGCTGGGACTACAGGCACCCGCCACTTCGCCCGGCTAGTTTTTTGTATTTTTTAGTAGAGACGGGGTTTCACCGTATTAGCCAGGATGGTCTCGATCTCCTGACCTCATGATCCACCCGTCTCGGCCTCCCAAAGTGCTGGGATTACAGGCTTGAGCCACCGCGCCCGGCCGACATATAGGTTCTTTACAGCTTTTGGCTTTTATGAATAAAGTTGCTATGAACTTTTTTTTTTTTTTTTGAGACGGGAGTTTCACTCTTGTTGCCCAGGCTGGAGTGCAATGGCGTGATCTGGGCTCACTGCAACCTCTGCCTCCTGGGTTCAAGCAATTCTCCTGCCTCAGCCTCCCTACTAGCTGGGATTACAGGCATGCGCCACCATGCCCGGCTAATTTTTTGTATTTTTAGTAGAGACGGGGTTTCTCCATGTTGGTCAGGCTGGTCTCGAACTCCCGACCTCAGGTGATCCGCCTCCCTTGGCCTCCCAAAGTGCTGGGATTACAGGCCTGAGCCATTGCGTCCAGCTGCTATGAACAGTCTTATACAAGTGTTTTTACAAACATACATTTTCATGTCTCTCTCTCTCTCTCTTTTTTTTTTTTTTTTTTTTTAATGTAGAGGCAGTCTCGCTTTGTTGCCCATGCCGGTTTTGAACTCCTGGCTTCAGGCAATCCTCTTGCCTCACACTCCCAAAGTGCTGGTATTACAGGCATGAGCCACCACGCCCAGCCCCATTTTCATTTCTTTGAGGGTACATATGTTGGAGTGGAATGGTGTGTCTTAAGAGTAGGTGTATGTTTAACTTTGTAAGACACTGCCAATTTTTCAAAGCAATTGTATCAGTTTACATTCCCACTAACTGAAGCAGACAGATTGTGAAGTGGCCCCCATGATCCCTGTCTCCTGGTATTTATGGCCTGGTAGTCCTGTGCCCTTGGGTGCAGGTGGGACCTATGATTGACTCCTCACTAATAGAATATGGCAGAGGTGACAGGACGTGTGTGGTCATGCATACCTGATTATTCCAAGTCAGATTGTAATGCTCATCTTGTGAGGAGACTCTCTCCCTTGCTGGCTTTGGTGCTGTGTTGTGAGCTGCCCATGGAGAGGGCTGTGTGGCAGGGAGCTCAGGGCAGCTTCAGACCCACAGCCAGCAAGAGACTGTGACCCTCAGTCCAGCAGCCCACAAGGAACCGAGTGTTGCCAACAACCATGTGTGCTCGGAAACAGATTCTGTCCCACTCAGTTCTCAGATGAGACCATAGTCTCAGCCAACACCTTGATGGCACCTTATAGAGGACCCAGCTAAGCTGTACCTGGGCTTTTGACTTACGGAACCTGTGAGATAATAAAAATTCATTAGTTTAAGCTGCTGCTAAGCTTTTGCTAGTATTGTTATGCTACAGTAGATAACTAATACTAGCAATATAGTTCCTGTTGCCCTATATCTCCACTGACATTTAGTGCCTGTCTTGTAAATTTTAGCCATGTTAGTGGGCATGAAATGGAAACTCTGAGGCTTTAATTTGCATTTCCCTAATGGCATTGATTACCTGCTAATTGGACATTTGGATACCTTCTTTTGCAAAGTATTTGTTCGTCTTTTTCCTGTTTTAAAAATTGGTAGGCCAAGCATGGTGGTTCACACCTGTAATCCCAGCACTTTGGGAGGCCAAGGTGGGCAGATCGCCTGAGCTCAGGAGTTGGAGACCACACTGGCAACGTGGTGAAACTTCGTCTCTACTAAGATACAAAAAATTAGTCAGGCATGGTGGTGGACACCTGTAGTCCCAGCTACTCAGGAGGCTAAGGCACAAGAATTGCTTGAGCTAAGGAGATGGAAGTTTCAGTGAGCCCAGATCATGCCACCGCACTCCGGCTTGGGCTACAGAGTGAGATTCTGTCTCAACAATAATGATAATAATAATTGGTATTTTTAAAATAATTTATTTGTAGAAGTTCTTTATATATGACAGGTTAAATTCTTTATCAGATATATGTGTGTGTGTCTGCACGAATGTGTGTTGTATGTTTGTGTGTGTATCTGAGAGAGTTTTCTTCTAGTCTGTGATGGCGAGGAACTTGCACATTCCTCTTACCTCATGCAGATTTCCAAACTGTTCACATTTTACTGCATGTACTCTGTAGTGCTATTTCTCTCTCTAAATCAGTTTTTTCTGGGTCATTTGAGACCATGTTATGCACATGCTATCCTAACACCCTTAAATATTTCAGTGTTTATTTTCCCCTAGTTAAGGGCACTCCCAAATAACTACTACGTACTCCTTTAAGTCAGGCAATTTGCAGTGATAAAACCCTATTGTCCAATCCATTGATCCCATTCACATTTTGCTGCCCCAACTATGTCTCATTTCTGTTTCATCCCAGGATCCCAGGGAGGAGTGTGCATTGCACCTAGCTGTCCGTGTCTCTTCACACCCTCCAGTCTGGGATCATCCCTTTGTCATCCCGGTCATTCTTGTCCCCAACTGTTAGATGCTCTGTAGGATGATTGGCAAGGTGGATCTTGTAGTATTTCCTTATGACCAAATTCAGGTCATGATTTTTTGACAAAAGTATCACAAAAATGATGCTGTAATAGTCTCAGCACATCACATCAAGGGGCACGTTCTGTTAACCAGCCCTGTTCCTCTGTTGTTGGCCCTCATCACCTGCTCGTGTTGGTGTCTGCCAGGTATCTCTGTTTTTCTTATTGTAATGCCATTGTTTTTCTTTTCTTTTATTTCCTTTTCCTTTTCTTTTTTCCCTTTTCCCTTCCCTTTTCGATGGAGTCTCACTCTGTAGCCCAAGCTGGAGTGCAGTGGCACAATCTTGGCTCACTGCAGCCTCCGCCTCCAAGGCTCAAACAGTTCTGTCTCAGTCTCCCAAGTAGCTGGTACTACAGGCGCATGCCACCACACCTGGCTAATTTTTTTTAAAATTTTTTAACTTTTATTTTATTATTTTTTTGAGATGGAGTGTTGCTCTGTCGCCCAGGCATCAGTGCAGTGGCACGATCTCCGGTCACTGCAAGCTCTACCTCCCAGGTTCACGCCATTCTCCTGCCTCAGCCTTCCGAGTAGCTGGGACCACAGGCGCCCGCCAGCACGCCTGGCTTATTTTTTTGTATTTTTTAGTAGAGATGGAGTTTCGCTGTGTTCACCAGGATGGTCTCTATCTCCTGACCTTGTGATCCACCCTCCTCGGCCTCCCAAAGTGCTGGGATTACAGGCGTGAGCCACCGTGCCCAGCCTATCACTTTCTATACATTTATCTCTTTTTTCGCGGGGGGTTGGGTTTGAGGGCAGGGTCTGGCTCTGTCGCCTAGGCTGGAGTACAGTGGCTCAATATCAGCTTACTGCAACTTCTGCCTCCTGGGCCCAAGTCATCCTCCCACCTCAGCCTCCTGAGTAGCTGGGACCACAGACATGTGCCACCACACCCAGCTAATTTTTGTATTTATTGTAGAGTTGGGATTTTGCCATGTTATTCAGGCTGGTCTTGAACTCCTGAGCTCAAGTGGTCTACCCACCTTGGCCTCCCAAAATGCTGGGATTATAGGCATGAGCCACCATGCCTGGCTTATATCTATTTTTTTTTTGAGATAGAGTTTTGCTCTTGTTGCCCAGTTCCTGAAGTGCAATGACGCAATGTTGGTTCATCGCAGCCTTGGCTCACTGCAACCTCGGCTCACTGCAACCTCTGCCTCCTGGGTTCAAGCAATTCTCCTGCCTCAGGCCCCCGAGCAGCTGGGTTTACAGGCATCTGCCACCACACCTGGCTAATTTTGTAGTTTAGTAGAATTGGGGTCTCGCCATGTTGGTCAGGCTGGTCTCGAACTCCTGACCTCAGGTGATCCACCCACCTCGGCCTCCCAGAGTGCTGGGATTACAGGCGTGGGCAATCACGCCTGCCTTTTTCTTTATATAGCTTAAAAACCATGTATTCAGACTGATCTCTTAAGTTCCAGTGTAACATTTTAAGATTCTCTCCAGCCTAAGCCCTTTGCATGTTTGTAAGTACCTCTTCCAAGAGTGAGAAACCTGGCTTTCGCTATCCTCAATATATTTACTTATTTACTCCTTGTAACTGGTCTTCCAACTACCCTGACCTTGTCTTCTGTCTGCCACATCTGTACATTGCCCTCACACCCCTGCCCCAGCACCCTGTGTCGTTGAGCACTAGTAGGTGGAAGCAGGAAAACAGACATGTGTAAACTTCGTAACAGTGACTCATAAGACAATAGAGGTGGAAAGCAAGAAGCCGATTTACTCTGCAAAATCATTAGTATTTGTTCCATTATCTACTGTTGTGTAAAAAAGTCTCTCCAAAAGTTATCACTTAAAATAAGGGCAGAACTATTTTGCATACAAACTGCACTTTGGGCAGAGCTCAGCAATAATACTCAGTTCTCTCTGCAGCACTCAAGTGAGGTGGGCTGATTCAAAGTCGGAGCGTCTGGGGGCGGAGGCTAGAATCTTGTGCAGGCTCCCTCACCCAAGTGATGTCTGGCAGTTGATGCCAGCTATTAGCTGGGACCTCCGTGAGAACTGTGGCTGGAACACCTGTAATGGCCTTTCCACATGGCTGCTTGGCTTCCTCACAGTACAGTGGCTGGATTCCAAGGGCAGGCATCACACAAGCAAGAGCGAGCCAGTGGAAGCCTCAGTGCCTGGCCCCCTGCAGCCTGGAGAGTCACGCGGCCTCATTTCTACTGCATTCTACTGGTTAGAAGGAAGTCACTAAAGCCAGCCGTATTCAGGGGGAAGGTAATTTGTTTCCACTTTTTCATGAGAGGACTGTCAAAGAATTTATAGATATGTTTTAAGACTGGCACAGAATTTTAAAATACACTATTTTCTGGAAGAATGGAAGATTCATTTGTACAGTTGCATTTGTTCAGTATTTTTAATTCATTTTGTTTAAAAGTTTTAAACACTTACATCTACATAGGTATGCTTGCCCCATTTCCCTTTCTCTTCACTTTCTCTTTTTGCAGAACCCTCCTGCCAGCTAACTCATGCATGCATCCGTTCATGCTTTTCTTCATTCTTGTGTGATATAGAAATGTATATACACATACATACAGTGGGTTGGGAATATTGTTTTTAAAAAATAGAATCACAAACTAATTTTTGCATCTTGTTTTTCTGAACACCTTAGAGAAATCCCTGTGAATCAAGAGGTTTCATTCTAATTTGTTCTTTTTAGATGCTGCACATACTCTTGTTTTCTGATTTGGTTATTTGATCATGAGGGGATAGGATACTCGACACAGGGAACAGGAATAGAGAGAGACAGGCTTCACAGAAAGGGTAGTCAGGAATGAGAAAGAAGAGGAGTACTCGATATTCCTGGGGTCTTCAACCTGATGTGTCATCGAAGCGGGTGGGAAGTTGGGAAAATGGCGGTAGGGAGGTGTGTTGGTTGGTTTCAGTGGGGAAATGAGTATTTTTTTATATGCACTAAAATTACCTACCAGACAGTTGAATACATAGGAGCAGGGCGTGAGTCTAAGGATAGGACTGGAGTTGACAGACAAAGCTATAAATGGAGACGGTTACTGGGGGGAGAGCTGTGTCTCGCTTAGCATCACTTGCTGTTAGTGGTGGGCCCAGACAGCGACTGAAATATTTTCATTCCAGACCAGGGTCCAGTGTATTTATACTTGATGCATTAAATTCTGATCTTTAAAAAGCTGTCAGTTTTTTAGAAGGAGAGTTTTTATTTTCATTTTATATGGTGTGGGCTGAAGAAATCTTTTGCTAAATATAACAGTGTGAGTTTGCTAGTCTTTCTGAGGCATTGAAGGCATTTAAAATTTGAAACCAGAGCTACCTGGTGGGAACATCCTTGATCTCTTCTCCAAATCAAACCAACCTAGGCCACGTGTAGTAATTAGTTCAGTTGAATGGCTGAAGAAGGATTTATTTGCCCCTTTTATGTTACAGAGGAGATCTGCAGTACAGCTAGAAAAGGGATACAGAATGAACAGGACAGACACGTGATTCTGACCCTGATAACCACTCTGCTTCCATCAGGTTTACTGTTATTATTATTATTTATTATTTATTTTTTATTTTTTATTTTGAGACGGGTCTCACTCTCTCAGCCAGGCTGGAGTGCAGTGGTGCAATCTCGGCTCACTGCAACCTCCGCCTCCCAGGTTCAAGTGATTCTCCTGCCTCAGCCTCCCAAGTAGCTGGGACTACAGGCATGTACCACCACGCCAGGCTAATTTTTCTATTTTTAGTAGAGAAGAGGTTTCACCATATTGACCAGGCTGGTCTGGGACTCCTGACCTCAAGTGATCTGTCTACCTTGGCCTCCTAAAATGCTGGGATTACAGGCCTGAGCCACTGTGCCCAGCCAAGTTTACTATTATTATTATTAAAAATACTGATGGCCTTGAAATCAGTATAAAATAATAATGTCATCTTTTTAGGAATAAGAATATTGCTCTCTTCATGCCCACCGGCTGTAGGAAAATTGAGGGAAATGGTTTTCTCCTTGTAGGTTGGATTACTGAAGCTCAGAGTGAGATGACCTGTGAGTTTTATTTATTTTTATTTATTTTATTTATTTTTGAGACAGAATCTCACTCTGTGTCCCATGTTGGAGTGCAATGGCACCATCTAGTCTCACTGCAACCTCCACCTCCCAGGTTCAAGCCATTCTCCTGCCCCAGCTCCCCGAGTAGCTGGGATTAAAGGTGTGTGCCACCACACTGAGCTATGTATTTTTAGTAGAGAATGGGTTTTACCATGTTGGCCAGGTCTGGAACTCCTGACCTCAAGTGATCCATCTACCTTGGCCTCTGAAAGTGCTGAGATTATAGGCATGAGCCACCAAGCTTGGCCAACTGTGAGTTTTATATAAATGGTACAGTTGAAATGATAAAAGTCCTTAAGATTTAATTTTGATTAGGGGAAGTGAGTGAAAGGTGCTTCTCTTGCTGGTTTTCCCTGTAGTCTGTTTGGTTTGGTCTTTTTTCAGATAAGTTCAACAGAACCGTGGGATGTCAATTATATGTAAAGTACATGGAGAAAGCTGCAAGGATGTGTGTGACTCAGGCCTGTTCTTAGAGAGCTCCCCATTTTGGTATATACAGCTCACTGCAAGGCAAAGCAGATGAAATAAGTAACAATTAGAGTTACATGTGAGGTAATTTAGGAGAAAAGGGCATTAGTTCCTTTAGAATCTGGCATTTGACTTGGAATTTTTGTTTTCAATTTTCTGTTTGGATTTTTTTTTTTTTTTTTTTTTGAGGCGGAATCTGGGGCTGGAGTGCGGTGGCATTATCTCAACTCACTGCAGCCTCTACCTCCCGGGTTCAAGTGTTCCTCCTACCTCAGCGTCCCTAGTAGCTGGGATTACAGGTGTGTGCCACCACGCCTGGCTGATTTTTGTATTTTTTTTTTAGTAGAGACAGGCTTTCACCATGTTGGCGAGGCTGGTCTCAAACTCTTGACTTCAAGTAATCCACCTGCCTCAGCCTCCCAAAGTGCTGGGATTACAGGCATGAGCCACCATGCCCAGCTGGAATTTTTTTTAAATGTACAAAAATAGAGAAAGGTGTGTGATGAATCCCTATGTACTCATCACCCTGCTTTATTATCAGCTCAAGGGCAGTGCTGTTTTATGTGTGCCCCATTCCTTCCCCCTACTCCCGCCCCCAGGTTATCTTGAAGCAAATCTCAGATGTCATCACATTTCTTTTGTAATAATTTCAGTATGTATCTTCAAAAGATAGGGACACTTTAAAAAATACATAACCACAATACAATTATCTCTCCTAAAGTAATTAATAGTAAGTCCTTAATTTTATTTGATTTGCAGTCACTTTAGTTGGAATTTACAAAGAGAAGATTTTAGTAGATGGTGAATGGGAGGAAGGGAATTCAGATAGAGAGAATAACACATGCAAAATCAGGGACCATGTGTAAGTGAAAGGTAGTAAAAGTCCGATTTAGGGCTGTGGCATTGGGCGGAAAGGAAATTACAAATATCAGTTGCAGCAGGGGTAAACTTAATGGAATTTTCCAGTCAAGGACAGCATGTGTATCTTCCTTCTATTGCTGGTTAATAGTAGTCATTTTGAACCATATAGAACAGGATTGACAGACTATAGTTTGTAGCCCAAATCCTGTTCTCAGTCTGTGTTTGTTAATAAAGTTTTACTGGAATCACACCCATTTGTTGATGTATTGTTGTGTATGACTGCTTTCATACCACGGTGGGCAGAGTCAAGCAGTTGCAGCAGAGACTCTGACCTGTAAAGCCCCAGATACTTACTACTATCTGGCCCTTTATAGAAAAAGTTTGCCAACCTCTGATCTAGAAGAAACTGGGCCCTGGATTTAGTGCTTGCTCTCAGAGGAGTTGAGTAGAATGTATGGGTTAGAAACAACCATGTCTTTGTGATATATAGGGGTATACAGGAGTCAGAAACAGTAGATTTTGTTTTGCTCTGTCTTTATCATTCATTTTATAGCCTGTTAAAGTAAGTGTAAGAATCTCTTTGCCTGTTTATTATTTGATTTTATATTGTGAACGTAAGCTCTATGAAGTCAGAGATTTTTGTCTTTTCCTCACTACTCTATTGGCAGGGCCTGGATCAATGCCAGACATTTAGTAGGCATTCAGTAAGTAATTGTTGAATAAGTAAGCAAATATTTTAGTCTTTTTGCTTCTCTTCTGCATTATACACATTTGGAGTTTCTTGGGGAAACAAGGATGATGTATTTGTAGGTGGCAATTATGCTATTATGTAAATCTGCTATAATTTTTCCCCAAAGCTCAGAAAATTGTTTCATTAGTACAATGGAATATTAAGCAGCAGTTAAAACTAGTAATTATGGGCCAGGCGCGGTGGCTCACTCCTGTATCCTCAGCACTTTGGGAGGCCGAGGTGGGCGGATCACCTGAGGGGTAGGGAGTTTGAGATCAGCCTTACCAACTTGGAGAAACCCCGTTTCTACTAAAAATACAAAATTAGCCAGGCGTGGTGGTTCATGCCCATAATCCCAGCTATTCCAGAGGCTGAGGCAGGAGAATCGCTTGAACCCGGGAGGTGGAGGTTGCAGTGAGCTGAGATTGCGCCATTGCACTCCAGCCTGGGCAACAAGAGCAAAACTCCGTTTCAAAACAAACAAACAAACTAGTAATAATGGTAACTATAGAAATGAGGAGAAATGTTTATGATAGGTCAAAATCTTATGCACACTGCCTCTCTAAAATATGAACGAATATGGACAAAGACTGGAAGATAATGTGAAAATGAAATCATTTTAAGACAGTGAAAGTTTTGGTGATTTTTCTCTCCAAAATTTTCTTTTTTTTTTTTTGAGACGGAGTCTCGCTCTGTCGCCCAGGCTGGAGTGCAGTGGCGCGATCTCGGCTCACTGCAAGCTCCGCCTCCCGGGTTCACGCCATTCTCCTGCCCCAGCCTCCCGAGTAGCTGGGACTACAGGCGCCCGCCACCTCGCCCAGCTAATTTTTTTTATTTTTTTTTAGTAGAGATGGGGTTTCACCGTGTTAGCCAGGATGGTCTCGATCTCCTGACCTCGTGATCCACCCGTCTCGGCCTCCCAAAGTGCTGGGATTACAGGCTTGAGCCACCGCGCCCGGCCCAAAATTTTCTTTAATACTATTGCTTACTCATCTTCTCAGTAATGATTTTAAGTATGTATAAACTTTCCATGTCCTTCCCTGCACTATATACAGAAATAGAACCTTTAATGTGGATCACAAATAACATAATCAGAAATTAGAGATGGTATTGAATCTCAGCACTGGAAGGAGAATAGGCTTTATGAGTAGATATTCCACTTTATCCTGAGATACACAGCTACAGTACGCTTTCTAGAAGGAGTATGCCTATAAGCATCCTTGGTTGGAACCTGAATTGGGTTTACAGGCTTACATTTAGATAAAAGACTTTTTATTTGAGACGACATTGGTACAGGCATGGTAGAAAGGAGTAGCCTGGGTGAGAATGTCTTATGTTTGGTTTTCTCAAAGCATCATTCCTCCTTTCCTCTTATTCTGGCTAGCTTTTCCACAGTGTCATGTAAAGGCAGCATTTTCTAGTAGATGCAAGTCATTTGGAGGAGTCATTTGGTTTTCTTCTGATTTCACTTTCAGCCTGCCTTTAAAAATGTAGCTGAGGCCCACCGCTGTGGCTCACACCTGTAATCCCAGCACTTTGGGAGCCTGAGGTGGGAGGAGCGAATGAGCCCAGGAGTTCAAGACCAACCTGGGTGACAGAGGGAGAACCTACAAAAAATGAAAAATAAAAAATTTTAAAAATGGCCGAGTGCAGTGGCTCACGCCTGTAATTGCAGCACTTTGGGAGAGTGAGGTGGGCAGATCACTTGAGACCAGGAGTTCGAGACCAGCCTGGCCAACATAGTGAAACACCATCTCTACTAAAAATACAAAAATTAGCCAGGCGTGGTGACACATGCTTGTAATCCCAGCTACCTGGAAGGCTGAGACATGAGAATCACTTGAACCTGGAGAGGTTGCAATAAGCTGAGATCGTACTACTGCACTCCAGCCTGGGTGACAGAATGAGACTCCATCTCAAAAAATAAAAATAAATAAAAAAAATTAGCCAGGCGTAGTGGTGTGTGCCTGTTAATTCCAGCTACTGGGTGGAGGTGAAGAGGTAGGTTGAGGTGGGAGGATCGCTTGAGCCCAAGAGGTTGAGGCTGCAGTAAGCCAGGATCACACCACTGCACTGCAACTTGGATGACAAAGTGAGACCCTGTCTCAGAGAAAAAAAAAAAGGAGATAAATGTTGTCTTTGTACCTCAGTTTCTCCACATGCAAAACTTTGGTTCTTTATACCTTTCCCAAGGTTGTGTGGTGAGTTTGCTGCTAAATAGGTTTTTGTGTTTCTTCTACCAAACTACATTTCCAGGATATGTACAGTTGGTGTTCAAGCCATTGCCTCTGGGCTTCATGTGAGCATTCTTGCAGGCAGGAATTCTGCAGCACAAAACAAAATACTGAAGATTTTACCCTTTGAGAAGTGTACTCCGTAAGGGAATATTACCTCCCAGGTTTAGCAGATGGGAAGACAATGAAGTACCTGTTTTCATTTCATTCAAACACCATTCAGTGGTCTGTGAGTCTACATGAAATGACTCCCTGCGGACAGCACCCTTCCCCAGTCTGACCACCTACTACTTCCTCCCAGGTCACTCCCTTGCAGCCACGGAGGCTTCTTTGCTCTTTCCTGAAAATGTCAGTTATGATCTGCCTTGGTCTCTGTACTGCTTCTGCCACATAGAGTCATGGTTCATTTTCACTCCTCCTCAGAGTGTTTGCTCATATGTCACTGTCCCAATGAGGCCTATCCTGTGCTCCCCTCCCCCCACATTATTCCTGCTTCCCTTTCTCCATAGCACTTGTCAACTGCTAACACACTATATCCTTTTCCTGTATACTGTGCTGATTGTCCTTTACTGTCTCCCTGTTTCCAACTAGAATGAAAGCTCCATGAGGGCCATGATTTTTACTGATTTTGTTCACTGTTCTATCCCCAGTGGTTAGATTAGGGTCAGCCACATAGTAAGTGCTTGGTAAATATTTGTTGAATGAATGAAATGGCTGGGACCCTGAGTTTCACCTTCTGCTTGGAATTCTTTTACTTACATGATTGTTACCACTATACCACATTGGCCAGGGATTTTCTGTTCCCCCGTTAATGAGCAAGGACAAAAAACATCTTCTCTTGGTTCTTCCTTAGCATAACTGAGATAGGCTGGAGAGTTCAAGGAAATGTTTTGAGTACTAAGAACAGTAGAGAAACAAGCATAGAGAACGCAACAAATATTACAACAGTCTGGCTTAATAGTGTTTCACTCTTGCAGCTGTCATATCTAGCTTGCTCTCATATTTTGCAGGCCCCATCCTAATCTACCCACTTAGGAGAAATCTAATTCCAGCTTCATAGGACTAGTCCTGACCTTGCCTTGATGCCCTGCATGTGGCACCATCTCATAATCTGCTACTAAGGAGCTCCCTTTTGTACATCATGACAGCTACCAACAAGGCCAAGAGAACCCAATAAGGCCCATTTTCTAGTTTGAGTGTTGTGTTAGTCTGCGTAGGCCGCTGTAACAAAATATCACAGAATGAGTGGCTTAAACAGCAAACATTTTCTCACAGTTCTGGAGACTGGAAGTCCAAGATCAAGGCGCCAGTAGGGGTTGGTTTCTGGTGAGGCCTTTCTTCTTGGCTGCAGACGGGTGCATTCTAGCTGTGTCTTCATGTGGCCTTTCCTGTGTGCACAGAGAGCATATGTAAGCCTTTGTATCTTCCTTTAATAAGGACGCCAGCCCCATCAGATTAGGGCATCACCCTTCTGACCTCATTTAACCATATTACATCCATAGGGCACTACTTCCAAATACTGTCACTTTAGGGATTAGGGCTTCAGTATAGGAATTTAGGGCCAGGTATGGCATCCCATACCTGCAATCTCAGAGCTTTGAGAGGCCAAAGTGGGAGGATCACTTGAGCCCAGGAGTTTGAAACCAGCCTGGGCATCATAGCAAGACCCCCCATCTCTACAAAATTTTTTTAAAAAAATTAGCTGGCAGTCTGGGTATTAAGTCTCATCTATACAAAAAAAAAAAAAAAAAAAAAGCCAGACAGGGTGGTACATACCTGTAGTCCAAGCTACTTGGGAGGCTGAAGTGGGAGGATCACCAGAGCCTGGGTAATTGAGGCTCCAGTGAGCCATGATTGTGCCAGTGCACTCCATCCTGGGTGACGGAGAGAGAGGCCTTGTCTCAGAAAGAAAGAAAGAGAGACGAGAGAGAAAGAAAGAGAAAAGAGAAAGAAAAAAAGAACAAATGAACGGATGAATTAGCTGGGCATGGTGATGTGTCTATAGTCCTAGCTACTTGGGGCTGAGCTAGGAGAATTGCTTGAGCCCAGGAGTTCAAGGCTGCAATGAGCTATGTTTGTGCCAGTGTACTCCAGCCTAGATGACAGGGCAGCAAGACCCTGTCTCTAAAAACAAAACAAAACTAAGAATTTTAGAATGACACAACTCAGTCCATAACAGGTGATACCTCTTTGACTGGAACAAATAACCTTATTCTTCAGGTGCAATACCTCACACAGACACTATGGCCTTCATTCACTTTTTAAACTAGCATTTATTGAAGACAAAACTATGTGCCAAGTTTTATGCCAGCTGCAGGGGATATCCCCTACCCTCCACCAGTAGAGGAGACGGAGCTAGTTTCAGAGAAGGGCGATGAATACCTGGGGATGGATGGATGTGTTAGGAAAAGTTTCATTGAGAAGGTCACATATGGCCAGGCATGGTGGCTCACACATGTAATCCCAGCACTTTGAGAGTGGGGATTACTTGAACTTGAGGTGGATCACTTGAACCAAGGAGTTTGAGACCAGCGTGGGCAACATAGTGAGACCCCATCTCTATTTTAACAGAAAGAAAAAGAGAAGGTTGCATATGTTCTTTCAGGTCTGTCAAGAAATGTGTGCATAGTTTACCACACAACAGCATATGAGTCATGTCACCATCATTATTGTTATCACCTACCTTTATAGTAACAAGAAGGTAGTTCGTTCACACTCTAACCTAAGCCCTTTTTCTTCATCTTCACCTGGCTTTGGTTCTTTTGCTGCAGTTACTCCAGCCTCTTTCCCCAGCCTTTATCTTCCAAATTTTCTGCAGTGTTGTTTCAACAGTCAGTGACTTTTCTGTTCATACTCTATTGATGATGAAGTAAAAATTGATTTTGATTTTTTTCTGATTTCTTTTCCTTAGTAAGTTTGAGTTGAACCTTTAGTTCTCCCTTCTCATCTCACTTTCTACAAAGGCAATTCCTGGTGTTAGGTGAAAGCTGTTCCTGTTAGAGCCTACTGTTTGCCATTAATAAGTGATAAGGGAGGTTGTCAGCCAGCATTAATACTCTGTTTATGAAATTACAGTTACTGATGAAGTATTTTGTGAAGTTCTTAAGATATAAACGGCACAAGTGATTTGATAAGTTGCAGCTCCAGAGAATTCCTTACATAGTATGCCAGCATTTCTTTTTCCCTCTCAACGGGATACACATAACATTAAATTAAGTTTGTCTTGGTTGCCATTTACTTTAAACGGATCTGGTGCCTGTGCTCAGATATGTTTATGAGAGTATAATTGATTTCTCTGAAAGCATTGAGATTGAGGGAGTAGCTGTATCTTACCTTAGTCTCACTGATGATTCATGGAATTGAAATAATTAAAAAGTACTTATTACATGCCTTATTGCTTCATGACCCTTTGATAAACTACCAACACTCTTACCAAATGCTTCCTGATTTTTTTTTTATTTTTTATATATAGACAAGTTCTCACCGTGTCACCCAGGCTGGAGTACGGTGGCTTTCACAGGTGCGATCATAGCTCACTGCAGCCTCGCCCTCCTGGGCTCAAGGGATCCTCCCGCCTCAGCTTCTTGAGTAGTTGGGACCACAGGCACCTGGCACCGTGCCTAGCTAAATGCCTCTTGATTTTAATGGCATGTCTTGTCTTCATAGCACACTCCACAGAAAAGTGTATGAAGTCTGATAGATATTCTCTATGATCCTTCTCTTTTCTGTAGTTTCTTTTTTTTTCCTTTTTCTTTTTTTTTTTTAAAGACAGGGTCTCACTGTGGTTGCCCAGGCCGGAGTGCAGTGATGCGATCTTGGCTCACTACAGCTTCTGCCTCCTGGGTTCAGGTGATCCTCCCACCTCAGCCTCTTGAGTACCTGGGACTACAGGTGTGCACCACCACGCCCAGCTAATTTTTGTATTGTAGTAGAGACAGGGTTTTGCCATGTTGGCCAGGCTGGTCATGAACTCCTGACCTCAAGTGATCCTGCCACCTTGGCCTCCCAAGGTGCTGGCATTACAGGTGTGAGTCGTAGCACCCATCCAACATTTTACTCTTTATACATGTGTTCAGCCACAAAACTTTCTTCCCTACCAGCCCTCCCAAGTCTAAGTAAAATTGATCTCGCAGTCACTTGACCTATTTATCTGGTATTATCCTGGTACGCCGCTAGAGGTATATATACGGGATCATGTGTCACTTAAGGATGAGAATGTGTTCTGAGAAACGTGTCATCATTGAGTATACTTACACAAACCCAGATGGCATAGCCCACTACGCACCTAGGCTGTGTGGTATGGTCTATTGCTCCTAAGCTACAAACCTGTACAGCATGCTATTATACTAAATACTTTAGACAATTGTAACACAGTGGTAAGTATTTGTGGATCTAAACATAGAAAAGGTACAGTAAAAATATGGTATAAAAAATGTTGCATCTGTATAGAACAACTCCATTATAATCTTATGGGACCCCTGTTGTATATGTGGTTTATTGTTGACTGAATGTTGTTATGTGGTGCGTGACTGTACTAGTTTTAGAAGCAAAACTGTCTCTATAACCCACTTCTTAGCTTCAGGTACTATTCCCTAATGTCAGACATGTGGCACTGACTTTTCTTCTTAACTCCAAACTCATGTATCCAAGTGCCTATTTGACATCTGCATTTGGATATTCGATCAGCATCACGAATTTAATACAAGGACCTAACTCTTGATTCTCTCCACAACGCCAAACCTATTTTTCCTCGAATTCTCCCCACCTCAGGAAACTATATTATCCACCTAGCTGCCTAAGCCAGAAACCTAGGAATTATCCCAGATTCTTCTTCTTATTATTCTTTTTTCTTTTTTCTTTTTTAGTTTGTTTGTTTTTGACTCACTCTGCCCAGGCTGGAGTGCAGTGGTGTGATCTCGGCTCACTGCAGCCTCTACCTCCTGGGTTCAAGTGATTCTCCTGCCTCAGCCTCCCGAGGTGCTGGGATCACAGGCATGCGCCACCATGCCCAGCTAATTTTTGTATTGTAGAGATGGGGTTTCGCCATGTTGGCCAGGCTGGTCTCGAACTCCTGGCTTCAAGTGATCCACCTGCCTTGGCCTCTCAAAGTGCTGGAATTCCAGGTGTGAGCCACTGCACTCAGCTCAGATTCTTCTTTATTTTTTTTTTTTTTTTTTTTTGAGACAGAGTCTCGCTCTGTCGCCCAGGCTGGAGTGCAGTGGCGCGATCTCGGCTCACTGCAAGCTCCGCCTCCCGGGTTCACGCCATTCTCCTGCCTCAGCCTCCCGAGTAGCTGGGACTACAGGCGCCCACAACCGCGCCCGGCTAATTTTTTGTATTTTTAGTAGAGACGGGGTTTCACCGTGGTCTCGATCTCCTGACCTTGTGATCCGCCCGCCTCGGCCTAGATTCTTCTTTATAATGACTGCCTCATGTAGTCCGTCAGCAGGAGCTGTTGATTCTGAACCCTTCCCATCCCTGGTGATTCCCATGCTCTCCTGTCGTTCACGCTGCCCTGTCTCACCTGCGTCACGCAGTAGCCACCAGACTGATCTGTTTCACTGCCTATGCAGTTCTTCTCTACACTGCCGGCAGAGTGGTCTCTTTGAGCACTTTGGGAGGCCGAGGCAGGTGGATCGCCTGAGTTCAGGAGTTTGAGACCACCAAGGGCAATGTGGTGAAACCCTGTCTCTACTAAAAATACAAAAAAAAAAAAAAAAAGTGTAAAAAAAAGAAATGCAGATCTGATTGTTGCACTCACCTGCTTAATACCCTCCAGTAAAACCGCATGCCTGCCACATGGCCTGCCTTCTGCTGCTGCTTGGATAGGAGAGGCTCTGTCTCTCCTTAGGGCCTTTGCGCTTGCCGTTCTTTAGAATGCTTGGATCTCAGAAAGTTACATAGCTGTCTCCTTGGTGTCATTCAGGTCTCACTCAGTGTGGACAGGCCTTCCCTGGCCTCACAGTCACATGCCTCTCATTGCTTTCTTAATATTTTACTTTAAACTTTTTTTCTATTACATACCTTATCCGACATGATTTTGTTCGTGTGTTTTACAGGAGAGGGGTTATGTCTGTCTCATTCATGACTGAGTCCTCAGTGCCCGAACAGTTCCTGACATCCAGTAGACCCTTTATATCTATTTGTTGAATAAGTGACTGCTTTTCCCATTGTGCATGGGCTAGTGCCAGGGGTCGAGTTGTAGTGAACTGAGAGTACATGGGCAGTGCTGAATGGGAAAATGAAAGTTACCAAAAGCCTCTGGTGCCTTGCTTATTCATAGCAGATTTGTTCATAATAACAAAAGCTGGAAATAACCCAAATGCCCATCAACACATGAATGAATAAACTGTGGCTGTGATTTGGCCATAAAAAGGAATGAGTTGATACATGGTAGAATGTGGATGAATCTTGAAAGCATTATGCTGCGTGAAAGGAAGCCTTACACAGAAGAGCACATACTTAGGATTCCATTGATATGAAATTCTAGAAAGGACGTTTAATTTATAGTAAGAGAAAAGTGGCTAACCAGAGCCCAGGATGGCAGAGGGTTGACTGGGATGGAGCACAGAACTTTTAAGGTTATGGAAATGTTCTGTATCTTAAATATGGTGGTGATTATACAAGTATAAATTTGTCAGAACTTATCAAAATGTACAATTAAATTGGTCCACCTTATTGTATAGAAACCATTTATCAAAGTTGAACTGGTGTCTGACATTTAAGTGTACTTTGGATTTCTTTTGTTTTGTTTACCTACCCACTTCTTGGGCAGATGACTTTTCTTTTAATTTCAAGATCTCCTAGCTACCTGCTGACTCGTCCCAGACATACTTGCATTCCTGTTTCTGAATCAGTTCCAACATCCTTTGGGTCTCTTGTCCTCAATCGCTAGTTGGCAAAACATCTTTCTAATTGCAGGGTTATTGGTTATCTTCAGATACGCTGTTGGAACTTACTTACCATTAAGGCTAGTTGGGTTTCCACCTTAAAGACTAAGTATCTCCAAGCAGACACTTTTACAACACAACAAGCAAGGAAAAAAATGTTTGCAGCACATGTAGTTTGACAAGAAGACGTAAGAAGTATATATTTTAAACTGTCAGTTCCTTTAGATATGATGACTTGCGTACTTTGATCAGACTTCCTCTTCAGAAGTCATAGTCTTTATGTTTAGGATTCCTCCTGTTCCTGTTAATACAGCAACTGAACTGAAGGCTGCATAAAGGTGTGGTGAATAGTTGACTGTCTCATGATCAAACTCTTGCTCTGACATGAATACACTTTATTTAGTATCAAGTCTAATTTTCATCTTTTATTTTTCCTCCCTTTAGTTCACAGAATCACCCAGTCCTTTCTTCCTTTATTAATACTTTATTTGCAAGTGATATATGACCACAGCCTCATAAAATACTCAAGCAACACATATGGTATGATGTGAAAGTGCCACTGAAGCTCTCTTGCATATCTCCACCTCCTCAGACAAAAATACGATTATGATTCGGCAAACATTCTTTCAGATCTTTTCCTAAGCATTGACATGGTACATATGTACAGATATGCAGACATTGTTTACGTAAGCAAAATCTCTGTGAGTTGTTCAGCTTGTTTTTTTCACATAAAAACATATCTTGGGGGCTGGGTGCGGTGGCTCACGCCTATAATCCCAGCACTTTGGGAGGCCGAGGAGGGCGGATCATGAGGTCAGGAGATCAAGACCATCCTGGCTAACACGGTGAAACCCTGTCTCTGCTAAAAATACAAAAAATTAGCCGGGTGTGGTGGCAGGCACCTGTAGTCCCAGCTCCTTGGGAGGCTGAAGCAGGGGAATGGCGTGAACCTGGGAGATGGAGCTTGCAGTGAGCCGAGATCACACCACTGCACTTCAGCCTAGGCAACAGAGTGAGACTTCGCCTCAAAAAAAAAAAAATTGTATCTTGGGGATTTTTCTGATTTTGTACTTACAGGCCTATCTCAAAGTTTTTAATGACTGCTTAGTATGCCATAGAATGGAGAAAACACAGTTTATTTAATCCTACTAAATGGACATTTATTTCTAATTTTCACTCTAACAGTCAAAAAATGAATTTAGAAAATGCAAATAATTTGTGTTTTTAGGGTCTTTCATTTCTTATTTAGTTATATAACTATTCTACCTTTTAAAAAATTTTATTAGGGTGGGAAGTGCCTCACTGATACTGTAATGTTAGAACTACACTGAAAACCTTGTTTCAGAAGAAAAAGTTGAATGTAAATTCTCTGTGACTGTGGGTTCACAGAATGCTTCATTAGCATTGTGTCTCCAGGGTTTTCTCTTTAGGTGTGATTATAAACCAAAAGCACTATAAGTGGTTACATAATTTTCTTACAGTTTTTATACTCGTTCAAAAGAAGCATACATCTCTTAAGGATTAGAACTAGAACCATAAGCCAGGTGTGGTGGCTCACACCTGTAATCCCAGCACTTTAGTAGGCTGAGGTGAGAGGATCATTTTTACCCAGGAGTCGGAGACCAGCCTGGGCAACATAGGGAGACCCCATCTCTACAAAAAAAATGCAAAAATTAGCTGGGCATAGTGGCTCATGACTGTGGTCCCAGCTGCTTGGGAGGCTGTGGTGGGAGGATTGCTTGAGCCTGGGAGGTCAAGGCTGCAGTGAGCTGTGATTGTGCCACTGCACTCCAGCCTGGGTAACAAGGCGAGACCCCATCTCAAAAAAATAAATAAATAAATAACTAGAACAGTGACCTTTGGTTGTAACATGAAATCAGCAGTTGGTTATAATGAGTGCTTTCAGTTAATATTTTCCCATGGAGCTGGAGCCAAGCATTTGTGAAAAATGTTTTTTCTCTCTCCCTTTTTCAGTTTGAAATCCTGTTAATACACTAATTTCTGTGGAACTTTCTACCAGCCTCTACTGGTGACCAGCTGTTGTTGGTTTATTAGTGCTCAAAATATTTAAAACATACAAGAGACCTGTCTTTACATCTCCTTGCCCTATATATGGAGATGCACAAATATGGAAAATTCTGATGTTTAAGCAGAATTAGTTATATTTCAGTTAGATGAATTTCAGTCTTTCAAAACCCCACATGAGGTAAGTATATTTCTTCAGCTCTGCTTTTCAGCAAATAGTGGGACTGTAGAGCAGGCTGACATTTGTCTTAGCTACCCAAGAAGGACCAAAATTGCCTTCCTGTTAGGTTTTGCCTACATATTTAGTTATGAAACAGCCTGAGACCCTGTTTTCTTTCGTATTAACTGATCTCAGTGTTAACCTCACCTTCCCTCCTCCCCTTTCTTTTTTTGGTTTCTGGTTTTCCTTTTCAATGTGTTACAAGTACGCTTAAAGCACGAAGGCGTTGCAATTGGTAGAGATGATTATGTTCTCTGGTGGTTTCAGTTATCTTGACTTTAAGCTTTCTTCCTCTTAGACAAATAATATAGGCAGCTGTCGTATCTGAGGGTTTTAAATTCTTGTTAACCTTTTAACTTATTGTGATTAAGATGAATTTGAAATGAAAACCATTTCCTCTATTTAAGAATCGCCTTGGCAAGAAGTTGGAAATCCTAGAACCTTATTGCAAAGGAATGTGTCGCTATTTTTTATGAATGAGTCTGGTTAGGTCCAGTGAAACCTTCCTGTTGCTAATACGCAATTAGGTATCTTCAGCAAGGGAGAGACTGTCCTCTAAGGCAAAGCAGCTAAAGCTCTGGGGGCAAAGGGCAGAGTGAATAAGCAGGGGCCTGGGTCATCGATTTTGTTCACTGACCTGAAAGCATCTGACTGCTCATCTCACATCCCTTCTTTGCCCTCGGTTGTTAGATACTAGGTCTACTGTGGATGAATGAGACTGTCTACAGAAGGGTTCTAGTACCCACCAAAAGCTGTTTGTAAATATGAAGTATTGCATATTATCTTTCCTAAGGTTGTGAGAACCTAGAAGAACTACCTTTGATTAGTGCTAGAAAACAGCTCTTATGAGACATAAAGTTCATTTAATAATCCCGTAAATACTTACGAGCATCTATTCTATACCAGGCATTTTCTAGGTTTTTGGAAATAAAGTGGTGAACAAAATAGATGAACATCTCTGCCTTCATAGAACTTAGATTCTAGCTGAGCACAGTGACTTATGCCTGTAATCCCAGCACTTTGGCTGAGGCGGGTGGATTACTTGAGCTCAAGAGTTCAAGACCAGCCTGGGCAATGTGGTGAAATCCCGTCTCTACCAAAAATACAAAATATTAGCCAGGCATGGTGGTGCGTGTCTGTGGTCCCAGCTACTCATAAGACTGAGGTGAGAGGATCACTTGAGCCTGGGAGGCGGAGGTTGCAGTGAGCTAAGATCATGCCACTGTGCTCCAGCCTGGGTGACCAAGTGAGACTCCATCTCAAAAAAACAAAAAAAAACCCTAGATTCTAGTTGGGGAGACATATACTAAATAAGATAACACAAATAAAGGGCAATATATAGTGTATTTGGTAAGGACAAATGCTAGGTAGAAAAAACGAAGCAGGGGAAGAAGACAGGAAGTGTCAGGGGTAGTACTGTGGCTTTATTATTATAAATTGTTTCCTTTTAAAAACTATGTGTATTATTTTATGCATTAAAGCATTGCTCTGAGAAGGGGTCCTCTGACTTCTCCAGACTGCCAAAAGGGACGCTGGCATTGAAAGGGTTAATGAGGCCGGGCACAGTGGCTCACACCTGTAATCCTAGCACTTTGGGAGGCCTAGGCGGATGGATCACTTGAGGTCAGGAGTTTGAAGCCAGCCTACCCAACATGGTGAAATCGCATCTCTCCTAAAAATACTAGAATTAGCCAGGCATGGTGGCAGGCGCCTATAATCCCAGCTACTGAGGAGGCTGAGGCAGGAGAATCGCTTGAACCCAGGAGGCGGAGGTTGCAGTGAGCTGAGATCGTACCACTGCACTCTAGACTGGGCAACAAGAGGAAAACTCCATCTCAAAAAAAAAGAAAAAAAAAAAATAAGGTTAAGGACCCCACATTACAGTTACAAGACCAGCCCTCAACATGTGATTAAAAGATGTTTGTTATGGCCGCCAGGTGCGGTGGCCCATGACTGTAATCCCAGCACTTTGGGAGGCCGAGGCAGGCGAGTGATCACCTGAGGTCGGGAGTTCATGACCAGCCTGACCAACATGGAGAAACCCCATCTCTACTAAAAATACAAAATTAGCCAGGCGTGGTGGTACATGCTTGTAATCCCAGCTACTTGGGAGGCTGAGGCAGGAGAATCGCTTGAACCCGGGAGGTGAGGTTGCAGTGAGCCGAGATTGCGCCATTGCACTCCAGCCTGGGCAATAAGAGTGAAACTCCATCTCAAAAAAAAAGGAAAAAAAAAAGATGTTTGTTTCCTCTTTGATGCTTTATGTGATAATGATGCGGTAGACTTTCCACATATCTCCCTATTATATCTGGTAATTGTGGCTTTAAATTATTTGAAGCTGTCATTCACTGTTGAGACTAGCGTTTGTAGGATGTTTTTTCCATTTGTATTCTGCAGAACCCCAGGGTACCCTGAAGCCTTTTTGGCACATGTGGGGGTCATTTTAAACGTATGTTTGGTGGAGTATTCGTCTGTGTTAGTCTAAACAAATAATCAGATGCCTGGCCTTGAGGGAGGTATAAGTAAAGAGGATAGACTAAGTGGTTGGTGCATATTTATGGAACATAAACAGCATAGATTGTTAACAGATGCAACACACAGGTGAACCACTGATTTAACCTGTTATGTGTATACCATTGAGCCACTATCAAGACCTTGAGCTGCTACCTAGTGTCTGTATAAAGATAAGAATTTCCAGCCAGGGGCCAGGTGCTGCAGCTCATTCCTATAATCCGGGCACTTGGGGAGGCTGAGGCGGTAGGATTGCTTGAGCCCAGGAGCTCAAGACCACCCTAGGCAACATAAGGAACTTGTCTCTGCAAAAATGGAAAATATCAGCCAGGTGTGGTTGTGTGCACTGTATTCCCAGCTCCTTGGGAGGCTGGGGTGGGAGGATCACTTGAGCCTGGGAAGTCAAGGCTGCAGTGAGCCGTGATTGTGCCACTGTACTCCAGCCTGAGTGACAGAGTGAGAGCTTGTCTCTAAAAAATAAATAAATAGAAAAGATTTTCTAGACCAGGCGTGGTAGCTCACGCCTGTAATCCCAGCACTTTGGGAGGCTTAGGTGGTCCGATCACCTGAGCTCAGGAGTTTAAGACCAGCCTGGGCTTAGGCAACATGGCGAAACCCCATGTCTACAGAAAAAAAAAAAAAAAAAGATATTCTGAGCTTATCTTCTCGTTATTTCCTTCTCTCCCTTCCCAAATATTTTTTTGAACATCTATGTCAGCTAGGAATACAGAAACTAAAAAACGAAAACGTTGCTTGCCCTTGTGATTGCGGAGATATAGGCAATTGAATAATCAACCATAACATGTTATGGTAAATGCTAAGATAGAGGTAGGCTCAAGTGTCAGTAAAAACACAGAAGTGGGACACCTGAGCTGAGTGGGAGTGGGGGTGGCCCAAGAAGGCTTCCTGAACCAGTGGCACCAGATGGATGAGGGAGAGGCCCCCTGCTCCCTGCTTGTCCTCTGCTGTCTTCTGACCAGTAGTGTTAATACTTCTTTGGTTTAATGCAGGATCGCCAGACTCTGTGGCTTACAACCTGTTTTCGTGTAGCCCATAAGACATACCTTTCTAAGTACTATAGCTGAAAAACATCAAAAGAATAATAATATTTTGTGTCATGTGAAAATTATATGAAATTCAAATTTCTGTCTATAAACCTTATTGGAACACAGCCATGCTCGTTCGTTTGTATGTGGTCTGTGGCTGCTTTCTCCCTGCAATGGTAGAATTAAACAGTTGCATCAGTGACCTTATGGCCTGCAAGACCAGAAATATTTAGGCCCTTTACAGAGAAAGCTTGCTGGCTCCTGTTTAATGCTTTAACTGTTCTACTGAAAGGCAGGAGGCTGAAAAAATGATGGTAGTCAAAAGGAATGCATGAAATCCTGTTATCTTCTGTTAGCTGGTTGCAAGTAGTACACAGGATATATTTGAGACATCTCTTTTCCTATCTCCCACCAAAGCATAATTCAGGCGGATCTCAGTGCACGGGCACGGGCATTTGCCTCATTCTTGTTTTGTCTGTTTTGAATTTAGTTATGGGAATATTTTAATATCTCTCAAAAAGAGGGTATCTGGTATGAGTCAGAATGATTACAGAACATGCTTGCCTGGAGAATAGGAAATGTGGGATCCACTCCTGGTGTGCTATTAGCTGAAGGACGTCAGAACTGTCCTTTAACCTCCCTGTAGGTCTCTAAATGGTGGGATTGTTTGGGGATTACACTAAATCATCTCTAGGCACCTTTCAGCTCAGTAGAGACATTGCTGCGTGGTGGAAGGTGTGTCCTGGGTGTGAATCCTGGTTCTGTCCCTTTCTGCCCAGGAGACCTTGAGCAGCTTATCTAAATGCTGTGTGCCTTTGTTAGCTCATTTGAAAATGTGGCCGTAAGAATGACCTCATGAGAATGGAATGAGATCATGTTCTTAAAACTCTTGGCACTAATAGGTATTTAATCTACTATACCTGTGAAAATTATGTCTGTGAACTCTTTTTTTCTTTTTAGACAGAGTCTTGCTCTGTTGCCCAGGCTGGAGTGCAGTGGCACAATCTTGGCTCACTGCAACCTCTGCCCCCTGTGTGCCACCAAGCCCGGTCAATTTTTGTATTTTTAGTAGAGATGGGTTTCAGCATATTGGCCAGGCTGGTCTTGAACACCTGACCTCAAGTGATCCACCTGCCTCGGCCTCCCAAAATACTAGGATTACAAGCGTGAGCCACCAAACCCAGCCTGAATACTAATTATATACTTCATTTTAATCAAACTCAATTTGTGAAATAGCTGGATTTAGGATTTGCTTAATGAAAGAGATATGGAGTTCCTTTAAAAGCCAGCTTTTCTACTAGAATCAACATTATTTGAATTACATGCAATTATATGAGATCGTATCAATGCATAGGAAGCTAGACATATATTAGATTGTGGTTAAGGGCATAGGCTTTGGAGTCATAAAATATAGCTGTGGTTCAAAGCCTGGCTTTGCCATTATTTACTAGCTGTGTATGATCTTGGCCTTCCATTTCCTCCTGGGAATGGTGATAATATTGCTTTGAAGATTGAATGAAATTACCCATATGAAATGCTTAGCATGGTGCCTAAGTAGTGCCACTCTGAAGTTTCATGGACTCCTTCTCTCTGGACACATACCTATGCTCTGTCTGCTAGAACTCCTCACTTCTATTCTCCTAACTTACTTACCTTCAGAGCTCAGTTTAAGGGACATCTTCATGAAATCCCCCTTGCCCCAGCCCTGTGCTTGCACAGGGCCTGTGCGTACCTGTCTCTGCTTCCCACTGTGTGCAAGCCCTACCTCCTCCTTTTATTGTGCTTCACTTTATTGCCCTTCACAGATGCTGCATTTTTTATAGATTGAAGATTTGTGGCAACCCTATGTCGAGTAAGCCTGTTGGCACTATTTTTCTTTTCTTTTCTTTTTTTTTTTTTTTTTTTTTTTGAGGCAGAGTCTCGCTCTGTCGCCCAGGCTGGAGTGCAGTGGCCTGATCTCAGCTCATTGCAAGCTCCGCCTCCCGGGTTTACGCCATTCTCCTGCCTCAGCCTCTGGAGTAGCTCGGACTACAGGCACCCGCCACCTCACCCGGCTAGTTTTTTGTATTTCTTAGTAGAGATGGGGTTTCACAGTGTTAGCCAGGATGGTCTCGATCTCCTGACCTCGTGATCCGCCCGTCTCGGCCTCCCAAAGTGCTGGGATTACAGGCTTGAGCCACCGCGCCCGGCCGGCACCATTTTTCTAATAGCATGTGCTTGCTTTGTATCTCTGTGTCACATTTTGGTAATTCTCGCAATATTTAAAATTTTTTCATTGTTGTATTGGTTTCAGTGATCAGTGATCTTTGATGCTGCTATTGTGATTGTTTTGGGGTGCCATGAGCTGCGTCCGTACGAGACACTAGACTTAATTGATAATGCTGGCATGTGCTCTGACCGCTCCACTGACCGGCCATTCCCCCATCTCTCTTCCTCTCCTCAGGCCTCCCTATTTCATGAGATATAACATTGAAATTGGATCAATTAATAACCCTACAATGGCTTTTAAATGTTCAAGTGAAAGAAAGAGCTATGTGTCTCTCACTTTAAATCAAAAGCTAGGAATGATTATGCTTAGTAAGGAAGGAATATTGAAGGCCAAGACAGGCTAAAAACCAGGCCTCTTGCAGCAGTTAACCAAGTTGTGAATGTAAAAGAAAAGTTCCTGAAGGAAATTAAAAGTGCTACTCCAGTGAACTCCGGAATGCTAAGAAATCAAAACAGCCTTATTGCTGATGTGGAGAAAGTTTCAGTGATCTGGACAGAAGATCAAACCAGCCAAATCATTCCCTTAAGCCAAAGCTTGATTCAGTGCAAGATCCTGACTCTCTTCAATTTTATGAAGGCTCACTGAGGTGAGGAAGCTGCAGGAGAAAAGTTTGAAGCTAGCAGAGGTTGGTTCATGAATTTTAAGTTAAAAAGCAGCGTAAAAATGCAAGGTGAGGCAGCAGGTGCTAATGCAGAAGCTGTAGCAAGTTATCCAGAAGATACAGCTAAGGTGGCTAGATGATTAAACGAAGGTGGCTACACTGAACAACAGATTTTCAGTGGAGATGAAACACTGCTTCTTTGGAAGAAGATGCCATCTGGGACTTTCATAGCTAGAGAGGAGAAGTCTGTCTGGCTTCAAAATTTCAAAGGACAGGCTGACTCTCTTGTTAGAGGTGAATGCAGCTGGTGACTTTAAGTTGAAGCCAGTGCTCACTGACCATTCTGAAAATTCTAGAACCCTTAAAAAATTATGCTCAATCAACTCTGCCTGTGCTCTATAAATGGAACAAAAAGCCTGGACGACAGCATATCTGTTTAGAGCATGGTTTACTGAATATTCTAAGCCCACTGTTGAGACCTACTCAGAATAAAAGATTCCTTTCAAAATATCACTGCTCATTGACAATGCACCTGGTCACCCAAAATTCAGATGGAGATGTACAAAGAAATTATGCTGTTTTCATGCCTGTTAACACAACGCCCATGCTGCAGCCCATGGATAAAGAAATATTCTCAATTTCAAGTGTTATTAGTTAAGAAACCTTTTATAAGGTTATAGCTGCTATAGGTAGTGATTCCTTTGATGGATCTGGGCAAAATAAATTTAAAACCTGCTGGAAGGGATTCACCATTTTGATGCCATTAAGAACATTTGTGGTTCATGGGAGGAGGTCAAAATATCAACATCAACAGGAGTTTGAAAGAAGTTGATTTTGACTCTCCTGAATTATTTCAAGGTGCTCAAGACTTCAGTGGAGGAAATAACTGCAAAGGTGGGGGAAATGGCAAGATAACTAGAATTAGAAGTGGAGTCTGAGGATATGACTGAATTGCCGTAATCTCGTGATAAAATTTGGACAGATGAGCAGTTGTTTCTTATGGATGAGCAGAGAAAGTGGTTTCTTGAGATGGGACCTTCTGGTAAAGATGCTGTGAACACTGTTGATAACAATGTATTACAGTAATTTATAACAATAACTATGTATTACATAAACAGTGACAAAGCAGCAGTAAGGTTTGAGAGAACTGAATCCAATTTTGACAGAAATTCTGCTGTGGGTAACATGCTATCAAACGTATTGCATGTTTTAGAGAAATCTTTAATGAAAGGAAGAGTCAGTGTGACAAACTTCATTGTCGTATTTTTAAAAATTGCCACAGATACCCCAGCCTTTAGCAGTCACCATCCTGATCAGTCAATAGCCATCAACCTTGAGGCAAGACCCTCCACCAGGAGAATGATTGCAACTTGCAGGGGGCTCAGGTAATTGTTAGCACTTTATTTATTATTATTATTTTTTATGAGATGGAGTCTTCCTCGGTCGCCCAGTCTGGAGTGTGGTAGCACAGTCTTGGCTCACTGCAGCCTCCGCCTCCTGGGTTCAAGCGATTCTCCTGTCTCAGCCTCCCAAGTAGCTGGGATTACAGGCACGTGCCACCACGCCTGGCTAATTTTTCTATTTTTAGTAGAGACAGGGTTTCGCCATGTTGGCCAGGCTGGACTTGAACTCCTGACCTCAGGTGATCCACCTGCCTTGGCCTCCCAAAGTGCTGGGATTAAAGGCATGAGCCACTGCGCCCGGCCCAATAAGCTATTTTTAAACTAAGGTATATACTTTTTTTTAAAGACACAATGCTATTGCACAGTTAATAGACTACTGTATAGTATAAACATAACTTTTATATGCACCAGGAAATAAAAAATTTCATGTGACTTGCTTTATTGCAGTGGTCTGTAACTAAAGCCACAATATCTCCTAGGAACTATTTACTTGCTATCTCCCTATCAGACTGTGAGACTGTCAAGGGCAGGCATTCTGCTCAGCTTTGGCAATACTGTCTAGTGGTGAACAAGACGGAACTGTTTCAGGCCATGGGCATTCTAGTGGGAAGACAAATATTTAATCACAAGTGTGCAAAATGCTGCCATAGAACAGGAGTGCAGTGGAGCATAATAGGAGCTCTGGACCTTGTCTGAACATGTCAAAGAAGCCTTTTTTCTAAGGAGTGATTGTTTGTTTAAGTTGAAACCTGAAGGATGTGTAGGAATTAGCTAAGTGAAGAGTAGAAGAGTTCCAGACAGAGAAAACTGTGGACACAGTGGCTTTGGGCAAGTTACTCAGCTTCTCTCTGCTTCAGTGTCTTCATCTATAAAATAGTAATAATATAACCTAGAGTTACATAGTTAGGGTTGTTGTGATCATAAAGACAATATTTCAAGTCATCATCTAATATTTCTGAAGTGGGGCGTAATTGGTTCCTGCAGGATAACTTCTGGGTCCATGTTTATGTATTGAATGGCTAAATATATGGATCTGCTTACTGCACTTTAACTAGTTCTTTACCTGCTCTAAAGCCTTTCTCTCATTTTAATGACAAGAACAGTGTATTTTGCCTTTCAGTGAGTTTGTTAATTATGGAGATCAAACTCTGCCTTTCATTACTGTGTAAGTCTCATGGTGTGTCAGACTTCTTAGGTCAGTATGTGTCATCAGTTAGAATGCTTTCACCTTCAAGAAACAGAAAAGCCAGCTCAGTGACTTAAACACACAGATGTTTATCATTTCAGAAAACAAAAGTCGGGCAAGGGTGAGTCCAGTGCTGGTTAACTGAGCGGCTTGGCAAAGGCATGAAGGAGCCAAGTTCATTTTGCCCTCCTGCTTTGTCATCCTCAGTACAAGCTTGCCCACTGGCTCCCCGTGGTCTCAGGTGGCCTGTCACAGTTCCACGTGCCACAAGGAGACACCAGAACATCCACTGAGGAGGAGAAACGGTTTTTTCCATGTCTGTCTCTTTATTGATGAACATTTGGGTGACTTCCTCCTTTTGTCCATTGTGAATATGCTGCTTATGAACATTGGTGAACAATAAATTCTTTTTAAAAATACAGCATCTGGGAGCTAAGCTATGAGAATGCAGAGGCATAAGAATGATATAGTGGACTTTGGGGACTCGGGGGAAAGGGCGGGAGGCAGGTGAGGGATAAAAGACTACAAATTGGGTACAGTGTATACTACTTGGGTGATGGGTGCACCAAAATCTCAAAAACCTATGGAAATAAAAAATTAAAGTACCACATCAATTAATGCGTAGACCAAATCTTATTGCAATTAAATCTCTACTTTTAGCATCATTTGCTGCAGTGAAGTTCTAGTATTTGAAATATTTTGAGCCACTAGCTTGCTGTTTAATGGGATTTGATCCCATAGTAAAGAAAATATAAACCAAATAAGTCAAAAGGATCTTAGAAGTAATTTTATTCCATCCTCTATTTTGAAGATGTTCTGGATTCAGAGTGATTTTCCAGGGTCAGAGAGCTAAGTCATGTTAAATAATTCAAAGTGTATGAAAATATATATTACAGATTCAAGTAGAGTAACCAGGGGTGTCTTTTGCCTCTAGTCTTACTCTAACCAGTGTCTAACTATGCCTGTGTAGATAAAATAAAGTAGAAAACTGGGATAATTTGGGTATTCAAGTAATTGAAGAAAATTACTCCTGTTTAAAATATCTGGGCTGGCCGGGCATGGTGGCTCATGCCTGTAATCCCAGCACTTTGGGAGGCTGAGGCAGGCAGATTACTTGAGGTCAGGAGTTCAAGACCAGCCTGGCCAACATGGTGAAACCTCATCTCTACTAAAAATACAAAAATTAGTCATGCGTGGTGGCCCATGCCTGTAATCCCAGCTACTTGGGAGGCTGAGGCAGGAGAATTGCTTGAGCCCAGGGAGCAGAGATTGCAGTGAGCTGAGATTGTACCGTTGCACTCCAGCCTGGGTGGCAGAGCAAGACTCCGCCTCAAAAAAAAAAAAAAAAAAAAAAAGTGGGCAACTTTAATATTTATCTTTTAGGTATTTGCTCCAGTAGTCCACTTAATGTGTTAGTGTTCGACATTACTAGTGGGATTTTGCTTCTCGTGTCTATTTTCTGATTTCTATCACCAGTGATTTCATAGTTGTATACAGTAATCTCTGGTTAGAGACAGAGGCAGTGGCCTGCTGGGGGCACACCAGATGGAAAGTGAGAGTTCCTTGTTTAGGGCTTTATTTTGCCCTTGACTTCAGTAATCAGGGTGTTTCCTTGTTCTGAAACACGCTTGTGTTAGTCACGACAGGTTCATAACTGGCAGACAGGTGATCCTTGAACAAGTAAATCCCAGTGGAACCAGAAAACTGGGTCTTGTTTTCCTTAACTGGAACCTGACTTAGAATCAACTATTGAACTGGGAAAAAAAAAAAAAGTGTTAGCCATTAGAAAAAGAATTTAAATTACTGGTCTGTCCATATTTAGAATTTCTTGCAATCATTTCTACTGTATGTAACACTGAAATCCTTTGTGGTTGTCTGCTGCAAAAATGAATCTTTGACCCAGCAACTTTAAATGCTTTTGACACCTTTGGGAATTTTGAGAATTGTTAATTTAATCTGCGCTTGTCCTAGGTGGGGGCGGGGATGAGGGAGAAGTGATGTCCTTTTGCATTCTCAGTTATGCTGTTTGTAAGCAGAGGCTTGTGCTTCTGGAACTTATGTTTACCAGGGAGTGATTATTAGCATAATAAGTACCATATTCTAGCTTTTATTTCTGGAGGCAGTAAAGAGCCAGCCAAGCAGAGAGAAGAGTGGGAGGTGACTGGCAGCAAGGGCCTTGTCGCTATTAGTGCAACACTACCGCAGGTGAAGGAGCGTTTCATCAAAAAGCAGGAAGAAGGGGAGGCCTTTTCTGCCTATGACTCTTAACTTCCCTGCATGCTTTGTCTTTACAGGCCTGCAGTGAGGTTAGGATGCAAACGACTTTCTTTTCTTTCCCAACCCAAGCCCATCATGGGTTCTCGCTAACTGATTCTTCTTCTCTTAGTAATTATTTAGCTGTCAAGCAGGGACTTGCCCTGACAAGGAGAACGGGACGATCACTTGACCAGGCCCTCTGGTTCCTGTCTACACAATGTCTGTAGTCCCTTCTCTCAAAGACTCAGTGTTTAGACTCACATGTCTCCCCGAAGGGAGGGAGGAGGCATTCAAGTAGAAACACACTTACATCAGCAGGTTTTCTGAACCCCCAGTGAATTTTGAGTTCTCAGTGCAACCTTCCCCTGCTTCACCGTTACTGTTTCTTCTCTGTGCCTCTGTTTTGCGGTTGGGGAAGTGGAAAGGATCCTGACTCCGGAGGAAAGTGGAGTAGAACCTATGGGCCCAAATGCATCAAGGGCCTCCCTTCAACAGAGAACCGCCTGGTCCTTCTCACTTACACGTGCTGTCTGAGGGCAGCGCGCTCATGGGAGACGTTGAAGAGGTGTAAGAAGGCTTCTCTGTGTAATTGGGGAGCAGGACATGCACACAAAGACGTGCATCAGGGCACGTTCAGTGTGTAACTTAAGTGACAGGCATAATATGGTGGGCAGAACTGTGTGTGTATTTCAGATAGCGATTCAAGGACTGCTTGTCGCTTTGTAGGAACACTGTAGGCCAGAATCAGTATGTTAAATGGGAGTTGTTGTCCTGTGACACTTTTCTAGATTAAATGGTCCTGATACTCTATCATAAATGCTTTTATTTTTAGTTAGTTGAGGAAGAAGATGGTATTTTTCAAAAGTGAGACAGAAAAATGCATATGGGACATTATATGTATGTCCTGGTATGAGTGCACACCCCCACCCGTGAAGCAGCCTTGCTGCTAAAGTAGATCCCGAGTTTGATAAAACGCCTAGATCTTACTATGTATTTATAGGAAATATGTAGGATGGAGAAACGTTGTAAATGGCCTTTTGGGGATAGAATCAGCAAATTCCAAACTGCATTATAGGATAAACAGACCAGTTTTTTCAACAAATAAATCATAAGGGGAAAAGGTGAGATTGAAGAGATGAATGAACTAATAGTCATATATGATTGATTCAGACAAAATGAAGAAAATGTGAGGCAATCTGGGAAATGTGGACACTGACTGATTATTTGATGCCATTAATGGTATTAAGAAGTTTATTTTATAAAACAAACCAAAAACAAGAGGAAATTTATTTTATGTTGAATATTGACAACAAAAAATTAAAATTTAAAATTTTGTTGTTAATTAAGTGTGAAAATTGTGGATGAGTTTAAAAAAAAAATCCTTTAAAGAGACATATATATTGAAATATTTACATGTGAAAAGAAATGTTGTCTGTGATTTGCTTCAGAATAACCCAGGCAAGGGAGTAGGTGGGAGAATTGCTGACACAGGATTGGTTATGCATTAAACATTGTTGAAGCTGGGTGTTGGGCAAACTAGGTTCATTCTACTGTTCTACTGTGTGTATGTTTGAAAATTTTCAAATACAGAGTTAAATTTTAAAATTTAACAAGTTAGGCTGGGTGCGGTGGCTCACGCCTGTAATCCCAGCACTTTGGGAGGCCAAGGCGGGCAGATCATGAGGTCAGGAGATCGAGGTCATCCTGGTTAACACGGTGAAACCCTGTCTCTACTAAAACTTCAAAAAATTAGCCGGGCGCAGTGGTGGGCACCTGTAGTCCCAGCTACTCGAGAGGCTAAGGCAGGAGAATGGCGAACCTGAGAGGCAGAGCTTACAGTGAGCCGAGATCGCACCACTGTATTCCAGCCTGGGTGACAGAGCGAGACTCTGTCTCAAAAAAATATAAAATAAAATAAAATAAAATCTAACAAGTGAGTAAGGGCCAGGCACAGTGGCCCATGCCTGTAATCCCAGCACTTTGGGAGGCTGAGGTGGGCAAATCACCTGAGGTCAGGAGTTCAAAACCAGCCTGACCAACGTGGTGAAACCCTGTCCTCTACTAAGAATACAAAAATTAGCCGGGTGTGGTGGCGCGGGCTGTAATCCCAGTTACTTGGGAAGCTGAGGCAGGAGAATCACTTGAACCCAGGAGGTGGTTGCAGTGAGCTGAGATTGTGCCACTGCACTCCAGGCTGGGCGACAGAGCAAGACTCCATATCAAAAAAAAAAAAAAAAAAAACAAAGTAAGAAGGGTTTAAAAAATATTATTATTATTATTAAAATAGAGATGGGGCCTAACAGTGTTGCCTGGGCTGGTCTCGAACTTCTGGGCTCAAGCGATCCTCCCTCTGCCTCCCAAAGTGTTGGAATAATGGTGTGAGCCACTGTGCTTGGCCAGTAAGAAGGGGTTTTATGCATTATACACATAGTGTGGAATCAGTAATTTCAGAGGCGTGAGGCACCCAGCACTGCTGGGCAGCAGGGATTACCTGACTTGTGCTGCATCTTTATTTTTCCCTTCACCTCAAGTTAACTTTATCATTCATACTTCTGATTTTTCGGTAGTGTCTCCAATTTCTCCTTGCAGCTGTAGAGTCAGCTTGAATTTTGTGATGTTTGTCCATGTGTCTGTCATCCAAAAGGACATGCATTTTTATGCTAGAATAAATGATGTTAGGAGGACATCTACCCATTTATGATAATTTTTTAAATATTCAGTTGGCTACGTTGTAATAGTCAAGCACTAAGGGTACACCTGAGCTGAAAACAATTCAGTTGGAATCTGATTTTGATTTATTGTCCATCCAGTCTACCAACCAACCAACCAACCAGTCAGCCAATCAGCATTTCTTGAATGTATTCTTTGCACCATCCACTGGGTTGGGTTTTGGGTGCATGAGGATGAATATGATACAATCCTGCCCTTAAAGATACAACTTTCAGGGTGAGAAGATAGCTGTGTATATGTATAATTTCAGCAGCATGACAAGTGCCATGGTCAAAGTGAGTGCAAGATGCAATATAGTCTAAGGCCACATTTATGCATGTTGGCCTCCTCCCTCCCTCCCCTCTAGCCCGCTTCCTTATCTGGTAAGTCAAATGAATCAAATGTCAGGCAGTTTGGAGAGCTGAAGCAGAAGGAAGCTTCCTTCTGCCCCTATAAATTTGTTACTTTTTCTTCCAAATAAAAATTTGTTATTTTTACAATACCATTATATTGACATTGCAAGGGCCCCTGGTGTTTTTATTGTTTTCTGTTGTCACTTTGTATCTCTTCTCCCATTCCCATCCCACTCCCATTAGCATCTTCTCTGATGTGTTTAATATGTATCCTTGGATATATATGTATCCTTATGTGGTGTTTTCTGTAAATTTATATAAATAGCATTACATGATAATTCTCATTCTGATTCTTTCTTCATTTAAAACTATGTTTTCAAGTTCTGTTGGTGTTGTGTTTATATGGTGCTTTTAGCCACTGCATTGTATTTTTATTACTCTATCTGCTGCCTTTTATTTATCTGTTCCCCTAGTGACGGACACCTCATTTGTTCTCCCTGTACCACAAACAATGCTCTGCAGGTATAGTGGCTCACATCTATAATCCCAGCACTTTGGGAGGCTGAGGCAGAAGGATCGCTTGAGACCAGGAGTTCGAGACCAACCCGGGCAATGTGACAAAAACCTCATCTCTACCAGAAATTAAAAACTTAGTTGGGCGTGGTGGCATGTGCCTGTAGTCCCAGCTACTTGAGAGACTGGGGTGGGAGGATCGCTTGAGCCCAGGAGGTTGAGGCTGCAGTGAGCCTTGATTGTGCCACCAGTGCACTCCAGCTTGGGCAACAGATTGAGACTGTCTCAAAAGATAAAAGATAAAACTAAATAAATTAATAGGAAAATCCTCATATATGTCTTCTTACAAACTTGTACAAGAGTTTTTCTGGCTAAATACCAACAAGTATAATTGTTGGGTCACAGAGTATAACCATATTTAATTTTACTAAGTAATGCATGATTGCTTAATTTGTATTTCCACTACTAAGTGCAGTCCTTAGTATTTGACTTTAAAACTTGTGTGAGTTTGGCAGGTTTCACATGTTATTAATATCTTGTTTTAACTCACATTTTTCTGATTACTAATGAGCATGGCTGGATTTCTGTGTATGTTGGGTAGTCTTTGGATTTTCCTTTTATGTATGACCTAGTCATATCATTTTCCTATTTTCCAGTAGAGTTTCTTATATATTGTAGCTGTTAATCTTAAAGCAGTTACAAATGTTTCAGATGTCTTCTTCTGTCCCTCATCTACCTGCTAACTTTGTTCATGATGTCCTTTATTCAGCAGAAATCCTTTGTTTTAATTTAGACATTTCCTTTGCTTTTTCCATTTATAAAGATTTGTGCTTTTTGATGTCTTACTTAAGAAATCTTTTCTGGGCCAGGCATGGTGGCTCATGCCTGTAATCCCAGCACTTTGAGAGGCCAAGGTGGAAGGATTGCTTGAGGCCAGGAGTTTGAGACCAGCCTGGGCAACATAGCAAGACTCCATCTCTGTGTACAAAAAAGGCATTATCCTATATTTTCTTCTAATTAGGTTTATATGTGCCTCAATTTACATCTCCAGTTTAATCTTTTCTCTGATCTCTAAATTTGTGTACTCACTGTCTGCCTGATAGCCGCACCTAAATATCTAATAGATATCTCAAATTTAGCATTGCTACAACTTATTTTATCCCTCCTCATTAAAAAAAAAAAAGATCTGTTCCTCCCCCAATCTTTATTTATCTAAGTACACTTGTCCCTCGGTGCCTCTGGAGGATTGGTTCCATGAGCATCCCTCCACAGTGGATACTGATATAGGTTAGCTTTGCGTCCCCACTCAAATCTCATCTTGAACTAGAATCCCCAAGTGTTAAGGGAGGAACCTGATGGGAAGTGATTGGATTATGGAGGCGATGTCTTCCATGCTGTTCTTGTGATAGTGAATTCTCGAAAGATGTGATGGTTTTATAAATGGTAGTGTTTTCCTGCGCTCTCACACACCTCTCTCTCCTGCCACCGTGTGAGACAGTCTGTGCTTGCTTTCCCTTCGCCATGATTGTGAGTTTCCTGAGGCCTCCCCTACCCCGTGGAACTGTGAGTCAGTTAAAATCCTTTCCTTTATAAATTACCCAGTCTCGTGTAGTATCTTTATAGCAGTATGAAAATGGATTAATACAGATACCAAAATCCACAAATGCTTAAGTTCCTTGTATAGTGACACCGTATATGCATATAACCTACACACATCCTCCCTCGTACTTTAATCTCTTGAATACTTATAATAGTTAATACATTGTAAATGCTATGTAAATTATTGTTATACTGTATTATTTAGGGAATAAACAAGAAAAAAAAGTCTGTACATATTCAGTATAGATGCAACAAGCCTTTTTTCCCCCCCTAAATATATATACATGTACATATTTTTTGAGATGGAGTTTCACTCTCTTGCCCAGGCCTAGCTAATTTTGTATTTTTAGTAGAGATGGTGTTTCACCATGTTGGCTAGGCTGGTCTCGAACTCCTGACCTCAAGTGATCTCCCTGCCTTGCCCTCCCAAAGTGCTGGGATTACAGAAGTGAGCCATGGCGCCTGACTTTTTTCCTAAATATTTTTGATCCACAGATATGGAACCTGTGGGTACAGAGGGCCAACTGTAAATGGTGCTGCTTTCCACCTTGTTGCTCAAGCCAAAAACCCCAGAGTCATCTTTGCTTCTTTTTCATGCTCTGCATGTATAATCTGCCAGCAAGTTTTATACATTCTGATTCCAGAAAATTTCTGGAATCTGTCCTGGGCTCTTTATGGTCTCCTGCTGCTCCTCTAACCATGTCATCTGTCTTTTGTATAGCCATTATTACTCTGCTTTGCAGAGTTTATTTGTTTCATTTTTTCATTAAAGACTCTTACCTCAGCTTCATAGTTAGCTTTGTAAGATAGAGCACTAGGTCTGGCTGGCCATATGCTGCCAGATGGAGGAGCTGAGTTTCTTTCCTATGTTCTGCTCCTTGGCTTCAGTAGTGGCTGCTGGAGGCATCACTGCACTGATGCTTGGGGCAAAAGATCTTGCCAACCTCTGTGCAGGTCGTTGGAACAGCTGATAATATCCGTGGTGTATAATATGATGTAGATCAAGAGATGTCATTGAAAGATTTTTGCCTGCCAGCAGGTCAGAGTCTGAAGACCATGCCCAGGGTGGCGCTATCATACTTCACTGCAGCCTCTGGTTCCTGTGTTCAAGCTGTCCTCCAGAGTAGCTGGGACTATAGGCACACACCAGTATACCCAGCGAACTTTTCAATTTTTTTGTAGAAATAGGGTTCCACATCTGTTGGTCAGGCTGGTCTGGAACTTCTGGCCTCAAGCGATCCTCCTACCTCAGCCTCCCAAAGTGCTGGGATTACAGATGTGAGCCACCATGCCCAGCTAGACTTCTTTGTTAAATGTACCTTAAAGCAATGCTTTCTTCTTTTCCCATCACAAATTTAATTATTTATTAAAATATCTAGTGGAAAGAAACTGGATTAGCAAGCCAGACAGATACTTGTCCTGGCTAAGTGTGATACTGGGCAAGTTGTTGACTTCCTTCTTCAGATGCCTGTGATACATACCCCATGTTTATTCTAATTTCTTAAAGATATGAGAACCTAGCTCTAACATATGCATAAAATGCCTATTCCTGAGGCATTGATCACACTGTCATTGTTCCAGGTTCCTTTCCGTCCTCCCTGAAATCTCCGTTAGCATAATTCCCCACCATCCCCATGTGCGGAGTCCACTGCCCCACCGTGTGCTGCTGCCCTCGACTGTTCTGAGGCCGGCTGAGTTTCAGAAGTAACAGACTCGGTGATTAAATTTCTTTTTCTTTCCTGTTTTTTTTTTTTTTTTGAGACGGAGTCTCGCTCTGTCCCCCAAGCTGGAGTGCAGTGGTGCAATCTAAGCTCACTGCAACCTCTGCCTCCCAGGTTCAAGTGATTCTTGTGCCTCAGCCTCCCTAGTAGCTGGGACCTACAGTTGCCTGCCACCACACCTGGCTAGGTGATGAAATTTCTTCAGCTTTCTCTGGCCCTCCCTACTTCTGGAATCCAAATGACATGCTACATAGCGTTGCCATTTCTGATTTGGATGCACAAATATAGGGACAGATGGGTGTGTGTGTGTTTTTGATTTTTTTTTTTTCTCTGTTAATCTGGCTGTAAAAGCATTTCCAATGGCTAATAGTTTAGTATATGTTCCCATTGTGGGAGCAGCCTATACATATAGAAGTCCAGTTAGGTAGGGCTCCCTGTACCCTGGCGCCAGGGCATTGTTCTGACCGATGTTGCCCCCTGATGGCCAGTGTAGAAACTTGGTCATGGTGTCATCTTTTTCTCACCATCATGGGGGATTCCCTTCACTCCCCAGCATTTTCTCACTTTTATTCTGTCTTGAATCTTAGGTAATTATGCCTGAGATAATCCTCCTTATCTCCTCTTTGGGTTTCTTATTTCTTCTCTTATTTATTGCCCTCTTACCTCAAAAATATCTTATTTCAGCTGGGTGCAGTGGCTCACGCCTATAATCCCAGCCACTTTGGGAGGCTGAGGCAGGTCGATCACCTGAGGCTCAGGATCACTTGAGGCCAGGCTGGCCATCATGGTGAGACACTGTCTCTACTAAAAATACAAAAATTAGCCAGATGTGGTGGTTCAGCTACTTGGGAGGCTGAGGCAGGAAGATGGCTTGAACCCAGGATGTGGAGGTTGCAGTGAGCTGAGATCACATCACTGCACTCTAGCCTGGGCAATAGAGATAGACTGTATCTCAAAAAAAAAAAAAAATCTTATTTCTTCTCACCACTCATTCTTTTCATTATATTTGAACTAAAAGCTTTTCCCAGTAATGGCTAAAAAGTACCTAGTGGCGTGTCCATATCAAAGAGAAAGGAAGCCCTTGATTTTGAAGAGAAATTAGAAGCCACGCTAAGGACTCATGGTTGCCAACTTCTCGAGCTCTGAGATAGGTAAGGTGCTCCCTTCAGAATCTTTATGAGTTTTTGTTAGCTCTTCAGCTTTCTCCAGCCAAAATTGCTTTGGTTTAAGCTTTAAAACTCAAGATAAATGAAGATTCTTCATTTTAACTTTAGTTGATAAATTACTAGTATTACAGAGTGATTTTCTGTGTGGAAAACATGCCAGCGCTGTCACCCAGACACACTATGCATGGGTTCAGCATGTACCATGGCTGCCTGAGGCCTGCCCTCCTCCCTGCTGGCCTCCTCTCCTGTGCTACTTTTTTTTTTTTTTTTTTGAGACAGAGGCTTGCTCTGTCACCCAGGCTGGAGTGCAGTTGCAATCTCAGCTCAATGCAACCTCCACCTCCTGGGTTCAAACAATTCTTCTGTCTCAGCCTCCTGAGTAGCTGGGATTACAGGTGCCTACCACCATGCCCGGCTACTTTTTGTATTTTTAGCAGGGATGGGGTTTCACCATGTTGGCCAGGCTGGTCTCGAACTCCTGATCTCAAGTGATCCACCTGCCTTGGCCTCCCAAAGTGCTGGGATTACAGGCGTGAGCCACCACACCCGGCCTTCTACGCTCCTCTTAACGTAGTTTCAGATTCTGCCCAGGTGCCTTCCAGACTACTTCTGGAACACTGTCCACCTGTCAGTTGAATTCTTGAGCTATTGATTTGTCGGTGACTTTTAGCTCATAATTGAACTGTTGTAAATAACATAGATATGTAAGTATGTCCCACGGGTTATGTGACTATAAGCACATAACCCTCCAGTACTAATTCACTCTCTTTCAAAATTGTGCTCTTGCTTTTAGTGTTTGGGAAGCCCAGGAGAGGAATGTGAAACAGGACTGCCCAGTCCTGCTAACACACACACACACAGACACACAGACATGCCAAAAACCAAAACAAACCAAAATATTCCTGAGTGCAGGAGTTGTGATTTAACAAAACCTTCATATCTTCTTCCATCCCCACTCCAGAGAACACCCTACTTAGAATAAAAATCTAGGATTGATGAGCACTATGGCTTCCAGTCTTTATGGAGCTGTGAGAACCCATCGTTACTTGATTTATTCTTCTATCTTTTCCGGAGTGGATGTAGTCTTTGAATAGAATTGCATAATTTTAGGGTTTTAAGCACCCTCAACAATCGTGCAGTTTAGTTTCCCATCTCATGCCTTCCAGAAAACTTCATACAAGTTGACCCTCATCTAGCCTTGGCCTGAGTGCTTCCACTGAGCCAGAATTCAGCACTTTTTTAAGCAGGCCCATTCCATTGTATGGACTGCCCGAATTATTAGTAAGTTCTGTATGTTCAGCTAAAACTTAACTCATGGAAATTTCCACCATGAGTCCCGATTCAACCGTAGAAACAAATGACTCAGGTTTTTCACTTCTACAGAAGTGGCCTTCAGCTATTGGAGGACAGCGCCCAGCCTCCGTAGGCTCTCCAGCCCCAGCGTTGCCCACTTTTCTCTTGGCTTTTTGGGCTTTTTTCTTCTTGATTTTTGGGGATTTTTGAAAATAGCCCTATGTCTTGGATATGAGTCACAAATTGCTCCCTCCCCTTCATTTTGTCGTTTGTCTTCAAGCTCTGTTTACATTGGTGTTTGCCATGCAGAATTTTTTCTTTAATGTAATAAAATGTAGCCATCTTTTTCAAAATGGCCCCGGGACTTCATGCATTTAGAGTTCATTTATACTTAGAAAGGCCTTGTCCACTTGAGGCTATTTTAAAAATACCCATATTTTCTGCTAGTACTTAAATAGATTTGTGTGAGTGTGTGTGTGTTTGTGTGTATGTATGTACTTAAATCTTTTATGCATCTAGAATTTATTTTAAAATAAGATGTGAGGTAGGGGTTCAAATTAATTTTTTTTCCAGCTAGCTGCCTAGTTACTCCAACATTATTGAATTATTCATTTTTTCCTGCTGTTTTGAAATGCCATTATATTAAATTCATGACACACTTTTAGATTTTTTCCTAGAATGTTTCATATGTTTTATTTCCAAGCAAACCACCACACACATCTTATACCTTCATTGTTGAAATTTTTAACCTAAATGTAAAACTTGTTATGTGCTTACCTGGCATCTGGCTGGTCGGGATGATCTGACTCTGCTCCTTCCTGCCTCAACAGCTTCCTCTTGTGTGCCACCTGCAGGTTAATAAGCATCTCTTACGTCGTTATCCAGGCCATTGACCAAGGGGTGACAATAATGTTGGCCTTTGTAGGGCTGTCCTTTGGACTCCAGTGGAGAACCATTACTCACTCTTTCCTATTTTAGAGATACAGCATGATAGGTTAAAAAGTGCTTAGGGTTTTGGTTTCAGTTGCAGGACTGAATTTGAGCATCCCTTCTATTCATTCTCAGACTTTAATGTGAACAGGAATAACCTGAGGATCTTATTAAAATGCAAATTCTTTATTTTTATTTTTATTTTTGAGACGGTGTCTCGCTCTGTCGCCCAGGCTGGAGTGCAGTGGCACGATCTCGGCTCACTGCAAGCAAGCTCCGCCTCCCAGGTTCACGTCATTCTCCTGCCTCAGCCTCTTGAGTAGCTGGGACCACAGGTGCCCGCCACCACACACAGCTGATTTTTTGTATTTTTAGTAGAGACGGGGTGTCACCGTGTTAACCAGGATGATCTCGATCTCCTGGCCTCGTGATCCGCCCGCCTGGGCCTCCCAAAGTGCTGGGATTACAGGCATGAGTCACCGCGCCTGGCGTTTGTTTTTCTTTTTTCTTTTAAGATGGAGTCTCGCTCTTGTCTCCCAGGTTGGAGTGCAATGGCACAGTCTCGGCTCGCTGCAACCTCTGTCTCCCAGGTTCAAGCGATTCTTATGCCTCAGACTCCCGAGTAGCTGGGATTACAGGCACCCACCACCATGCCCAACTAATTTTTCTATTTTTAGTAGAGACAGGGTTTCATCATGTTGGCCAGGCTGGTCTTGAACTCCTGACCTCGGGTGATCCACCTGCCTTGGCCTCCCAAAGTGCTAGTATTGCAAGCGTGAGCCATGGCACCCAACCTAAAATGCAAATTCTGATTCATTAGATGTAGGGTAGGCCAAGATTTTGCACTCCCTCCCCTGTTTTTTTTTTTTTTTTTGAGACAGTATCACACTCTGTCATAAAAGCTAGAGAGTGCAGTGGCTGGTCCTTGGCTCACTGCAGCCACCTCAGCTCCATGGACTGAAGTGATCCTCCTGCCTCAGCCTTCTGAGTAGACGAGACTATAGACTTCTGCCACTATGCCCAGGTAATTAAAAAAAAAATTTTTTTTTTTTTTTGAGGCCAGTCTTGCTCTGTCGCCAGGCTGGAGTGGTGGGAATCCTGCGGTTCATTACCAAGCTCCGCCTCCCGGGTTTACACCATTCTCCTGCTTCCCAGCCTCCAAGTAGCTGGGACTGCAGGCCTGGCAGCACCAGCATGCCCGGCTAATTTTTGTATTTTATTAGGGTAGGTTTCACGTGTTAGCCAGGATGGTCTCGATCTCTGACCTCGTGATCCAGCCGCCTCGGCCTCCCAAAGTGCTGGGATTACAGGCGTTTGACACACTGACCCAAAAATATTTTTTTAGAGATGGGAGTCTTGCCATATTACCTGGGTTAGTCTTGAAATCCTGTCCCCGAGCAACCACCCAAAGTGGGATTACAGGGTGAGCTATGGTGCCCAGCCAGATTTTGCATTTTTAATAAGTCCCCAGGCCATGCTGATGCTGCTGGTCCATAGACTACCCTATATCTTGCAGGACCAAGACTAGGGTGAGTGAAGTGAGATGCCCCATGAAGTGTGGGAGGAGGCACTTACTGTCTTGGTACTTGCACACACCGGAGAGCAAGCACTTCTTTTAAGTTTTGTACCCTGGGTCCCTTGCTTGCCTCCCCCTAATCCCAGACCTGATATCATGTTTCTTATTATTGTTAGGCTCACTGCTGATGAACCTACTAAATAGGATTCTTGAGAGGTGAACTCTTGCTGTCTGCATTTTTTTTTTTTTTTGAGATGGAGTCTCGCTGTGTTGCCCAAGCTGGAGTGCAGTGGCACAATCTTGGATCACTGCAACCTCCGCCTCCTGGGTTCACACCGTTCTCCTGCCTCAGCCTCCCGAGTAGCTGGGACTACAGGCATGCGCCACCACGCCCAGCTAATTTTTGTATTTTTAGTAGAGATGGGGTTTCACCGTATTAGCCAGGATAGTCTCGATCTCTTTTTTTTTTTTTTTTTTTGAGACTGAGTCTGGCTCTGTCGCCCAGGCTGGAGTGCAGTGGCCGGATCTCGGCTCACTGCAAGCTCCGCCTCCCGGGTTTACGCCATTCTCCTGCCTCAGCCTCCGGAGTAGCTGGGACCACAGGCGCCCGCCACCTCGCCCGGCTAGTTTTTTGTATTTTTTAGTAGAGACGGGGTTTCACCGTGTTAGCCAGGATGGTCTCGATCTCCTGACCTTGTGATCCGCCCGTCGCAGCCTCCCAAAGTGCTGGGATTACAGGCTTGAGCCACCGCGCCCGGCTAGTCTCGATCTCTTGACCTTGTGATCTGCCTGCCTCGGCCTCCCGAAGTGCTGGGATTACAGGCGTGAGCCACTGTGCCTGTCCACTGTCTGCATTTTTAAACAAGTTCCCCAGGTGAGCCTTAGGCACACCAACGTTTGAGAACCACTGAAAAAGAGAAGTTCTGACTTTTAGGATTAATTTACAGCCTGTTATGAAACCAGTGCTTGCAACCTGAAAACCTCATGCTGCTGTTTACCTTTAGTTTTCATGGTGTGCTTGAGATAGTGGTGGCTAAGCCTGAAATATATATATTTTTAATTGTAATGTTTGTGGGTACATAGTTGGTGTATATATGGGTTGCATAAGATGTTTTGATACAGGGATGCAATGCATAATAATCACATTAGGGTAAGTGGGGTGTCCAACTCAAGCATTTATCCTTTGTGTTACACACAATCCAGTTATACTTTTTAGTTACTTTAAAATGTGTAATTAAATTATTTTGTACTATAGTCACCCGGTTGTGCTAGCAAATACTAGGTCTTATTCATGCTTTGTAACTGTTTTTTTTTTTTTTTTTTAAATCCATTAGCCCTCCCCATTTCCCTCCCACTGACCCCCGACCCCCAGCCCCCACCACTACCCTTCCCAGCCTGTGGTAACCATCCTTCTACTCTTTGTCTCCATGAGTTTAATTGTATTAATTTTTAGCTCTCACAAGTAAGTGAGAACATGTGAAGTTTGTCTTTCTGTGCCTGGCTTATTTTACTTAACATTATGACCTAGTGCCATCCATGTTTCATCCATCCATCCAAAGGATCACATTCTTTTTTGTGGCCGAATAGTACTCCATTGTGTATATGCACTGCATTTATTTATCCATTCATCTGTTGGTAGACACTTGATTTCAAATCTTGCTTGTTGTGAAGAGTGCTGCAGTAAACATGGGAATGCAGAGACCTCTTTTCTATACTGATTTCCTTTATTTGGGGTATATATCTAGCAATGGGATTGCTGGATTGTAAGGTAGCTCTATTTTTAGTTTTCGAGGAACCTCCAAACTGTTTTCCGTAGTGGTTGTAAAGTTGCAAATATTGACGGTAGTTACTCAAGTGGTGCCAGACTACAGGAGAAGGCCTGCTTGTATTTGACAAAACCAACCTTTACCCACGTACTGAAGCTGATAACGTGGTTTTTGCTCAAAATCCAACTCTTACGTGGCAAAAACCTTAATCGAAAATGCACCATAGCTCAGTGCTTTTCAAACTCTAATGCAGGTAAGAATATTCTGGGTATCTTGTTAAAAATGCAGATTCTGATTCAGCTGGCCTGGGGTGGGGCCTGTAATTCTGCGTTTCTGACAAGCTTTTAGAGGGTACTGAAGCTTTAGCTCTACAGCTGTGCTTGCAAACCAAGGAGATTTTCGACTGAGCTCCAGTTCGGAACTTTCTCCTAATGTATGAGAGTTTTGGTTAGGAATGTTTGGAGAAGTTATTCATTAATTTTACTTCAGCAGACAGGGAAAGATGTTTTTGTATTTTTAGTAGAGACGGGATTTCACCATGTTGGCCGCCGGGCTGGTCTCAAAACTCCTGACCTCAAGCGATCTGCCCGCCTCAGCCTCCCAAAGTGCTGGGGTTACAGGCGTGAGTCACCGCTCCTGGCCAGAGATGCAGTTTTGATATGTTGTCCAGGCTGCTCTCCTGGGCTCAACTGATCCTCCTGCCCCGGCTCCCAGAGTGCTAGGATTATAGGTGTGAAGTCACTGCCCAGCAGGGCTACGTGTATTTTTTCTAAAACCCAGGTAAAATGTATTCATTGCTTAAGAGTCAGCATTTATTTATTTATTTATTTATTTATTTATTTATTTATTTATTTATTTTTTGGGTGAGACCAGGTCTCGCACTGTTGCCCAGGCTGGAGTGCAGTGCCGCGATTTCGGCTCACTGCAGCCTTCACCTGATCCTCACACCTGATCCTCCTGAGTAGCTGGGACCACAGGCACTTGCCACCCAGTGGTCCCAGCTTGCCACGCCCAGCTAATTTGTTGTATTTTTTAGTAGAGACAGGGTTTCGCCATGGTTTCCAGGCTGGTCTTCAACTCCTGAGCTCAAGCAATCCTCCCACCTTGGCCTCCCAAGGTGCTGGGACTACAGGCATGAGGCACTGCGCCTGACTTAATCAGCATTTTATTTAAAAAAAAAAAGGAAGGAGATAATTGTGTGAAACCTGGTAGTAAGAAAAAAAAAAAGGAAGGAGATAATTGTGTGAAACCTGGTAGTAAGAACTTTCAATTTAAGCTGAATGGAAGTGGGGCTCCTGAAAAAGAGAAGAAGGTTGGTGACCAGCCTGGTCAACATAGTGAGACCTGGTCTCTACTAAGAGAAAAAAAATGGAGGGAAGAAGGTTCAAGCTGCTGCCATTTAACACTGCTTCTCCCAGGAGAGCAGCCCTGCGAGGCTTGAGTTTCTCTGAATGATGTCTTAGGTTTCAACACTGTCCGCTTACTTGTTAGCCACCTTCATGGAAAAAACCCGCAATCCATGAATATGTGTCATCTCGCATGCCATTACTGGGCAGACAAAATGAATCACAAGCTGGGACTTGAATAGAAATTCCATTATTGGCCGGGCGCGATGGCTCAAGCCTGTAATCCCAGCACTTTGGGAGGCCGAGACGGGTGGATCACGAGGTCAGGAGATCGAGACCATCCTGGCTAACACGGTGAAACCCCGTCTCTACTAAGAAATACAAAAAACTAGCCGGGCGAGGTGGCGGGCGCCTGTAGTCCCAGCTACTCGGGAGGCTGAGGCCGGAGAATGGCGTGAACCCGGGAGGCGGAGCTTGCAGTGAGCTGAGATCCGGCCACTGCACTCTAGCCTGGGCTACAGAGCGAGACTCCGTCTCAAAAAAAAAAAAAAAAAGAAATTCCATTATTTACAGACAGGTCAGATTAATCTATCTAGGAAGGACAGTGAAAGAGGCTATTTTTCCTGATGGTGCTTTTTAAACTGCAGTCAGGTGGTGCTGTTAATGAAAATGCGAAAGAGAAAGAGTGATTTCCCTCCTAAGCAGTATTAGATTATAGTGTTGTCAGGAGTCTTGCAATTGAATTACCTTCTTGTAATCAATTCCACCTTATCAGTTAACTCTACTTGTAATGGACTGCTGGCTTCAAGAGACTTAGTCTGGATTATTTAAAGCTTCTTGCTGTAAAGGAGACATCACCTGTAGCATCTTCCCTTCCCCAGGTGGAGCATCCCCTGTTGGAGCACTTTGGAGGCTGCAGTGTTGTGAGCTCTGCCCTGGCTGGGAGGGGTTCTGGAACAGGTCTGAAGCCCGTAGAGCAAAGGCTCATTTGTCTGCTTGATGCCAGTGTGCTGCGGGTTCTCCAGAGGCTGGGACTGGTTGCTTCTGAGTCCTCGTTAGTATTGTTACTGCACTTCCCATTCGTATCTGCCTGTCATGTTCTACCACTAACCCCCAGGAAGAAATGAATGGGAAATTTAGTTTGCCATGATTTTTGCCCTGATTTAATGTATTATAGTTTGGGAAGCCATTTACTGTTCAAGACCTTCCTTTTTTTTTTTTTTTTTTTAAGGCAGAGTCTCACTCTGTTGTCCAGGCTGGAGTGCAGTGGCACAATCTCGGCTCACTGCAACCTCTGCCTCCTGGGTTCAGGCGATCCTCATGTCTCAGCCTCCCAAGTAGCTGGGTTTACAGGCACACACCACCATGCCCAGCTAATTTTTGTTTTTTTAGTAGAAAGGGGTTTCGCTATGTTGGCCAGGCTGGTCTCCAACTCCTAACCTCAAGTGATCTGCCCCCCTTGGCCTCCCAAAGTGCTGAGATTACAGATGTGAGCCATTGCGCCTGGCCCCAAGACTTTTGTGAAACAAAGCATTTTTAAAAGTTTCATAAGTAATATTGGAATTAATTTAGAGTGGACTGTGTGAAATAAATGCTTTGTCACAAACTTAACGGGGTCAACATGGTAACAATATTGAAAAATGCTTTTAATTTTGTGAGGTGCGTATTCATAGAACTAAGAGTCAGAAGTTCTTGAACCTTGATTCCTGTTTGCCTCTTACTGATAATGGACTATATTTAGCCTTTTCTTGGGTTGGGTCCTTATCAAAGAATGAGAAGACTAATAGTAACAATAATATGTGTTTGCTGTATGACGAGAGCTAGCCAGGTGATTTGCAGTTTTAGTAGGGTAAGGTATAGCAGTATGAACCATTTCTATAACAAAAAGGAAATGTATCATGTTGACAGAGTGAACAAAGTTTTTTAGAGAAGAGGAAAACAAATCTTGAATTCGTTATTTGTACAAATATACATAGAAAGCTATCAGGGCTGTCAGGAGTTTTCGTTCATGTGAGAATGAAGGTAAAACTTGCTCTAGGTGCTGGCCGGGCATGTTGGCTCACGCCTGTAATCCCAGCAATTTGGGAGGCCATGGTGGGCAGATCACGAGGTCAGGAGATCGAGATCATCCTGGCTAACACAGTGAAACCCCTTCTACTAAAAATACAAAAAAATTAGCCGGGTGTGGTGGCAGGCGCCTGTAGTCCCAGCTACTCGGGAGACTGAGGCAGGAGAATGGTGTGAACCCAGGAAGCAGAGCTTTTGTGAGCCGAGATCGTGCCACTGCACTCCAGCCTAGGCGACAAAGCAAGACTCTGTCTTTAAAAACAAACAAACAAAAAAACAAAAAAAAACAACCTTGCTCCAGGTGCTTAGATAAGACTCGAGGGAAACACAGACATTTATTTGGTTTATTGTTAGATCAATGTAGAGTTGTACAGCAATCTTTTACATTTTCCACTCTCAAGACCTAGAAATGCATGGTATAATAGCTTAGAAAGACAACTGGTGTGAAGTATGTTCCTTATTCTTTTTTTTCTTTGAGATGGATCTCACTCTGTTGCCCAGGCTGGAGTGCAGTGGCACAATCTCGGCTCACTGCAACCTTCACCTCCCGGGTTCCAGCAATTCTCTTGCCTTGGCCTCCCAAGTAGCTGGGATTACAGGCATGCACCATGACGCCTGGCTAATTTTTTGTATTTTTAGTAGAGATGGGGTTTCACCATGTTGGCCAGGCTGGTCTCGAACTCCTGACCTCAGGTGATCCACCACTTTGGTCTCCCAAAGTGCTGGGATCACAGACATGAGCCATCACTCCAGGCCTGTTCATTATTCTTGATGATCTCACATTTGACTTACAATGCACTTTTATGTCATGTGATGAGGCAATACATTTGAAGATGAAAGAGAGCATTTAAGTAGCTGAGGACAGAATTGGAACTTTAGTAGTTACAGTGAGGAAGTCAAAATTTCTCCCCACAAAACAACAATAATACCAGACAGAATTGTCAAAAGCAACTGTTTCAGGGCTGTAGAAGTAGAATAAATGCAAGAAATAAATGGAGAAGCATTTATCCAAGAGAAACTGCTGAACTTCAAGTAAGAAAAATGGGAGTCTGTGACGTCCTTGCCTACAGTGACGGGGGTTACTCCCATCTCCTCCTGCCATTGGTGTGGTAGTTCTGTCAGGGTAGAGCAGGCCATGAAAACTAGCAGCTTGGCTACCAGAGAGAACTCGCTTGATTTGGAGCAGGTGAAAAGCCCCCATCCGGTGGTATTGACAGTGAAAGTAATGAGCCTCAGTAGTAAGAGAAAAGGAAGGCCAACAGTTCTGGTAGTGAGAGAGATATCCCAACTGGGTCAAGCAACAGACTGGCAAAGTAGCCCAAAACTTAATTGAGATCCTGGAAATGAGACAGTTTTAGAGGGGTCTGAAGGGCTGTCCACACATTTCTGGCTGACTTAGAAGCCTCTGCACACATGCAGGTAAGACTAGAGAGACCCCATGGTATCTGTTTGTCCCTGGTTGGCTGGGAATCTGCATGAATGTACAAAGGAAATGCAAGAGGGCTGATCCGAAAGGAAAAGTGGGGTAGACCTGAAAACTGCTTGAACTTTTTGCTCCCTAACCCTGCACAGACCCATGGGCAGAGAGGTTGGAAGCCTACCTAGCAGGCTCAAGAGATGTGAACACAACCTATAATCAATCATTGCCTGATCACTAAGCTGTGTGTTAGCAAGTCAGGCTTAAAAATAAAAACAAGAATTTGAAAAGAAAAACTGGCAAAAAAAGAAGAAAAGAAACTGAGTAGACATCAAATAGCCACACATCACAGGGGAGACAGATTTTGTAGATTTAGTCGAGGCAAATTACTAAAGAAATAAAAAACACACATGAAAAATTACAGTTGAGAGTTGCTACAATATATTCTCTAAAACATCTAGTTTTTAAAAATTTTGTCCGTAATTTATTATGGTTATGTCTGTAAGGAAAGGCTACAGAAAACAAAAAAACGCTAATGGGACCAAAAAAAACAGGAAAGGGTGGTTCATATTCAGGGAAGATAATCAGTCAATAGAAACTGTCTCTGAGTGAGCCTAGATGTTAGGTTTAGTAAACAAAGACCTCAGCACAGCTATCGTAGATGTGTTCAGGAAATACAGGAAACTATGTATGTCATGTTTAAATATTTAAAGAAATGTATGATGACTATGACTCAATAAATCTCAATAAAACAGAAACTATAGAAAAGAACCAAATGCAAATTCTGGAGATGAAAAATACAGTAACTAAAATTAAAAATTTGCTATAGGAATTCAACAGCAGATTTGAGACATAGAAGAAAGAATCAGTGAACTTAAGATAGATCAATAGAAACTGCCAATCTGAAGAACCTGAGAAAAAAAAGTGAACAGAGCTTCAGAGATCTATGGGACATCAGGCATACCAACACACAAGTCATAGAATCCCACAAAGAAAGGAGAAGAAAGGGCAGGAAAAAAAAAATGAATGAAGTAACAGCCAGAAACTTCCTACGTTTGATGAAAATCATGAATCTATGAAAACTTCAAATTGCATAAATATTGAGGGATCCACACCTAGGCATATCCTGGTCAAATTATTGACAGGCAAAGACAAAAAGAGGCCAGATGCAGTGGCTCACGCCTGTAATCCCAGCAGTTTGGGAGGCCAAGGCGGGCAGATCACTTGAGGTCGGGAGTTTGAGACCAGCCATGGCAAAAACCTCGTCTCTACTAAAAAATACAAAAATTAGCTAGGTGTGATGGCTCATGCCTGCAGTCCCAGATACACGGGAGGCTGAGGCAGGAGAATTGCTTGAATCTGGGAAGTGGAGCTTGCAGTGAGCCGACATCATGCCACTGCATTCCAGCCTGGGTGACCAAGTAAGACACTGTCTAAAAACAAACAGAAAAAGACAAAAAGAGTAAGAATGTCTTGAAAGCAGCAAGAAAAAGGTAACTCTTCAAGTTTTTTATTGTAACAGTATGAATGTTTGCTGACTTCTCAGCAGAAACAGTGTAGGGTAGAAGGCAATGGAATGACATATTCAAAGTACTGAAAGAAAAAAACCAAATCAAAATCTTTATATCTAGCAAAAGTATTCTTCAAAAATGAAGGCAAAATGAAGACATTCCTAGATAAGCAAAGACTAAGAATTGCTTGCTACCAGATCTACCTGAAAGAAGTTTTTTGACTGAGAGGAAAATTCTACCAATGGACAGTAATTCAGATCCACAAGAAGAAAGGAAGAACACCAAAACTGCCAAATATTTGGGTAAATGTAAGATAATGTATAAAAATAGCTGAGGTTCAAAGTAATAAAGAACATTCTCCTGGTTAAGAGGAAAATGATAACAATGGAAACTTGGGTCAACTTAAAGGAATAAAGAATGCTAAAAATAGTAAGTATGTAGGTAAACATAACAAATTTTCTAATGTTGTAACTTTTCTAAATGGTAATTGACAGTAAAAAGCAAAAATAATAACTATTATGGATTTAAAACATGTAGAATAGAGAGTAAAGCGGTGATTCCTGGAGCCTGGGAAGGGTAGGTGGGAGTGTGAGGGAAGTGGGGTTAGTTAATGGGTACAAAAAGGAAGAATGAATAAAAGCCAGTATTTGCTAGCACAACAGTGTGACTATAGTCAGAAGTAATTGTAATATAAAAATAACTGTTGTCTGTGACACAAATGATAAATGCTTGAGGTGATGGATACTCCATTTACCCTGATGTGATTATTATGCATTACATGCCTGTATCAAAGTATCTCAAATAACCCATGAATATATACACTTTCTGTGTACCCACAAAAATTAAAAATAAAAATTTAAAATTTAGAAATGAAATATATGGCCATAAAAAAAAAGACATAAGGAAAAAAAATACCTGAGACTCTCTTGTAGTTTGTTGAGTGTAATTGGCATAATCCTTTTGAAAGCGAGTTGGGCAGTAGCCATTAAAAATTTACTTTTTAAAAATTAATTATTATTTTTTGAGACAGAGTCTTACTCTGTTGCCCAGGCTAGAGTGCAGTGGTGTAATCACAGCTCACTGCAGCCTTGACCTCCTGGGCTGGGCTCAAGTCATCCTCCCAGCTCAGCCTCCCAAGTAGCTGGGACTACAGGCACACATCAGCTTGCCTGGCTAATTTTTGTATTTTTTTGTAGTGACAGGTATCTCATGTTGCCCAGGCTGGACTCATACTCCAGGCCTCAAATGATCCTCTTACCTTGGCTTCCCAGAGTGCTGGCATTACAGGTGTGAGCACCAAGCCTGGCCTGCCATTAAAAATTTAAATGGTTAGTCCTTTTAACTTAGCACTTTCAGTTTTAAGAACATATATCATAGAAACACTACAATAACTTTGTAATAACTAAAAACTATAAAAAAGTCAAATGCCCATCAGAAGGACTGATTAAGTAGTATATTTATTTTGACTAAATATTATAACCATTAAAAAGAATGAAGTCAGGCTGGGTGTGGTGACTCACGCCTGTAATCTCAGCACTTTGCGAGGCCAAGGAGGGCAGATCACTTGAGGTCAGGAGTTCAAGACCAGCCTGGCCAACATGGTGAAACCTCGTCTCTACTAAAAATACAAAAATTAGGTGGGCATGTTGGCACGCACCTGTAATCCCAGCTACGCATGATGCTGAGGCACAAGAATCGCCTGAACCGGGGAGGCGGAGGTTGCAGTGAGCCAAGATCACACCACTGCACTTCAGCCTGGGTCACAGAGTGAGGCTCCATCTCAAAACGAAACAAAACAAAACAGAATGAAGTCGTATATGTTTTAATATGGAAAGGTGTCCACTTAACAGTTGCTAAATGTGATGCATTTGGTCGAAAAGAGATGGAGCAGCACAGAAGTATATGCTCAAAGGTATGTGTGAGCATGTGTACATGCACACACACTTTTTTTTGTTTGTTTGTTTGAAATAGGGTCTTACTCTGTCACCCATTCTGGAGTGTAATGGCTTGATCTTGGCTCATTGCAACCTCCGCCTCCTGGGTTCAAGCAAGTCTCCTGCCTCAGCCTCCCAAGTAGTTGGGATTACAGGCGTGCACTACCACACATGACTAATTTTTGTATTTTTAGTAGAGACGGGTTTTCACCCATGTTGGTCAGGCTGGTCTCAAACTCCTGACCTCAGGTGATGCACCTGCCTTGGCCTCCCAAAGTGCCAGGATTACAGGTGTGAGTCACCATCCCCAGCCAACATGCACTTTTTTTCTTCAGACTTTTAACAGTGATCTTGTGATTTATAGGATTGTTCCACTTTATTATGTATTTCCAAAATAGGAGTTTTTTTCTACTGTGTATTTCTACTTTTTCTACTTTTTGAAGTACTACTTCAAAAACAAATATTTTATAAACATGCATTTTAAAAAGCAGCTCATAGCATAACATTAACTTTGTATTTGAAATTGTGAGATTGGGCCGGGCGCGGTGGCTCAAGCCTGTAATCCCAGCACTTAGGGAGGCCAAAACGGGCGGATCACGAGGTCAGGAGATCGAGACCGTCCTGGCTAACACGGTGAAACCCCGTCTCTACTAAAAAATGCAAAAAACTAGCTGGGTGAGGTGGCAGGCGCCTGTAGTTCCAGCTACTCGGGAGGCTGAGGCAGGAGAATGGCGTAAACCCGGGAGGCAGAGCTTGCAGTGAGCTGAGATCCGGCCACTGCACTCCAGCCTGGGCGACAGAGCGAGACTCCGTCTCAAAAAAAAAAAAAAAAAAAGAAATTGTGAGATTGAGTACCCGGCCTATAAACAGCACTTAACTTTCCTTTCTACATCCATTCCATATCTTGTATTCCCGTGTGTGTGTGTGTGTGTGTGTGTGTATGTGTTTTACATGTCTGTTCAGTACATTGTAAGATCTTTGGGGGCAAAACTGATTTTTTTTTTTTTGTTTTGAGACGGAGTTTTGCTCTCGTTACCCAGGCTGGAGTGCAGTGGCACCATCTCGGCTCACTGCAACCTCTGCCTCCCGAATTCAAGCAAGTCTCCTGCCTCAGCCTCCTGAGTAGCTAGGATTACAGGCATGCACCACCACACCTGGCTAATTTTGTATATTTAGTAGAGATGGAGTTTCTCCATGTTGGTCAGGCTGATCTCAAACTCCCAACCTCAAGTGATCCATCCACCTCAGTCTCCCAAAGTGGGATTATAGGCTTGAGCCACTGTGCCCGGCTAAAACTGATCTTACTCATGTTTGTTCAGTTCCTCCCTCCACATCCCATCTCTCTATTCCTATCATATAGTGCTTTGCACACAGCAGACCATCTGTGAATATTTATACTTTATTAAAGACATATAAAATAGTAATTACTCTCTGCAGCAATTGGAATCCAATACAGTAATCTATAATACAGTTATTTGATCCACTGACATACGTTCGTTCTTTTTCTCCCAAAAATAACCATTGAGATTAACAAAACCAAAACAAAACTGAAAGTGTTCTAGCTTTTCCCATCTTCTCCATTTACTAAATATAGAAAAGACTGGGTTTTGCTGACTTTTAGGCAGGAAATGGATTCTTTTTCTAGGAACATAATTCCTGTATCTAACTGAGCTATTCTTTTATGTCGTTTCCTTTTCACTAAAACAGAAAAAACATTTTAAGCCTTTCTACCTTTGCTATAGGACTTTATCACATGCAACATTTGGAATATTTGATCTCATAAATTTCTAAAGACAGGGCTTTACCACTGAAGTGTTACTGTTCATTACTTAAAAACTTATTACTTTTAAATGTTTTGTGTATAGCACTGTGCTTTTAAAAGTAAGGTATTATTTTTAAAAATCCACAAAGTAAATTACTTTCTGTTGGATTAGAGGAAATTTCCATTAAGGGAGATTGAGTGAAATGGTTGCATAAACCCTCCTACAGATAACAATTGAAAGATCTGGGTAAAATATAAGAAACAACTAAAAGCATCCAAAAACTGTCCCTAGAACCTGGAGGAGAGTTGACTCCTGAAACACTATAATAGAAGGAGCAAGAATTGCAAGTTTATGACTTTTTTGCCAGAAGTTATGCATCATTACCCATGGTGGTTTCATTAGAATGAAATGACAGTGAAAAGCTGCAGCCTTACAGATGAGAGGTGCCAAAGAAGAGAAGTCAGGGATGGAAGAGAAGCTGGAAAGTCCAGGGGGAATCCTGGAAACAAGAGAGGACTACAGAAAGGGTGAGGCCTCATATCTAAGTGAAAACTGCCCAAATTCCTGGTTGACTGTTAAACTCTAAATGTATAGGTGAAATCCCAGGGAGCCCAGCAAAACAAAAACAAAAATAAAAACCAGCCAACCAGTGAAACAAAGCAAGCAGACAGAGGCTAGAGAGGAATCTCCCCTTAAAAGACAGACCTATACTATGTGAGATCTGTGAGGTTCATGCTTTTTAAAACAGTATATCCCTAAACTGTGAACAGTGAAGCTGTGGAAAGCTGAAGCCTTACTGGCTTGGGGTTGAGAGGAAAGACCCTAATATTGCCCAAGCAGCTGAAAACTTAGGAGGAAATCACAAGAACACAAAAATCGGAGAGTATGATCCCCTAAATCTGAGTATGATCAATCTAAATCCTTGGCTGTCTGCCAGATTACACAGAAGCATGGGAGACCCCAGGGAGCTAGGCTAGACACTGTAAGAGCTGAGCAGAGATAGCAGCTGCTCCATACCATAGGAGAGACAGTTTGCAGTTTTAATCTAGGCAAGTTAACTGCCTACTAGAATATAAAAAAAGAAAGTCCTCAGAGTAACACAGTAGAATCCAGAGTTGCTATAACATCTTATCTACAATGCCAAGTTTTCGATCTACAATTACTAGACATGTAAATAAAGTGGAAAGTCTAACTCATACTGAGAAAGAAAAGCAATCAATAGAGACTGACTCTGAGTGTGTAAGTGGGTACAGTGTTGGATTTTGCAGGCAGACTGCAAAGCTGCTGTGCTGTGATCAAAGAATTATAGGAAAATTTGATCAAAGAATTAAAGAAAAATTAAGTGAGGAAGGAAATTAAAGGAAAAATAACTGAACAGATTGTAACAAAGAAATGGAAAGTAAACAAATGGAAGTTGTAGAGCTCAAATAAGTAATAGCTGAAATAAAAACTCACTGGAGGCCGGGTGCAGTGGCTTACACCTATAATCCCACAACTTTGGGAGGTCAAAGCAGGAGGATCACTTGAGCTCAGGAGTTTGAGACCAGCCCTGGCAACATAGTGAGACCCCACCTCTACAAAGCGATCTGAAAATGAGCCAGGCCTGATGGTAGGTGCCTGTAGTCCCAGCTTCTTGGGAGGCTGAGGTGGGAGTATCACTTGAGCCCAAGAGATCGAGGCTGCAGTGAGCTGTGATCATGCCACTGCACTCCAGCCTGGCTGACAACATATCTCAAAAAAAAAAAAAAGTTCACTAGATGTGCTCAACAGCGGTTTTGAAATGACAGAGAAAATAATCTGTGCAGTTGAAGATAGATCAATAGAAATTATCCCACCCAATGAAGAGAGGAGCAAAGATTGAAGAAAAGTTAGTAGAACCTCAGAGACTTGTAGGACGATATCAGGTAGCCTAATATAAGTGTACTTGGAGTCCTAGAAAGGGAAGAGAAAAATAGGCAAAAAACAATATTTGAAGAAATAATATCCCCAAACTTCTCAAATATGGTAGAAAACACTAATTTATAGATTCAATAAGTTCAATGAAGTCTAAGCACAGAGAAAAAGCACTCATAGGCACATCATAGTCAAATTGCTGAAACCAAAGATAAAAAGAAAATCTTAAAAGCAGATGGAGATCCTTTTGCAGCTCACGAGTATGACGATTGGGTGTTCGTGCACGTGTGTGAGGTGTGCCACCCTCTGAACCTTGTTACAACATCAGCGCATTATGTCTCTGAACTTGTGTGGGGAGGGGAAGCAGAGAAAAGTGACACATTACATAAAAGGGATCGGTGTTACAAATATGACTGACTTTTCATCAGAAACGAAGGAAGCCAAAAAACACTGGAATAGTATAGTCAAATACTGAAAGAAAAACCCTGTCAACTAAGAATCCAGTATCCAGAGAAACAATTTTCAAAAATGAGGGCTAAAGACATTTTCAGAAAAACAAAAATCGAGAGAATTCATCACCAGCAGACTTACACTAAAAGAAGTTTTCAGAAGGAAGGGAAATGATACCAGGTGGTAACTCATCTACAGGAAGAAATGAAGATCACTGGAAATAAAAGACTATGAATTTTTTTCTTTCTCTAATTTCTTTAAGATACATACGAATTTTTTTTTTGACGCGGGCTCTCACTGTGTTGCCCAGGCTTGAGTGCATTGGCTATTCACAAGGACAATTAATGGTGTACTATAGTCTTGAACTCCTGGTCTCAAGCTATTGTCCTGCTTCAGCCTCCTGAGTAGCTGAGACTACAGGCGTATGCCACTGTGCCTGCTGGTGACATAAGAAACAAGATTTTAAAGATTTTGTAACACTGTAGTGCTGGGTTTATAATGTCCATATAGGTTGGTCACGGTGGCTCACATCTGTAATCTCAGCTCTTTAGAAGGCCAAGGTGGGAGGATTGCTTGAGCCCAGAAGTTTGAGGCCAGCTTGGGCAACATGGTGAGACCTTTTCTCTACCTAAAAAATAAAAAACCTTTTAAACATATAATGTATATATAGGTGTAATTATGACAACAATAGCACTAAGATGGGGCAGGGCAAATGGAAATTTACTGTTGTAAGATTTGTATATTTTACCTGCTTAGAAGAGACACACTTTAAACACAGAGACACAGGTTAAAAGTAAAAGGATGGAAAAAGATTATACCATGAAAAGAATATGCGTAAGAAAGCTGAAGTGGTGATGTTAACATTGAATGAAATAAACTTTAAGACGAGGAATATTGTTAGAGATGAAGAGTACTTTATAATGATAAAAGGGTCAGTATCTTACAGAGCTATAAAAATCTTCAATGTATATGTCCCTGATAACAGAGCTTCAAAATACTGAACCAGGTGCAGTGGCTCACTTCCGTAATCCCAGTGCTTTGGGAGTCCAAGGCAGGAGTATTGCTTGAGGCTGGGAATTTAAGACCAGCCTGGGCAACATAGTGAGATCTCGTCTCTGCAAAAAAGTTTTAAAAATTAGCTCGTTGTAGTGGTGCACACCTGTAGCCCTAGCTGCTCGAGCTTGGGAATTCAAAGCTGCAGTGAGCTATGATAGCACCATTGCCCTCCAGCCTGGGAACAGAGCGAGACCCTGTCTCTGAAAAATAAAAATAAAAAGGCTACTAGGACTAGTCAGTGAGTTTCGCAAGATACAGTAGGATCTCACTACTGTAAGAGCATACAAGTTCAGTATATCAAGAAAACCATTTAAATTTTGATCAGAATACCAAGAAAAACAGATAACCGGAAAAAAAAAATTGTAAGTATGGTGTTCCACTTGCTATATCATCCAAATACATAAGTACTAGGGATAAATTTAACAAAATGTATATAAAACTTACATACTGAAAACTACAAAATATTAGTATAAATAGGCTTGTGGATTGGAAATCTCAGTATCATAAATAATCAATTTTCTACAAATTCATCTGTAGATGCAGTACATTCTCAATCAAAACTCCTGCTGTATTTTTTTTGTAGAAATTGAAAAGCTGGTTCTAAAATGTGTATGGAATACAGAGTACTTAGAACTGGCAAAGCCAGCAAAAATTGAGGACTGACTTTTACAGCACCGCAAGGCTGTGATACTGGCAAAAGAATAGACATGTACATAAATGAGAAGATGGAATCCAGAAATAGGTCCACACGTAAATAGACAATTGATTTGCAGCAAAGGTCCTGAGGCAATTCAATGAGGAAAGGAACATCTTTTCAACACATGGTACAACAGCAACTAAATATCTGTGTGGAAGAAAACGAACATTAACCCATACCTTATACGCTGCCCAGAAAGCTCAAAACGGACCAAAGTCCTAAAAGTTAAAACTATAAAGCTTCTGGAAAAATTATAGGGGAAAATGTTCATGTGACTTCTGGGTGTGAAAAGATTTTCTAAGTAGGATACAAAAAGCACACACCATAAAATAAATGAATGCTAAATTGAACTTTATCAAAATTAAAATGTTTGTTCTTCAGGAAGGAGTGAAGAAAATGTGCAATATGGGATAAAATGTTTACAATAGATAAATCTGACAAAGGACTGTAAAGAACTCTTACAATTCAATAATAATAACCCCAGTTTTTAAATGCATAAAAGATTTCAAAGTATGCTTCACAAAGTAAGACAAAACAATGGCCAGGAGCTACATAAAATACTCACATTATTAATCATCAGAGAAAAGCAATTTCCAGCCATAATGAACTACCACTCTTTACCCTCTATATACGGCTAAAATTTAAGAGACTGATAATGCCAGGTGTTGGCAAGTGTGTGGCACAAGCAGAACTTTCATATCTTCTGTTGAGAATGTAAAGTAGGGCTAGTTTAGAAAACAGTACTTTGTTTTAAAGTTAAACAGCAGTTACCCAAGGATACAGTAATTCCATGCCTAGATTTTTATCTGAGAGGAATGAAAAGGCAGAGGCTTCTTAATGAGTGTTCATAGCAACGTTATGCATGATGGCCAAAGGCTGGAAACAATCCGGGGACTCATCAGGCGAATGGATGAACAAACTGTGCTGTCCCAGTCCAGTGAGAGCTCTGAGCAGGAAAAAGGAGCTCTAGACAGCATGAATCTGGCTCAAAAATATGCTTTGTGAAAGAAACGAGACCCAGAGGTGTACATGCTGTATATTCACACAAAAATCTCAAAGGTGCAAACCAGTGGATAGTGACAAGAAAACAGAGGAGTGGTTGCCTGGGGCTTGGGCGTAAAGGAACTTTCATGGGCGATGAAAATGCTTTTGCATCTTTATTGTGGGGGTGTTTACACTGGTATGTTGTATGTAAATTTTATTGTCTGTAAATTATATCCTCCACAAAGTTGTTTCTTCTTTTTTTAAATATTATGTGTGTGTGTGTGTATTTTTTTTGTTTGTTTGTTTGTTTAAGACAGAGTCTCACTCTGTCCCCCAGGGTGGAGTGCATTGGTGTGTGATCTCGGCTCACTGCAACCTCTGCCCCCTGGGTTCAAGCGATTCTCCTGCCTCCTGCAGCTGGGATTACAGGCACGCACCACCATGCCCAGCTAATTTTTGTGTTTTTAGTAGAGATGGGGTTTCACTATGTTGGCCAGGCTGGTCTCGAACTCCTGGCCTTAAGTGATCCTCCCATCTTGGTCTCTCAAAGTGCTGGGATTACAGGCGTGAGCCACTGCGCCTGGCCTAAAGTTGATTTTTAAAAACATCTTTCCATGGTTTAATAAAGACAGCTGTTCACTCACTAGGTGATAATTATACTTTAGGTTGCTTATTCTCTTTCCCAGAACTTCTTTCTTTTTCAGGTATCAGATTCCTCTTTGTGGTGATGTTCTTCTAGGAAGAATGTTCTGACCCCAAGTTCTGGTCATTTTGCTTTGTTTGATAATTTTGTCTCCCCTCAATTACGTGGGATGGTACATGTTACCAAGTTGTGACCAATGACAAGTGAACAGACGTCTTCAGGGTCAGGAGGGACTTTTAGAAAAGATGGAGAAATGGGATAGATTATATTTTCTCCCTCCCCAACCTCACTAAAATGACAGTAAAGGAATTTTCTTGAAGAGATCGGAAGAGGAGATTGCAGTGGGCCAGAATTTTTCCCTACAAAATTTTGAAAACTGAAATTTAGGTACATATATGATGAGTAATTTAGGTTTCAACTTTATCTGCTCCACTAAGTATTTGCAGTGGAGGAAGCTAACAGGAAGCAATCCTGTTTTCAGCCACATGTGGGCCACGTTCTTAGATAGGTTTTAGGTACCTGTGAATATAGGATGTACACTGGGGCTGAAAATGGAAAATGAGTTGAGAGTGTGAATGTGGAAGAGTTAGCACCCCAGATCCCCATCCCCAAAGAATATATGTGTCAAAGCCTAACCTGGAGAAATCCTGTTATAAATGAGAATGGGAGGCAGGTTTCTTACCCAAAATAGTAGATCAAGTTGAAGTCTGCATATTCAGCCACATCTTCCCACCTACCTTCCTGTCTTGGTTCCTACTGTCCTGGCTGTCGGGCTTGTTATCACAGACACCATCTCTGCCCACCAAGACACTGAAAGACTTACCTCAGAGCAACTGACCCATCCTTGGCTCCCAGAACACTCGTTTATAAGCCCCTCAGCCAGGACATTATCGCATTTTTCTCTGGGGAAATTGACTAGCCTATGGGAAAAAAACCAAACAAACATGGTATTTAGAATTTCCTTATCCCATCACATACTGTGAGGTCCACAGTAAGCAAGAGGTGCTCATCCACATAGAATTTCTAGTTAGCTCTTTAGTATCTTTTTTGTTTTTTGAGACAGGGTCTGGCTCTGTTGCCCAGGCTGGAGTGCAGTGGCATGATCACAATCTTGGCTCTCTGCAGCCTCCTTCCCCTGGACTCAAGTGATCTTCTTACCTCAGCCTCCCGAGTAACTGGGACTACAGATACGTGCCACTACACCTGGCTAGTTTTTTTGTATTTTTTGTAGAGACAAGGTTTTGCCATGTTGCCCAGACTAGTCTTGAACTCCTGAGCTCAAGTGATCCACTGGCTTTGGCCTCCCAAAGTGCTGGGACTACAGGTGTGAGCCACTGTGCGCGGCCTGCACTTTGAAAAACAAATTCCTCAAAGAGATACGATGTTACATCAAGGAAACAAGAGCAGGATGCCATGTAAAGGAACTATTCAAGAATGTTCTTGAAAATTGAAAAATCTCACCAAGTAAAGATTGCAGTAAAGCAGTTGGAAGATAGGCTGGGCGTGGTGGCTTACAACTGTAATCCCAACACTTTGGGAGGCCAGTGCAGAAGGATCACTTGAGGCCAGGACTTTAAGACCAGCCTGTGAAATATGGCAATACCCTATCTCTACAAAAATAGAAAAAATTAGCTAGGTGTGGTGGGGCACACCCCTAGTCCTAAGTACTTGGGTGGCTGAGGGGGGAGCATTACGTGAGCCCAGGAGTTCTAAGCTGCAGTGAGCTATGACCACACCACCACACTCCAACCTGGATGGCAGAGAGGGTAAAGTAAAGCAATTGGTCAAAGATACAGACAATAAGTGGAAGAAGAAAGAAAATTAAAGGATACCTAGGAGGTCCAACATATGACTGTTGGAGTCTAGAAAGGTGAAGGACAAGGCATTATTTAAAAAGCAACATGAGGTTTTCCCCAAAAATGTCTCAGATGGATAAGAGCTCACCCAGTGTCCAGAATGAAAAAAGTGATGAAAAAGACCCTCAACACATTGTTATGAAATTTTATGACACTGGTGACAGATTTTAAAGGCATCAGAGAGAAAAGTCACATAAAACTGATCTAAAACAAGTGACATTAGACCATTTAGCAATAGCACTGGGATCTAAAAGATAATAGATTAATGCCATCTAAAGCCTGATGGAAAAATTTTCTGTCTGTAATTCTACACCTAATCAAACTGTCAAATCAAGAGTGAAAAATGTTTTCAGAAATGCAGGGTCTCGGCCAGGCATAGTGGCTCACACCTATAATCCCAGCACTTTGGGAGGCCAAGGCAGGTGGATCACCTGAGGTCAGGAGTTCGAGACCAGCCTGACCAAGATAGTGAAACCCCGTCCCTACTAAAAATACAAAAATTAAGGCCGGGCGCGGTGACTCATGCCTATAATCCCAGCACTTTGGAAGGCCAAGGCAGGCGGATCATGAGGTCAGGAGATCGAGACCATCCTGCCTAACACGGTGAAACCCTGTCTCTACTAAAAATACAAAAAAAGAAAAAGGAAAAAGAAATTAATCGGGCTTGGTGGCAGGCGCCTGTAGTCCCAGCTACTCAGGAGGCTGAGGCAGGAGAATGGCCTGAACCCGGAAGGCAGAGGTTGCAGTGAGCCGAGATCGTGCCAATGCAAAAATTAGCCAGGCATGGTGGTATATGCCTATAATCCCAGCTACGAGGGAGGCTGAGTCAGGAGAATCACTTGAACCTGGGAGGCAGAAGCTGCAGTGAGCCGAGATCCTGCCACTGCCCTCCAACTGGGGTGACAGAACAAGACTCCATCTCAAAAAAAAATAATGAAATTCAGGGTCTCAAAATATTTTCCTGCTGTCTGCTTTTTCTCAGAATATCTAGAGGATGTGATCTTCCAAGACTAGAGAGTAAACTAAGGAAGGACGATGTGGAATCCAGGAAAAGGGATTCAACCCAGGACCCCCTTTTCACAAGGGAAAACTCAAGGTATTGGCGAGGAAAAGTCCCAGGATGACAAGTATTTACTTGGCCCAGTCCTAGGAGAGAGATGGGTCCTAGGAGAGATGTCTCCTATGAGAAATGAGACTCAGAGACTATATAATGTAATTGTATGGGGAAGAATTTTTTAGTTCTCTTGGAAAATTTAAAAATTAAAAAGTCCAAAAGAAAAAGGCAATCTCCAAAATATTTTTAAAGCTATATAAGGAAAGAAATATAGCATGCCATATAACTAAACCGGATAGTATTTACATAGTCATAGTCATATAAATACTGAATATTGGTTCAATAAAATATTACCACACAACTCTTGGGAAGATGAAGGAATGGTAGTGTGTGTGTCTTTGCATGGTGTCAGAGAGCTAGATCTTAATTTTATGTAGGAGGAATGCAGTAGATAATGTCTAAAATTGAAAAACTTAGATAAAAGCTTTATTTGAATGCTTAAATCTGTCTTTAGATTATTCATTATTTACGTTATTTAGAAATACAAAGGTGAATACCGAAAGAGTTGAAAGGGATTAGTTGCCACTGGTAAGTGGGGAGGGATTGTGATCGTAATAGATTTGTTGCCCAGTACGCGGCATCAATATCCTGAGACATGGCGTTTTATCATAGTGCTGCCGAACAAGGAAACAAGATGGAAGGAAGCCTAAAATCCATCTCCCCAGGAGTTCAGGGCTAGGGATTTTAAGGGTTTTGGAGTGAGCCGAAGTGTGGAGATTGGTGATTGGCTAACGAGTGCAGGGTGAAGTCGTGGGACAGGGAGATGAAGAAATTGTGTTCTCATCCTGATTTGTTCTTTGTGGAGGGTCTTCAAACTGGTTGTGTCAGTTGTTCCACTGAAATTCAGAATCTGAAAAATATCTTAATTTTTAAAAGCCTTATGATTCTAACAGGAGAAATTCTATCAGGAGGAACAATGGGGATGCAGATGGTATCTAGTGCGGTGTGACTTCCAGTTACCAGGAAATGGGCCTAAGTGCAGCCTAATTAGTGCTTATTTATGACTATATTTCTCTCCAGAATTCTTGTTAACCCTGTGAGGATGGCTTCAGGATGAAGGAGGAGACTTTTCTTTGTTGATCAAGCCTTTTAGTACAACTGTTTGGTTTTTTAAAAATGTCTACCCACCTGATATGTTGATACAAATACAAATTATGTTTTAAAAAAAAAAAGAAAGTCCTTATTTTCTGCCTCTGGATGTTGGTGTGTGGTTGAGGATGTGATGACAGGAGTTGCAGCAGCTGTTGTATAGCCATGAGTAGAGTGAGTCAGCAAGCCAAAAGTGATGAAGGGCTTGGCTCTTTCCCTTTATGCACCTGTTTTTAGAATGATGAGCTAGTTCCACAGCTACCTTTAAAACTGACGTATGTTGTGAACTTATGTTTAACGTAACTACTTATTTGCTTTATCCTATACTGTATATATTTTCAAATAATACCACTATTATTACTAACTATGATAGGTTGTATGCAAATACTATGCCATTTTACATACAGGACTTGAGCATCTCAGATTTTAGTAACCCTGGGGTTCCTGGATCCAATCCCCAATTGGCACCGAGGAACGACTGTACTTAGATTTGTAGGGTTACAATCACAGTATTTATGTAATGATAAATAAATGCTATTCATTATTTTTCAACTTTTAGCCAGGAGGAGAAAAACTAAAGGTAGTGGCATTAGAGGAACCAGAAAGAAAAATATACTTAAAACATTTAAAGTTACAAAAGTTACCAGTTAAAACACTGAAAACAAAAACATAATTTCCATATATGAGGGGGGAAGGAACAAAAATAAAGGCCTGTACAGTAAATTGCCATCTTTCCTATCAGAAAGTCAATTGATCTTTTAACAAACAATGAAAAAGGTGAAAACAAATGTATAGTCATGTCACAAGTGGAGCCTCTCCCTAGCTCAGGGGCTGATTCTGGTTGGTCCAAACTGAACATGGTAGTCTTATTCCAAATGAGGTATATTCTAAGAACAAAAGAACTGCAAAGAAACCTTCATCTGGATGGCTGCTGTTTAATGTTTATCAATCCACCCTGATGAGACTGATATGGAAGATTACTCCGCTTTCACAGAAACAGTGGGAAAAGTCCAACTATCTTCACATTTAACAAACTGTAAGGAAACGCTAACAGATTAAGAAATTAACCACAGGACCTAATTAGAAAAAGATCTGGCAACATGCCCAGCTCATCCAGTGGCAGAGGGAAAAAATATTCTGCATTTGTGAAACTGTTTAGAAAGGGGTAATTTAAATGCCCTTTAATCTGGGCTAGTACTGTCCAATTAAGAAGTCTGTTAGAATGAAAACACTTGGGTTTTTTAATACTTAGTGTGGTGAAGCAGATTTATTTTCTCCCCTTAGTATATTTATATTGATTGGTAAAGGTTATAGTTTAAATAAATAAGCTACACATTTCCTGTTTTCTTTTAAACCACTGTGCTAGGAGTTGGATTCGAGTAAGATTGGACGTGTTCTCTGTCCTTCAGCACATTTGTGCAATGTGACTATAATTCAAATTGGAGTTTGGCACCGAAGTTTTATATCTAATTTAGGCAGCCTAACCTAGTTAACACAGATTGGTGCTAGATCCTGGCTGACACCTACTAGCTGCATGACCTCAGGTAAGCTACTAAACTGTTCTGCACCTCAGTTTTCTCAAATATAAAATAAAGATTATAATTGTTTTAGGATTAAATTATATACATTGCACATAGCAGTATCTGACTTATAGTGTTATATGTTTGCCATTATGATGTTATACCCCCACAAATTGTGAAAGTTTTGTTTAAAAAATGTTTTCCTGATTAAAAAAATTTAATACATGATCTTTATAGGAAATATGGGATATATAGAAAAGCTGTTTGTTTGTTTTTTTTTGAGATGAGGTTCCTCGGCCAGGATGGAGTATGGTAGCCCCAGCATGACTCACTGCATCCTCAATCTCCTGGGCTCGAATGATTCTCCCACCTCAGCCTCCCAATTAGCTAGGACTACAGGCATGTGCCACCATGCCTGGCTGATTTTTTTTTTTTTTGGCAGGGGAGTGAGGGTGGGGATGACATCTCATTATGTTGCCCAGGCTGGTCTTGAACTCCTAGCCTCAAGCGATCCTCCTGCCTCGGCCTCCCAAAGTGCTGGGATTATAGGTGTGAGCCACTGCACCTGACCAAAAAGCATTTTTAAAAAACTCATCTGTCACTTCACCACTAATAGAGCAGTGTCAGCATCTGGGCACATCCCTCAGAGACAGTCTTGCTTGCATTGTGGTTAAGAACATGGACTCTGAAGCCACCTACCTGGGTTCATATTCGGGTCGCACTGTTTTTTAATCTCTGTTCATCTCTCTCAGTTTGCTCATCTGTAAGATGTGGCTAATAGTACCCCTCACTTAGTGAGGATAAAGGATGCTAATATATGTAGAGCATCTAGAATAGGCAAGTCAGAGGTAAGTGTATGTGTTGTTGCTGTTATTCTCTCTGTGTGTATGGCCAAGGTTTAAAGAAATTTCATTTACCTCTGAAATAGAGAATATATGTGTATATATATATATATATAGCACTAATGAGTGGTGCCGGCAGGCAAGAAGTGCTACAGGGGATAAACAAACATACACAAATACGTAATTTGCATGACCTGGCAGATGTCTTAAAGGCACTAGAAAAAAATTAGCCGGCGTGGTGGCATGCACCTGTCATTTCAGCTACTCAGGAGGCTAAGGGGGTTAGGATCGTCAGAGCCCAGGAGTTCAAAGCTGCAGTGAGCCGAGATCACACTACTGTACTACAGCCCGAGGGACAGAGCAAGAATCTATCTCTAAAACAAAAATAAAAACACCAAATAAAAATAAAGAAGGCACTAGAGTGGAGAAAGGAAACTGAAGTAGAGCTAGTTATAACTTGTCCACAGGAGATTGTAACTTGAGCAGGGGGAATCAGTTCCCCCTAGCTAACTGGAAAATAATTTCTTCCTGGGCAATTGGGGAAAAAAGTGAACAAATCTGTGGTTTAAAACTCAAGTAAAAGATACGAATGTCTATATTGTTGGTAATAAAAAATGATCCTGGCCGGGCGTGGTGGCTCAAGCCTGTAATCCCAGCACTTTGGGAGGCCGAGACGGGTGGATCACGAGGTCAGGAGATCGAAATCATCCTGGCTAACAACGGTGAAACCCCGTCTCTACTAAAATAATACAAAAAAACTAGCCGGGTGTGGTGGCGGGCGCCTGTAGTCCCAGCTACTCGGGAGGCTGAGGCAGGAGAATGGCATAAACCCGGGAGGCGGAGCTTGCAGTGAGCTGAGATCCGGCCACTGCACTCCAGCCTGGGCGACAGAGCGAGACTCCGTCTCAAAAAAAAAAAAAAGATCCTATTACTCTAATTTCATTGGGACAATGAATAAATTCCCACTTGAAATCTCAGCCAGAAAAGTAAGTAGAAATTCAATTGGCTACTTTTTTTTTCCTACGGAAAAACCCTTACTCTGATTTGCAAAACAGATAAATTAGAGAGTGAGCATTCACAGCCTCGAGAGATTCACTATTGACTTCCTATAAATAAAAGCTTTTCCACAGTCAGGTTGGATTCCAAGAGGAATGTGATGATTACTATGAGAGGCAAGCACGCATTATTTTAGAAGCCCAGCCTGATGGATATTAATTGGTGTCATGGGTTGAATATTGACCCTCAAAAAGTTATGTTCCAGCCCTAACCCCTGGTACTTAGGAAGGTGACCTTAGTTGGATCAAGAGTCTTTGAAGATGAGATCATCTTGGATTGAGGATAGACCTGAAATCTAATGACTGATGTTTTTTTGTTGTTGTTGTTTTGAGACAGTGTCTCTGTCGCCCAGGCTGGAGTGCAGTTTTGCGATCTCAGCTCACTGCAACCTCTGCCTCCCAGGTTCAAATGATTCTCCTCCCGCAGCCTTCCCAGTAGCTGGGATTACAGGCACCCACCACCAGGCCAGGCTAATTTTTGTATTTTTAGTAGAGACAGGGTTTCTCCATGTTGACCAGGCTGGTCTGTAACTCCTGATCTTAGATGATCTGCCTACTTCGGCCTCCCAAAGTGCTGGGATTATAGGCCTGAGCCACTGCACCTGGCCTGATGTTCTTATAAGACGACGGAGAGAGAGTTTTAAGATACAGAAACGGGAGAAAGGCTATGTGAAGACAGAGGCCAAGGTTGGAGTGACAGGGCCAAGAATGCCCAGGATTCCCAGCAGCCACTAGGGGCTGGAAGGGGCCAGGCAGGATGCTCCCTTAGAGCCTTTACAGGCCACACAGCCCTGCCTGCACCTTGGTGTTGCTCTTCTGGCCTCCAGAGCTATGAGAGAATAAATTATTGTTGTTTTAAACCACCAAGTTTGTGGTAATTTGTTGTGGCAGCTTTAGGAGATGAAAATAAGGCATAATTTGAAGTTGTCAATAGGAAAATTATTTTATGTACATATGCAAAAATATATTTGCTAAGACTAATGTGTCTATTATGTGAAACCAAGTAAGCAATGTTAAAATTTTATCCGCAGTAAATGTGGGGTTGAAGAAGTCAAAGATACCATTTTAGATACCAACAATCCTGATGGGTATAATAAAATGACCCTTTTTATTTGGAAAATTTGAAGACTGAGTATGGTTATTAAATTTGCCACTGGAGAAAAACTAGAAATCTAAAAGTGATACAAGTAAGTTCTCCTTAAAAATAGTTATTGGTGGCTGGGTGTGGTGGCTCATACCTGTAATCCCAGAACCTTGGGAGATCGAGGTGGTTGGATCACTTGAGATCAGGAGTTTGAGACCAGCTTGGCCAACATGGTGAAACACCATCTCTACCAAACAATACAGAAATTAGTTGGGTGTGGTGGTGTGTGCATGTAGTCTTAGCTACTCAGGGAGGCTAAGGTGAGAGAACTGCTTGAATGAGGTGGGCAGAGGTTGCAGTGAGCTGAGATTGTTCCATTGCACTTCAGCCTGGGCGACAGAGGGAGACCCTGTCTCAAAAAAAAAAAAAAGTTATTGGTAGTCTGATCTGATGCTCTCCTATCCCAGTAGCTCAGTCACACCCAACATTTATAATTACCTGGAGACCATACTTAGTTTGTTTTTGTATTGTTGCTAACATTTCTGATACAAAGCTAGACGATTATTCAAATCTTAGGTCTAAAATTTATATTTCCTGTATTGGGGTCTCAACAGTGGACTTAAAGATGCTCATTCATATCCCAGAATTATTCTTTTCAAGGTGGAAGATCTTTGAATAGGTAGCTATGATGTGATGTGTATTGTTATTTGAATCAAAGTCTTCTGGTTTCAAACAGTAAGATAATGGTATTTTCTGTCTGTGAAGTCCTTTATCAGGAATGTCTAAGGATTATTTTGTTTTCTGTCTCTGAATGCAGCTGTTTGTTTCTGAAGCAAAATATAGGTCTTGCCTTGAGGTGGGATAGATAGAGAGATCAGAGAAAGATGGAATTATCTCTGGTCAGAAAACCTCAGCTGGTTATACAGTGCTTTAAAATGTACCATTTAAAGGTAAAATAGCAAGTTGTTTCGGCTTCCGTGACCTATTTTTTAAAATGTTAATTGTCTTTGTAGATAAAGACATCTTGAGTCCAAATTGCAGTTTTCTTATTCTGTTTAAGCATTGTAATACTGTCAGAAGCTGAACTTTGTGGGAGGGGAGTCAAGTGAGGAGAGAATGCAAGTAAGAAAGGAAAGAGTGAAATCACAAGTTGGTGTTTCCTGTCCTGGCTCTTCGGTTCATGGGAAGTGGCAGAATCTGGATGTAATGCCTCCATAATTGGGAAAAGGAGCAAAAATCTTATTTAGTCATTGATGTTGTGCAGCTTTCGAACTCTGCAGAGTTAAAGATTTCTTACATGTGCGTTTTTCATTTCATCACTCAAGTCTTGTTACAGAGATGATACAGATCAACTCCTGATCTATATGATTTCAAAAACAGCACAGTGATCCTGGGGTAATGATATGGTAGGACATAATTGAACCTTTCTGGGCACTTGTGTGCTATGTCATTTTTCTTGTATGTAGTTCTAGAGTGACACCAGATCTATTTAAAAATATATATTTTCATTTGTGAGTATAGTCCCAGCTACTGGGGAGGCTGAGGCAGGAGAATCCTTTGAGCCCAGGAGTTCATATCCAGCCTGGGCAACATAGTGAGATCACTGTCTCTAAATATGTATATATATATATATTTTGGTAAAGATGAAGTCTCGTTATGTTGCCCAGGCTGGTCTTGAACCCCTGAGCTCAAGTGATCCTCCTGCCTCGGCCTCCCAAAGTGCAGGAATTTACAGGTGTGAGCCACCACACCTGGCTTTCTAAAATTTTTTTTAAATAACAGTTTTAAGACATTGTTTATAGTTTGTTGACATTACATTCAGGTCCCCCTTCATGTCTCTTCCTTATATTCTCAGGTGAAACTTCACTTCTCTCTTAACCGGGAATCCTCAGAACCACAAGAGATCTTAGAGGAGAACATGTGGTCCCAACATCTTAACAAGCTGTGCTAGAAATGGAGTTGGTGGCCTCCCTGCTGGCCAGTGTGGAGACCAAGCTGCAGGTGCTGGTTCCTTCTGCTGTACAGCATGCCCTTTGTTGGAGCTTGAAATCTTGTCCTCTGTCCTCACTTTCATCTGCAACTGATTATCTTCCTAAGAAGGAAAGATCCTTTAGTCAAATGTTTTTCCTGCTCCACTGAAATGTCTAGTATTGTAGTCACCAGTAGTCTTCATTCTGCCAGATCCGGTGATGAGTTTTCTGTCCTCAGCTTATTCCACTCCTCGGCAGCATCTGACGCATCTTCTCGACTACTTTCTTCTCTAAGTTGTGAAAGCACGTCCTTCCGGTTTTCCTCCCTCATCGGCAGCTCCTCAGTTTCCTTTGCTGAACGCTTCTCCTCTGCCAGACTTCTAAGCCTTGGAATACCCAGGGTCCCATTCTTGGCCTATTCTCCTTTCTACCTCAACTCTCCTCTGGAAGATCTCAGCCAGTCCCATTGCTTTGAATACCATCTCTATGCCTCAACTCCTAAATCTGTCTCTCTAGGCTGATCTTTCCCTTGAGATCAAAACTTATAATCTGCTGGCCTAATAGTACTTCAGTTTTCTACTCGGATATTTAAGACATCTCAAACTTGCATGTCCTGACTTTTCTACCCTATTCACCCCAAAACTTCTCCCAGTCTCCTTTGTCTCATTAAACAGCACCACCATCTGTCCACCCTGTTGCTCAAGCCAAAAGTCCAGAAACATCTTGGAGTTTTCTATTTGCCCCGTACCCCACATTCAGTTAATCATTAGCAAGACCTGTCAGTTGTATCAGTGTTCTTGAGTTCCACACTGAAATCCAGCTTTACTACTACTTCAGAACAAACTTCTTCCTGTCTTTCCTGGGCTACGTCACAGCCTCCTAACTGGTTTTCCTGTTTCCACCCTCCCCTTTCTTTGTCCATTATTCACCTAGCAGCAGGGTGATCTTGCACAAATCATTTTCTGTCACTCCCTTGTTTATAATTCTTTGGTGGCTTTCCATCATAAACAAAATAAAGGTCCCTACTACATGGTCCAGCCTCCGTTTGCTTCTGACCTCACATTTATTATTATTATTATTTTATTTTATCTTATTTTTATTTTTATTTTTGAGACAGAGTCTCACTCTATCGCCCAGGCTGGAGTGCAGTGGCATGATCTCGGCTCACTGCAACCTCCGCGTCTTGGGTTCAAGCAATTCTCATGCCTCAGCCTCCCGAATAGCTGGCACTACAGACACCCGCCACTACACCCAGCTAATCTTTGTATTTTTTGTAGAGATGGGGTTTCACCGTGTTGGCTAGGCTCTCTCGAACACCTGACCTAAGGTGATCCGCTTGCCTCGGCCTCCCAAAATGCTGGGATTACAGGCATGAGCCTCCATGCCCAGCCTGACCTCACATCTTACAGCTGTCGTCATTTGCCATGCACTAGACATCCTTGCCTTGTTTCCTTCAAATATCCCAGCCTCACTTTATTTAGGTTTCATCCTCTTCTTTTAAGTTTTACTCTGTTTGTATTTTCCTGCACAATTAACGATTTATTTTTGCTTGGTTTTGAATTTGATGTAATACAACATTGTAGGTAGTCTTCTGCAGCTTAAGCTTAGTTCATTGACTTTCATTGCCGGATAGCGTTTGATTGTGTGAATTTACAGATTTGTCTCCTCCTCTGACAGTGTACACTTGGGTTCTGATGAGAACAGTGCAAATATTGTCTAGTGTATAAGGAACTTACAATGGGCCAGGCAGTGTTCTCAGTGCTTTTATATATATAGGCACTAAGAGCAACCCTATGAGTCGGTATTATTACAATGCTCATTTTTCAGATGAGGGAGCAGAGGCATAGGAAGATAAGTAACTTACCCTTGTCATCTGATAATGAGTGAAATTGCTGGATCATGGACTTCACATATGTTTAGCCTCAAAAGATGATGCCTAATAGTTTCTGAAGTGATTGTACCAGTTGATACTCCCACCAGCAGCATATGAGTTCCCATCGTGCCACATGTTCACTCACACCTAGTTTTGCCAATTTTGTGGGTGTAAAATGGTATTTTGATTTCAATTTGCATTTCCCTGATTCCTAATGATTTGAGCATATTTTTGTATATTTATTATCCATTAGTGTTTCCTCTTCCAGAAACATGGAGCGTCTGTTCCTGTCTTTTGCCGACTTTTCCATTGATTCGTCAGTCTTTTTCTTACTGACTTGTAGTTCTCTCTCTTTGTCAGTATTAGGAGTTTCAGTCTTCTCCGAGTTCATGGCTTTGGCTTGTCTTTTTTTTTTTTTTTTTTTTGAGACAGGGTCTTGCTCTGTCATCCAGTCTGGAGTGCAGTCATAACTCACTGCAGTCTCGAACTTGAACTCCAAGCCTCAAGTGATCCTCCCACCTCTGCCTCCCAAAGTGCTGGAATTATAGGCATGAAGTACCAGAGCTGCCTTTGGCTTGTCTTTTGAGTCTCTTTTTGGTGTCTCTTGATGAATAGAAATTCCTAATTTTAATATAGTTGGATTTCTTGTTGTTTTCAATGTCTTATTTCTAGAAATCCACTCTTACCTCATAGAGTCATAAAAATATTGTCCAATATTCTAGAAATTTGCCTTTCACATATAAGTATTTAAGCTGCATGAAGATTATTGTTATGTATGGTGTGAGGTATGGATCCAAATTTCCTTTTTTGCATTTCATAGTTTATTTTTTTTCCAAGTTATTGGAATACTGCCTTTTTCTTACATTGTTTCTGCATGATTGTGCAATTGTTTCTGGGCACTCTACTCTGTTTCATTGATCTTTTTGTTGTTCCTTCACTAATACCATGCTGCCTCAACTACTGTTTCTTTACAATAAATCTAGATACCTGATAGCCTAATTTCCCCACCTTGTTTCTTTTCTTCAAGAGTGTCTTGCAGTGGTGTGATCACGGCTCATTGCCACCTCAACTTCCCAGGTTCAAGCGATCTTCCCACCTCAGCATCCCAAGTAACTGGGACCACAGGCATATGCCACCACTATGCCTCGTTTCTTTTAAAATTTTTTTGTAGAGATGGAGTCTCGCCATGTTGCCCAGGCTGATATTGAACTCCTGGGCTTAAGTAATCTGTCCACCCTGGCCTCCCAAAGTGTTGGGATGACAGGCATGAGCCACCGTGCCTGGCCTGCTCCTTACGAATTTTAGAATTAGCATCTGTGGAAAATCCTGTTGGAATTTTGATCAGTGTTGTATTAATTTCTTACATCAATTTGGAAGAGAATCAAGATATCAATGCTAGAGTGTCTCTTATGCATGAACATGGCGTCTCTTTTGTCTTACAATGACATTTGTATACGTACAGTCTATCTTACAAGTCCACGCAGGACTTGCACATCTTACGGAGTGAGACAGCTTAGAGACAGCATAGAGTAGTGGTTTTAGGAGCAAAGGCTTCAGAACCAGGCTGCCTGGGTTTCAGTCCTCACTTAGCTGCTTACAGTGTCATCTTGGGTTTCAATCCTGTTGGTTTCAGTCCTCACCTAGCTGCTTACAATGTCATCTTGGGTAAGTCAGCCTCTCTGTGCCTCATTTTCTTCATCTGTAAAATAGGGGCTAATGTTTCTACTTCATGGGGGCACATAGTAAATACTCGGTAGTTGGTAGCTGTTGCTATTATTTTGTTTTACCCCTAGGTGTCTTATTTTTTGTTGCTTTTATATATATTTATATGTAAATATATATAAATAGTGTATATATATATTTTTAATTACATTTTTAAATTATTTGTTGCTGGTGTTTAGAAATGCATTTGAGTTTCAGAAATCTAGCAACCTGGTTAATCTCTCATTAATCCTAATAATGAGAATTCTTCTGGATTTCCCAAATGGGCTGTCATAAATCAACTTGCAAATAATGGCTTTTGTTTCTTCCATTTCAAACTTCATATTTTTATGTCTTTTTTGTTCTTTTACTGAGCTGGCTAGGGTCTTTTTTTGCTTTTAGCTGAACAGCCTTTTCAAATAGGTAGAGTCTTGACAACAGTATAACCTTGAATAAAAGTGGGAATGGTGAACACCTTGTCTTATTCCTAGTTTTTAAGAGAACATTCTAATGTTTCACTATTAAAGTATTTGCTGTAGATTTCTGGTGTGTATCTTATATGTCAAGGAATGTTTTTCTACTCCAAGTTTGCTAAGAGGACTTATGATAAATGGATGTTAAGTTTTACCAAATGCTTGATACAAATCTGTTGAAATGATAGTATTTTGTCCTTTAATCTGTTAATGATGAAGATGACACGCATAGGTTTTCTAATGTTAAAGCATCTTTACATTCCTGGAATAAATCTAACTGGTTCATGCCTCCTTTTTTTTTTTTTTTTTTTTTTTTTTTTTTTGAGACAGAGTCTCGCCATGTCACCCAGGCTGGAATGCAATGGCTCGAACTTGTGGCTCACTGCAACCTCCGCCTCCCAGGTTCAAGCGATTCTCCTACCTTAGCCTCCTGAGTAGCTGGGATTATAGGTGTGCGCCACCACACCTGGCTAATTTTTTTTTTTTTTTTTGAGACGGAGTCTTGCTCTGTCGCCCAGGCTGGAGTGCAGTGGCCGGGTCTCAGCTCACTGCAAGCTCCGCCCCGGTTTACACCATTCTTTCATGCCCCAGCCTCCCGAGTAGCTGGGACTACAGGCTCTCGCCACCTCACCTCGGGCTAGTTTTTTGTACTTTTGTAGACAGGCTTCACTGGTTAGCCAGGATGGTCTCCACCCCTGACCTCGTGATCCACCATCTCGCCTCCCAGAGTGCTGGGATTGTGCTTGAGCCACTGCCAGCCCGGGCCCTTTTTTAATCTTTAGTAGAAATGGGGTTTCACTCACCATGTTGGCCAGGCTGGTCTCCAACTCCTGACCTCGTGATCCACCTGCCTCCCAAAGTGCTGGGAATAGAGGCGTGAGTCACCATGCCCGGCTATTTTGTAAATACATTATTTGTTTTGCTAATATTTTGTTTTAAAATTTTTCATTACTGATCATAAAAGAGATCGGCTTATAATTTTTCTTTCTTGGGTACTGAGGTTATGTTAATTTTATGAAATGAATTAGAAAGTGTTTCCTCCTTTTGATCCTCTGGAAGAATGTATATAAGATTAAAATGATATTTTCTTTGAATGTTTGGTAGAATTTGCCTGTGAGGATAATCTGGACTTGGTGTTTTCATTTTCAGAAGAGTTTAAACTACTCATCACTGTCTTTTTTTTTTTTTTTTTTGAGACAGAGTCTCGCTCTGTGGCCCAGGCTGGAGTGCAGTGGTGCGATCTCGGCTCACTGCAAGCTCCGCCTCCCAGGTTTACGCCAGTCTCCTGCCTCAGCCTCCCGAGTAGCTAGGACTACAGGCGCCCACCACCTCGTCCAGCTAATCTTTTGTATATTTAGTAGAGACGGGGTTTCACCGTGTTAGCCAGGATGGTCTCGATCTCCTGACCTCATGATCCGCCGGCCTCAGCCTCCCAAAGTGCTGGGATTACAGGCATGAGCCCTCATCACTGTCTTTAATAGCTGTAGAACCTTTCAGGTTTTCTCTAGCTTCCTTAATAATTTCTGTTACATTATATGTTTCTAGAAATCTACCTTTTTCATCTAAGTTTCCAGCTTTACTTGGATAAAGTGGTTTGTGGCATAGTCTAATATTGTAAATCTTTGCTTAATCTGGAGTATGTTCCTTGAAAAACAGTTCTAGGTTTCTAGATTTTATTAGCCTCTTAAGACTAATATATATTTGCTGTCTATTTTATGAAATTTGCTTTATGCTGCTTTCTTTTAGACTTTTGGCTTATTTGACTGTCCCTTTATTTTTTACTTCTTAATGGCTGCTTAATTCATTAATTTCAGCATTTCTTCTTTTCTCATATAACTACTTAAAACTGTTGTTTCCTTTAAAAAATAATAAAATAAAGTTTCCCCTAATACCTGCTTTAATGGCATAGCAAAGTTTCGATATGTCATATTTTAGCGTTTGGTTCTGAATATTATCTGATTTATATTATAACTTCTTCTTTGACCCATGAGTTCTTTTCAGGGATGTTTTTATACTTTCAAATGCATTCTCTTTAAAATTATCTTCTTATTACTGATTTCTAATTTAATTGTATTTTAATGAGAAAAAGTAGTTCTCATATTACTGATTCTTTGAAATTTATTGGTAAAGGTTGGGTGGGCATAGTAGCTCATGCCTGTAATCCTAGCACTTTGGGAGGCTGAGGCAGTTGGATAGCGTGAGTCAAGGAGTTCAAGACCAGCCTGGGCAACGTGACCAGCCTGGTCAACCTCATCTCTGAAAAAAACAAAAAAAAGAAAAAAAAAGCAGGGTGTGGTGGCATGCACTTTAGTCCTAGCTACTCGAGAGGCAGAGATTGCAGTGAGCTAAGATTGCACTACTGCACTCCAGCCTGGTGACAGAACAAAACCCTGTCTCAAAAAAAAAAAAAAGGAAATTTGTTAATAACTTACTTTATTCCTAAATGCAAGATCAGTTTTTGAAAACATTCTATGTATGTTTGAAAAGACTGTGTATTCTGCTGTTGTGGGGTTCCGGCTTCCATGTGTTCATTTGAATATTGGTAATGTTAGCTTTTTTTTCTGTTTAACAATCAATTACTAAGAGAGGTATGTTAAAATATGCCCCTATGATAAGTAAACTTCTCACTATCTTATACTTCTGTCAGTTTTTGTGGTATTTATTTTTAAGCCATTTTATTAAGTTTATATAGGTCTAGAATTAACTTCCTGATGATTCTCTTTCTAGTAATTCTATTTTGTCTAACATTATATATTCCAACTTTCTTTTGATTGTTATTTATCTAGTATAACTTTCTAGTCTTATTCTAGGTGAATTCTTATGAAGAACATATAAGTGAGTTTTGTTTTATAAATCTGATCTATATCTTTTAGGAGTTTAATATATTTATACTTACGGTGGCTATTGATATCCATAGGTGTTTTTTCTGCCATCTTAATTTATGCTTTCTATTCTTTTTTATGGGGGTTGGGGCTGTCTCTATTTCTGGATGACTCTTTAGCCCTCTTTGTCTCCTTTTGAATTCGTTAACAGTTTTTCTCTCATTCCATTTTTCTTTTTTTTTTTTTGAGACGGAGTCTTGCTCTGTCGCCCAGGCTGGAGTGCAGTGGCACCATCTTGGCTCACTGCAAGCTCCACCTCCCAGGTTCACGCTATTCTCCTGCCTCAGCCTCCTGCGTAGCTGGGACTACAGGCGCCCGCCACCACGCCCGGCTAATTTTTTGTATTTTTAGTAGAGACAGGGTTTCACTGTATTAGCCAGGATGGTCTCGATCTCCTGACCTTGTGATCCGCCCGCTTCGGCCTCCGAAAGTGCTGGGATTACAGGTATGAGCCACTGCCCCCGGCCTCATTCCATTTTTCTAAACTGTGCATTCAAAAGACAGACATTCAATTTTTATTTTTTTAGTTTACTCTCAAGCTTTGAATGTGAATACTTAAGGGTTTAAAGTTAGTCAATTTCCATTCTCTTCTGAAACAATTAAAGGCCCTAAGAAATACTTTAATCCAATCAGTTCCTCCCACCACGCTTGCTGTACCATTTACTGTGCGTTACTCAGACATTGCCATTCTTGTTTTATAAAAGCAACGTTTGTTTGAATTTCCCTATATTTTTACAAGTTTCTTTGTCCATTATTTCTTTTTCTATCCTTGTCTTTCCGGACGTTTCTTTACTTTTACGGTATATCCTTAAGACATTACATGAAATGTGTGAGCCAGCCAGGGTCCCCAGTGACTGTGGCTCTCTGTGATTCACATGCCCACACTGAAGAGGGCTGACCTGTGTAACCATTGGAATGTTGCAGCAGTGATGGAGCATGACTTCTGAGGCTGGGTCGTAAAACACATTGCACCTTTTTGCCTTGCTCTTTCTTGGGCCACTCACTGCGGGATGCCAGGCTGCCATGTCATAAGGTTATCAAGCAGTCCTGAGAGGATTCCGTGTGGAGAGGAGCTGAGGCTCCCTGTCAACTGCTAGTACAAACTTGCCAGCCTTGCAAGGCAGCCACATGGGAAGCAGATGCTGTGACCCCATCAAGGCAACTGTAGCCCCAGCCACCATCTGGATGGCAACCTCACAAGAGACCCTGAGCTAGGACCACCTAGCCCAGCTGCTTCTGAATCTCTGACACACAGAAACTGTGAGATAATAAATGTGTTTAGCAGCCCGGTGCAGTGGCTCCCATCCCAGCACTTTGGGAGGCCAAGGCAGCCAGATCACGAGGTCAAGAGATCGAGACCATCCTGGCCAACATGGTGAAACCCCATCTCTAGTAAAAATACAAAAAATAGCTGGGCGTGGTGGCTCACGCCTCTAGTCCCAGCTACTCGGGAGTCTGAGGCAGGAGAATTACTTGAACCCGGGAGGCAGAGGTTGCAGTGAGCCGAGATCGCGCCACTGCATGCCATCCTGGTGACAGAGCGAGACTCTGTCTCAAAAAAAAAAAAGTGTTTTAAGTTATCAGTTTGTTACATAGCAGTAATTAATACACATTAGTGAAAGTCTTCTGGTAGTAAACTGTGTTTTTATCTTAAAATGTTTTTTGGTTTTGGGGGTTTTTTTGGTAGAGACAGGGTCACCTGCTATGTTGCCCAGTCTGGTCTTAAACTCCTGGGCTCAAGCGATCCTCCCACTTCAACCTCCCAAGGTGCTGGCATTACAGGCATAAACCACCACATTCAGCCATCTGAAAATATCTTCAATTAATGCTCATTCCTATAGTATGTTTTATCTGTGTATACAATTCTGTTTTCACAATTATTTTCTCTCAGCACATTGAAGAAATTTTTTATTTTCTTCTGAATTCCATTATTGCTGTTAAAGTCCATTGTCAAATAAAAGACTTATATCTAGACTATGTAGAAAACCTAACACTGAACAGGGTGCGGTGACTCATGCCTGTAATCCCAGCACTTTGGGAGGCTGAGGTGGGCGGATCACTTGAGGTCAGGAGTTCAAAACCAGCTTGGCCATCATGGTGAAACCCTGTCTCTACTAAAAAAATACAAAAAATTAGCTGGGCATAGTGGTGCGTGCCTTTAATTCCAGCTACTTGGGAGGCTGAGGCAGGAGAATCGCTTGAACCCAGGAGGCGGAGGTTGCAGTGAGTCGAGATCATGCCACCACACTCCAGCCTGGGTGACAGAGCGAGACTCTGTCTCAGAAAGAAAAAGAACCTAACACTCAACAAACACCTCATTTTAAAAATCGGCAAAAGATTCAGGCCAGGCACAGTGGCTCACACCTGTAATCCCAGCACTTTGGGATGCCAAGTTGGGCAGATCACCTGAGGTCAGGAGTTCGAGACCAACCTGGCCAACGTGGCGAAACCCTGTGTCTACTAAAAATACAAAAATTAGCTGGGCGTGGTGGCACGCGCCTGTAATCCCAGCTACCCGGGAAGCTGAGGCATGAGAATCACTTGAACCTGGGAGGCAGAGGTTGCAGTGAGTCGAGATCGTGCCATTGCACTCCAGCTAGGCAACGGAGCAAGGCTCTATCAAAAAGAAAAAAAAAAAAAAAAAGGTAAAATATTTGAGTAGAGACGTTACCAAAGAAGATATGCCAAATAAACACTTGAAAGGATGCTCAAAATCATTAGTTGCTTGAGAAAGGCAAATTAGTCACGAGGGAAATCCAAATTAAAACCACATTAAATAAAATAACAAGAAAAAAATCAAAAAACCGTAATAAGATAACAGTTACTGAAATGGCCTTAATCAGAAAGGCAGACAATAATAAATGGTGGTGAGGATATAGAGAAACAGGAACCCTCATACATTGCTGGTAGGAATGTAAAATGGCATAGCCACTTTGGAAAATACTTTGACAGTTTCCAAAGAAGTTAAACATAAATTTACCGTATGACCCTGCAATTCCACTGGTTAAGTATATGCCCAGGAGAAATGAAAGCTGGGTCCAAAGCGTTCAAAGACTTATATGTTCATAACATCATTACTCTTTAAAACTAAACAGTGGAAACCACTCAAGTGTCCACCAACTTGTAAATGGATAAATAAGTATTATTCACCAATAAAATGAATAAAACACTGATGCATGCTACAAATGGGTCAGTCTCAAAACGCACTAAGGGAAAGAAGCCAGACAGATTGTATTGTCCGTTTTGTATGAAGTATCCAGAAAAGACAGACCTATAGAGATGGAGACTTGATTGGCTTCCTGGGAGGGAATGGAAATAGGGATTAACTGTAAATGGGCACAAAGGGTCGTATTTTGATGATGAAAATATCCTAGTACTGTATTGGGGTGATGGTTGCACCATCTAACAAAGTTATTGAAGATCATTGAATTGTACATTTAAAATAGGTGAATTTTGGCCGCGGGCAGTGGCTCACACCTGTAATCCTATCACTTTGGGAGGCCGAGGCGGGTGGATCACCTGAGGTCAGGAGTTTGAGACCAGCCTGACGAACATGGTGAAACCCTGTCTCCACTAAAACTACAAAAATGAGCTAGACGTGGTGGCAGATGCCTGTAATTCCAGCCACTCGGGAGGCTGAGGCAGGGGAATCGCTTGAACCCAGGAGGCGGAGGTGGCAGTGAGCCAAGACTGCACCATTGCACTGGTGCAACTGGTCTGCCTGGGCGACAGAGCAAAACTGTGGAAAAAAAAAATTGGTGAATTTTATAATATGTAAATTAAACCAATACGGTTTTGTTTTTGTTTTGTTTTGTTTTAAGTTGTCAGTCTGGGTGCTTCTGTCTTTTTCTCAGGCAGCTTTTAAGTCTTCTTTGTCTTTGGTATTCTACACATTCACAGTAATATGTTTGATTGTAGATTCATTTTTCTTTACTCTCCATTTGAATTTATTGGGCTTTCTAAAATGTGAGCGTGGGTGGCCTTGGTAAATTTTGGAAATTTTTTTGCCATTGGCCCTTTGAATAATGCCCCTTACCTATTCTATTTCCTTGGAGATTCATTGCATCTAGATTAGATTTCAGCTCTAACTTCTCCGTTTTCTAGGTCTAACTTTTCTTTTACACTTTTCACTGTCACTTTGCTATATTTTGTGTAAGTTCTGACTGTCTTCCACTGTACAAACTCCATCAGTCCCAGTGGCCTGTAGGGGACGTGGTGTGTGCTTATGACTTCCCATACATAGGTAACAGGCTTTACCCCTGGAGCCAGGGTGGTGTCACCTTCTCCAGGACCAAGTGGATTTCCACAAACCGTGTTGGGGAGGGGTGTGAATTGCAATCACATGTACTGATCATTCAACCCGGAAACCTGAGCGTCGTCTCTGATTTTTCCTTCTCTACTCTTGGCATCCTGTAGGTTGAAATGTCACAGGGTTGATTCCACTTTCTAAATGTTTCTTGAATTGAATTTTTTTTCCTTTTGATCGCAGTGACCACATTCCAGGTTCAGGAATTCATCATTTCTCACCTGGACATTTTCAGTAACTTCCTAACTCTTCTTGTCTTTATACTCACCAGTTCCAGTTTACTCCACACACTTTGACCAAAGTGGACTTTCCAAAATATAGACACTATTTCGTTCATTTTTAAAAATTTCAACTTTTATTTTAGATATAGTGGATACATGTGCAGATTTGTTACTTGGGAACATTGTATGATGCAGAGGTTTGTAGTACAAATCCCGTCACCCAGGTAGTTATTACAGTACTCAATAGGTAGTGTTTTAAACAAACCACCCCACCCAGCTCCATCTCTAGTAGTCTGCAATGTCTGTTGTTCCCATATTTATGTACATTTGTGCTCAGTATTTAGTGCTCACTTAAGTGAGAACATGCATTTTAAAGAGAGTATATCTGCATTTTAATGTTACTCCTCTGTCTAAAATCCTTTAATTTCTACGTCCCAACATAAGATCCAGATTCTTTTTTTTTTTTTTGAGATGAAGTTTCACTCTTGTTGCCCAAGCTGGAGTGCAGTGTTGCAATCTCGGCGCACTGCAACCTCTGCCTCCCGAGTTCAAAGGATTCTCCTGCCTCAGCCTCCCAAGTAGCTGGGATTACAGGCACGCGCTACCACGCCTGGCTAATTTTTGTATTTTTTGTAAAGATGGGGTTTCACCACGTTGGCCAGGCTGGTCTCGAACTCCTGATCTCAAGTAATCTGCCTGCCTCACCTCCGAAAATGCTGGGATTACAGGCGTGAACCACCATGCCCGGCCCATATACACTCTTCATTTCCAACCTACTTCCCTGCTTTCTTAAAGAACCAGTTCTGTGGCTTTGAACATGATGTTCTCTCTGACTGGGGTGGTCTTCCCCCTCCCTGCCAGGTGAGCTCCAACTCATCCTTATTTTCTGTGAAGCCTCCTCTTACTCCCCAGGAAAGACGTCAGATACTCCTTCTGCATTCAATAGTAACCTGCATATGTCTCAAGTAAAGCACTCATAAGTTACGCTGTTGTTTGTATGCCATTCTCACTAGACTGAGAATGCTCTGAGGTCAGGGATCATTCTTGATTTACTTAGCTTCATCCCTGTTCCTTCATTGGTCTTTTTCAACAGTGACTGTCTATCCCAGGGCTACTGGTAGTTCTTTTTCAAGTCTGTTTTGGGCAATGCAAGGATAGCAAAAAGGAAAAGGAAGATTTCTTAGAAAGGGGAAAGGATCTCCAGGTTTAAAAATACTTTCAGAGGCCGGGCGTGGTGGCTCACGCCTGTAATCCCAGCACTTTGGGAGGCTGAGGCGGGCGGATCACGATGTCAGGAGATCGAGACCATCCTGGCTAACACGGTGAAACCCCGTCTCTACTAAAAATACAAAAAAAAAAAAAATCAGCCGGGCGTGGTGGCGGGCGCCTGTAGTCCCAGCTACTCAGGAGGCTGAGGCAGGAGAACGGCGTGAACCCGGGAGGTGGAGCTTGCAGTGAGCCGAGATCGCGCCACTGCACTCCAGCCTGAGCGACAGAGCCAGACTCCGTCTCAAAAAAAAAAAAACTTTCAGAAATGTTCTGAGAGGAGCACTTCGGATATGCCAGAGTCTATGCTAGGAACTTTTCACATTTACTAGTTTGCACAGCAGTTCTATTTTCTAGATGAGAAAGCTTACAATACTCTCTCTGCAATACTAAAGGAGCTACTTTGGACCTGAGAATTTTTGTATCTGGTTTTAATAAGCAAAAGTCGCCACCCTACCTTTGAGGCCTGTTTCCCAATCCAGAAAATTATCATCAAGGAGATTGCAGAGAGAGATAGAAAATGCCATACATTGTGTTGGTCTGTGCAAGTAATTGGCATTCATAATCCAAAGATAAACACCCTGAGTAACTGAAAATTTTCTTAGAATCTTATGTGCCTCTGCTTTCTGCTTCATAGAAAGCCACATCCTATGGCTATGGAGTAAAATATCCCTAAGAATGTTCCTTGGTTCTGTTTATTGTTTGGGCTTAAGTTTTTTCTCATTCTCTGATATTCTCCCATTTGAGCGATTTCAGGATGAAATTGCCCCATTCAGACATTTTGGGAAAGAAAATTTGGTTGCTTTGCTTTTTTTTTCTCTTGAGACAGGGTCTCTTTGTCACCCAGGCTGGAGTACAGCTGCGTGATCATAGCTCACTGCAGTCTCATCTCACAGGCTCATGTGATCCTCTCACCTTAGCCTCCTGAGTAGCTGGAACTACAGGCCCGTGGGCACGTGTGCCACCACACTGGGCTAATGTTTTTTTTTTAATGTTTTTAGTAGAAACAAGGTCTCACTATGTGCTCAGGCTCGTCTTGAACTCCTGAGCTCAAGCCGTCCTCCTGCCTCAGCCCTCCAAAGTTCTGGGATAGGCATGCAGCACCATACCTGATCTAGTTGCTTTGCTTTTGAAAAATCTGCTTTAAGGTTACTGGTTTTAAAATAATGTCTTAAGCTGGGTGTGGTTGCTCACACCTGTGATCCCAACACTTCAGAAGGTTGAGGCTGGCAGATCACTTGGACTGGAGTTTGAGACCAGTCTGGGCAATATGGTGAAACCTCATCTCTACTAAAAATACGAAAATTATCTGGGTGTGGTGGTGTGCACCTGTGGTCCCAGCTACTTGGGAAGCTGAGGTGGAAGACTCACATGAGCCCAAGAGATGGAAGCCGCAGTGAACTGAGATCATCCCACTGCACTCCAGCCTGGGTGACAGAGCGAGACCCTGTCTCAAAAATGCATAGATAAATAAATAAATAATGCCTTAGCTCATCGTTTCACAATCAAAATTATGCTATTTCATATGAAATAATAGGTTCAGCATCTACATATATTTGGGTAACCTCTTCAGCAGTAAGAATATACTGCTCAGAAATTTACTTGTTGGTGTTATTGTTGAAGCTTGTTGAGACTTTCACAGGTGCCTATAAAATAGAAACAATTTTAGAAATGTTTTTACTCTCACAAAGGAAAACCTTTGTCATAGTTTTTTTCTATTGGTTTGCTCTTTATGTGAATAAATGCTGTTAAGGGAAGAGGCAGAGCTTATTCTTCCCATCTTCTGATTAAAGAACTCAAGAGGGGAAAATGCCTTGCTCATATGACACAGCCATTTCTTGGTAGGACAAAGGAGTAATCCAGGTCACTTGTCTTCTATTCCTTGCATTTATCCACTCTGGTCACAAAGGGACCAGTGCAGGACAGGCAAGCCGCAGAATTGGGGCTTAGCCCAGGAAGGTTCTTTGCTTTGCTCAGGAAAGAATTCAAGAGTGAGCCAGTGGTAGAAGAAAACAGTTTTATTGAGGTGGCAGTGTTACAGCACCGTGACTGCTCTGCAAAGCAGGGATAGACCCTGTCCGTAGGCAGGCTAAAGCGCTGTGACTGCTCTGCTGAGCAGCAATAGACCCTGTGGGCAGCCTCAAGAGCAGCCACTCAGTGGCAGTTCTGCAGTCATATTTATACCCACGCTTAATTACATGCAAATTAAGAGGCAGATTATTCAGAATTTTCTAGAAAAGGGGCGGTAACCTCCAGGTTGTTGCCTTGGAAAGGGGTAGTGACATCTGGGTGTTGCCATGGCAGTGGTAAACTTACATACACTAGTGGGTGTGTCTTGTGGAGTGGTGGTGTTGCCTCTTGTCTTTACAGCCGGTCTTCAATCTGGTCCAGAGTAAAGTTCTGCCTCCTACCTCATGACCATCATTTTGATTTGGGGTCTAACTGTTCAGGTTTTTATTTCATCCAGATCTTTGTTTCTCCTTTCTTCCCCTTTTTTCTGTTCAAAATGTGACCACTTTGCTGTTTATTGATATCTTATTAGAAGGGTATTAGCTGGGTGGTAGTGGCATGCACCTGTAATCCCAGCTACTTGGGAGGCTGAGGCAGGAGAATCGCTTGAACCTGAGAGGTGGAGGCTGCAGTGAGTCAAGATCACACCACTGCACTCCAGTCTGGGTGACAGAGTTAGACCCTGTCTCAAAAAAAAAATAAAAAAGAAAGAAAAAAAAAGGAGATGGAGGGGGAAATGGAATATGACCATTTCTCTCTTAGTGAGCCTCTCAAATTTGCATGAGGGTAGGTTAGAAACAGCTGTTAAATGCAAGTAGAGGATCATTTGTAGAAATTATTCAAGGCTGTTTCTCCTTTATCCTACAGTCACGTATAAACTAGAATTATTTAGAAGCTTTCAAAAGATTCTTGCCACTATATTTTGTTCTTTTCTGTACCCAGTTATCAAGTAGACCGCCTTATTATTTCAGACTTAGTCTAATGAGAGCTAAATGATTTCTTGAGAGAATTTGCTTGTGCTCAAGTATGTCCTCACTGAAGCCTTAGCCCAGTTACTCAGTGATCTCCTTTTGTGTAATTTAGAACTTAATTATGCACTGTCACGTTTGTTGGTTAATTGTTTGATATACTTAAATCCTGTCCTTTCAACTAGGTTATGAATTGCTCAAAAGCAGAGATTATGCCCAATTTTTTCTTTTTAAGCTCCTAGCACAAAGCTAAGTACAGAGAAGACGTACAGTAAAAGGCTGATGGAGATCTTTCTGGGAACACTCTATCAGTGGCACTCTGTCCTTCCTGCTGGTGGCAATGGGAATGTTCTCTGCAAGGGCTCACAAGGGCTCGCATGCCTAGGAAGTGGAAGAGAAATGGCTCGAGGTGCAGGGAATGAGGGGACAGCCGGGAACTCTCGGCCTAATTAGAATAGCTGTTGCCTTCCTGCTCTTATTGGAAGGAAATTGATCCCAAAGAGAGCCAAAGACACGCTAAAACAGTGAACTCACAAAAATGTGAAAAGTAAGGGGTGAGAGCAGATCAAGGGACCAAGTTTTAGTGTTTTGTTATTGTTTTATTAATGATGGTCTAGGATTTCCAGATGGAGTTTTAAAAGATGGAAATAAATGACCTGTTATTAATATATTTTCAGAATGCCTTTGTAGAGAGGAAGATTATTTCTGAGCTGAGTAACCTGGGATCCTCCTTTAAAAGTCCTTTGGACTCTAATCATCTTTGTAATACTCTGTTTTACTTTAAAGGCAGACTCAACTTCTTAAGAGTTCCAGCACATTGAGCCCCATTTATCTCATCCACCTTTTCACTGACCTTCCAAAGGTGGACTGGCTGGAGAACCCCAGCTGTCCATTGTATTTGAAGTCCTTTTGAGTAGGGACTGGGCTAGAAGTGTTCTTCTGCCTGATCCCCAGATGAAAAGGACGGGAGGAGAGTAACAGAGGAGTCTGCAGCCAGCTCCGATATACCCATGCCGGACCACAGAATCTGACTTCCAGCCCACTGTAGCACAGAGGTAGCTAGAGAGCAGAAAGTAGAGATTTGGCTCTCTCAGGGATCTTGGAGAGAACTTTGTTTCCTTCAGCTTTTGAGATATCTTCCCTTCCCTCATAAGGATGAGACTCAGGGTTTCCTGATAGGGCAGTGCCCTCTAAAATGGACTTTGGGAATAATTTGGCCAACTGGTTCTTTTTGAAAGTATTACTATTTGGAGGGTTGTAACTAAAGTCCTAATACCTTGGGAATCTGTTCCTGGTGAACATTACTTAAAGACAGGTACACCTGCATACATAACAGAAAAACCACAAAGTTAAGAAGAGGTTTATGTCTTTCTCACTTAAAAATGAAAAAATCAGCTGGGAGCAGTAGCTCACACCTGTGATTTCAGCACTTTGGGAGGCAGAGGCAGAAAGATCGCTTGAGCCCAGGAGTTATAGACCAGCCTGGGCAACATAATGAGACCCCATTGCTGCAAAAAAAAAAAAAAAAATTCTAATTAGTTGGGTGTGCTGGAATGCACCTGTAGTCTCAGCTACTTAGGAGGTTGAGATGGGAGGATTGCTTGAGTCCCAGGAGTTCAAGATTGCAGTGAGCTTTGATCATGGCATTGCACTACAGTCTGGGTGACAGAGCAAGACCCTGTCTCTTAAAACAAACAAACAGGGCCGGGCGCGGTAGCTCAAGCCTGTAATCCCAGCATTTTGGGAGGCTGAGACGGGCGGATCACGAGGTCAGGAGATTGAGATCATCCTGGCTAACCCGGTGAAACCCCGTCTCTACTAAAAAAATACAAAAAACTAGCCTGGCAAGGTGGCGGGCGCCTGTAGTCCCAGCTACTTGGGAGGCTGAGGCAGGAGAATGGCGTGAACCCGGGAGGCGGAGCTTGCAGTGAGCTGAGATCCGGCCACTGCACTCCAACCTGGGCGACAGAGCGAGACTCCGTCTCAAAAAACAAACAAACAAACAAACAAAAAAACACATCTTCTGTGTGGTTTACAGAGGCCTGCATGGGAAGCAGCCCACAACATGGGCTCCCTGGCCTTGCTGTTTCTCAGGCAGACCAAGCATGTAGCTAGTTTAAGGCCTATGTACTTCTTCCCCTCAACCTAGAACTTCTCAAGGAGGCCCACCCTGGCCACCTAACTCAGAATTACAACGCTCCCCACCCTCCTCTGCCTCATGCGCGCAATACCTAGCTCTATTTTCACACAATCTGACCTACTACATAATTTACCTAATTATTATGTTTATTGCTTATTGACTGTGTCCTTTCACTAGAATGTGAACTCAAGGACAGGACATTTTGTCTGCTTTGTTTACTGATGTATCACAAGTGACCAGAACAACATGTGCCTCATAATAAGGCTGATAGATGAGTGACAGAGTAACATGACAGAGCTGCAGTTCAAACCAGAGTGTATCTGACTCTTCAGCCTTCATTCAGGCCTTTTTTTTTTAAGTCAGTGTGCAGATTGCATACAGTGGAGTGCATGGGTTTTGGATATAAGGCCTGTGGGTTTCTGCTGGTGTGTAGGCCCTGTGACGTTACCGTGGGTGTTGTTAGCCAGAGGGCTCCCTCATATCCCTTCCAATCAGTGCCTCCACTTGTCTCAGTCACTGTACTGGCATCACCACATGTTGGTCTTACCTGTTCTTGAACTTCACAGGGATGGTAAGACAGTCTTTGGGTCTGGCTCTTCCGGCTCAGTGTAGTGGTTTTGAATCATCCATGTTGTCACATGTATCATAGTTTGGTCTTTTTGGTATACTACATTTTGTTTGTTCATTCTTCAGTTGGTGGGTGTGTTGTTTCCAGTATAGGACCATTGTGAGTGGAGCTGCTTTAAACATTATTTTTTAATTTTTTATTTAATTTTAAAATTGACCAATGATAATTGTACATCTTCATGGGGTACATAGAGATGTTTTGATACATACAATGTATGATTAACAGAGCAGGGGAATTAGCATACTCGTCATCTCAAACTCTGATCGTTTCTTTGTGTTGAGAACATTGACTATCCTCCTAGCTATCTATAATTAATATTATTAACTGTGGTCATCTTTCTGAACACTAGAGCTTATTCCTCCTATCTAGCTGTAATTTTGTACCCTTTAAGAAATCTCTCCATTTCCCTCCCCTTCCCCTGCTATTCCCAGCCTGTAGTATCATCTGTTCTACTTTTTACTTCTATGAGATTAACTTTTTTAGCTTCCATGTGTGAGTGAGAACATGCAGTGTTTTACTTTCTATTCCCAGCTTATTTCACTTAACATAATATTCTCAGTTCCATCCATATTGCTGCAAATGACAGGATCTCTCACTTTTTTATGGCTGAATAGTACTCCATGGTGTGTGCACACCACATTTTCTTTATCTCTTCCTCTGTTGTCGGACCCCTAGGTTGATTCTGTCTCTTGGCTATTGTGAACGGTGCTGCAGTAAACATGGGGGTCTGCATTGTCTCCCTGATACAATAATTTCCTTTCCTTTGAACAGATTCCCAGTAGTGGGATTGCTGGATCATGTGGTAGTTCCATTTGTAGTTTTTTGAAGGAAACTCCATGCTGTTCTCCATAGTGGCTGCACTAGTTCACGTTCACTAGTTACAACAGTGTAGAAGAGTTGGCTTTTCTCTGTATCCTCTCCAGCATTTGTCATTTTTTGTCATTTTAATAGTAGCCAGCCCAACTGGGGAATATGATACCTCATTGTGGTCTCGATTTGCATTTCCCTGATGATTAGGGATGTTGAATTTTTTTTATATGTTCGTTGGCTATTTGTATGTTTTCTTTTGAGAAATGTCGGTTCAGATCGTTTGCAGATTTTTTGCTGAGATATTTCAGTTCTTTATATATTCTAGATATTAATTGCCCATCAGATGAGTAGTTTGCAAATATTTTATCTTATTCTTTTCACTCTGTAGATTGTTTCCTTTGCTGTGCAGAAGCTTTGAACATTCTTGTACCTGTCTTATTGTGGTGTGCCTTCCTTTCTCTTGGGTTCCCTTGGGAGCTGGGTATAGGAGTAGACACACACACACACACACACACACACACACACACACATATATATAAAATCTAATCAACTACCAAATGGTTTTCTCAAGTAACTGTACCATTTTCCACTGTCCCCAGCCATATGTATAAGTTCCTGTTACCCTACATCTTCACCAGCACTTGGAATTATCAGCCTTTATAATTTTGCTGTAAAATTATTTTCTGCTGTAGAAAAACAAAGCAGAAGTGTCATCAGGGAAGGACTCTTCCCTTCAGGCCTTGGATCCTACATTTTCACTGCATGAGAAGCGCCCACCAGGGAAACATAGGGTAGCAAGAAACTTGGGGTGGGCAGCTAACTAACTCAGCTTCCTAAACAATGAGACTACTTCTTACAACGTCTTGCCAGACACAGTCAGTGTGAGTCATCCTCACAACTGTATCTGGGAGTCTTTGCATCAAATGTGTGCAAATGTGGGTTTATGGAGAAATTTATCTTATTTCCTTAGTGTTCTCTGTTATATTAAGATATATGTTTAAGGCCGGGCGCGGTGGCTCAAGCCTGTAATCCCAGCACTTTGGAAGGCCGAGACGGGCGGATCACGAGGTCAGGAGATCGAGACCATCCTGGCTAACACGGTGAAACCCCGTCTCTACTAAAAAATACAAAAAACTAGCCGGGCGCGGTGGCGGGCGCCTGTAGTCCCAGCTACTCGGGAGGCTGAGGCAGGAGAATGGCGTGAACCCGGGAGGCGGAGCTTGCAGTGAGCTGAGATCCGGCCACTGCACTCCAGCCTGGGCGACAGAGCGAGACTCCGTCTCAAAAAAAAAAAAAAAAAAAAAGATATATGTTTAAAACGTTCACTTATAATTAAAATAATTTCTTGTAATTTGCTAATAAAATGCTTTATACCAACTTAAATTGGTCCCTGGACTGTGATAGGCCTGTGTGCATCATGTCTTGACTACTCCTGTGTGACCTAGGGACGTTTTCTTAACTCTTCCAGCATCTGTATCTGTAAAATAGGTATAATACCCACCTCTTAGCATTACCATGAAACTTAAAAGAGATAATGAAATGCATGTCAGGCAACTAGTACATGATAGATGCTGAATGAGGGATAGACATTTTCTTGTACTTTGAAGAGTTAGAATACATTTGAGTCCCCAAGTCCCCTTGAGTCATGCCATTGAAAACAAACAAAAACATCATGTTGAACTGATTGCCACAGGTTTCAAAATCTGTGTGCTGTGTTACATTTCTGTGAAAACATGGAACATATCCAGTCTTGCTGTTGCTTTACCTAAGGTACTAAATCTTTCTTGGCCATCTTGTTAACATAAGGTGCTATGGCAGAAAGGCCTGTCTTATCTCTTTATTCAACAAATATTTATTGGTCTGTGATGTTTTTTCCTCCTAACATAATTCTGCCATGTTATCCTATGAAGTATTTATCTAAGAGCCTTCTGAGGCATAATAGAGCAGTGGTACAGAGCGTAACGTGATTGTTTGCCTTTCCCGCTGGACTGTGTAGCCCACATCCTTCTACAACTCCAACAACTGGTTCAGTACCAGGCGCAGAGCAAATGTTCTCTAAATGTGGGCAGTGTTGAATGAGTGAAGAATCTTAAGCAGAGAAGAAACGCATGTCCCTGACTGACTCCTGTGAGACTTTTATCTTGCAGTGAGTTTATTCAGCAGCCACAAATCAATTTGAAGGTGGAAAATGTTTGCTTTGAAAACAAGGAAAAACCTAACCCATCAGAAGCGTTCATGATTGGCAGTCTGCAAGAGTTGATCATACATATTGAGTTATTCTCGTCATACCCAACTAAAACAGAGCCGAGAAACTAGGGGAAAGGCACTCAGGGCATTGCTCCAGAAATGGTATTCTCTGCAAACCTGGCTGCTGAAACTGCCTGCTATAACCTGAAACCCGTTTTATCTGATGTCTACTGTGATGACGTGCTGCAACTCTAAGACTAGTTTTGCCCACCATTGTCACTCACCTGTCAGAGCTTGCCAATTTCCCAAAACCTTACTTGTGCCGATGAACTTTCTCGAAGAGCAATAGTAACATTTCTCTTTTTTATAAAACATCTAAGCTTCTCTTTGTTCTTTGAACATACCGAAGATTACCTGATCTACAGGTATGCCCCCAATTGCAGCAGTTTTTTCCTCCTCAGATAAAACATTTGAATTTCAGAGACTTGTTTCTATTGTATTTGATTTTGGCAAGCCTCAGATGAGGATGAACGTTGGGCATATTCAGTCTTTTCCTTTTGCTCATCGCAGTCATGTCCCATTTCGTTTTGAGCCATCATTTTGTGCCTTGATGAAGGCACAAAATTCAGTTAAACAATGTACATAGTTAGCTACTTTTGTTTGTTTGTTTTTTGTTTTTGAGATGGAGTCTCCCTCTGTCACCCAGGTTGGAGTGCAATGGCGCACTCTCGGCTCACTGCAGCCTCCGCCTCCTGGGTTCAAGCAATTCTCCTGCCTCAGCCTCCCACGTTTCTTTTTATTTTTAAGAGACTGGGATCTTTCTATGTTGCCCAGGCTGGCCTCGAACTCCTGGGCTCAAGCAGTCCTCCCACCTCAGCCTCCTGAGTAGCTGGGACTGCAGGAGTTAACTACCTTTCTGAATAGCCACATCTCCAGTCCCTGCTTCCTCCTCTAACTCTGCCCTTCTTGGCCACCTCTTTTAAAGGCTCTTGTGATTATATAGGGCCCACCCAGATAATCGAGGATAATCTCCCCATCGCAGGAGCCTTAACGTAATCACATCTGCACAGTCCCTTTTGCCATGGGACTTTGCCAAGGTACCATATTCACAGGTTCCAGGGATTAGGAGATGACATCTGGGTGGTGGGGGTTGGGTATTCGGTCCACCACAAGGAGATTAGAGTTAGAATCCAGCTCTGTCACTTACTAGCTAAGTGAATTTGGGCAGGTCACTACTCCACTTGAAATATTTTCTGTTGCATACATAGAATAGTGAGCCCCCAACACACATCCACACAGTCCTATTTTTGAGGTCTAGGTGAAATAATATAGACGAAGAGACCTGATAAGTTTTCATACATTGTATTTGATTTTGATTCTAGCTTAAAGCAAAGAAAGATTGATTTTTTTTCTTTGTGTTAGTCAGCAGGTCTTTGAAAGTACTTGGGTGACTGGGCGTGGTAGCTCATGCCTGTAATCCTAGCACTTTGCAAGGCCAAGGCAGGTGGATCACCTGAGGTCAGGAGTTTGAGACCAGCCTGGCTAACATGGTGAAACCTGTCTCTACTAAAAATACAAAAAGTAGCCGGGTATGATAGCGGGCGCCTGTAATCCCAGCTACCCAGAAGGCTGAGGCAGCAGAATTGCTGAAACCCGGGAGGCGGAGGTTGCAGTGAGCCAAGATCGTGCCGCTGCACTACAGCCTGGGCGACAGAGAGAGACTCTGTCTCAAAAAAAAAAAAGAAAGAAAGAAAAAAAAGAAACTACTTGGGTGAGGTTAATTCAAAACCAGAATTTAGTTCTGTTGACCTGGATCCTCCTTTAAAAAAAAAAAAAAAACAAAACATGAATTATATTAATTTCTTCACATACTTTTGTTAATCTGATTTTAACTAGAAACCATTTTAGGAAACTTAATGTGACAAATATTTGCCGAGCAACTGTACTGTGCCCAGCATTTGGGCAGATGCTGGGGGGAGAGTGGTAGAGGGGCAAGCCTGCTGCCTGCCCACCGGAAGTTACACTCCAGTGGCAGGATAGGAGTTGTGCTGGGGACACATCACAGACTTTGCAAGGCATTGGGGGAAGTTCTCCTGGCAAAAATGCATAACCCAAGGCTGAAGAGGCGTTAGCTGGCAGGCTGGTGCCAACAGAAGGAACAGCAACCTCCAAAGGCCCCGAGGTGAGAGGGTGGCACTGCCAAGGAGCCAAAGGAAAGTTAGTGTGGCTGGAGCAGAGGGAGGGCAGTGGAGACGCAAGACAGGGCTCTGAGCAGGGCCTAGAGGGCCTCAGCACGGAGGAAAAAAGAGGCATGAAATCCAGTCGGATTATCTGGACTTGTCATGACTCTAGTCAGCAACATCCCTCATGTGTCCCGTTCCCCAGAACCTCTCCCAGGAGAAGAATGTTTGAAGACTTTGACCACCCGGGCAGCCACAGAAAGGCAGCGTCCAGAGTCTCCCTCCTACTCCTGCTGGAAGTCCAGGGTGGCCCTGCTGTGGTAAGGCCAAGGTCAAGTCAGAGCAGAGTTACAGGGACTCCACAGTGAGGGACAATCTTGTCACTTTTGAGTTGCAGGGAATTTCTTGATTTGTGGCACTGAAGATGTTCTGCATATTTGGAGCAAAATGCAGCTGAAATAGAATTTGTGACCATTTAACCATTTCCTGCCAAATGGTGTATGTTTTGTTTGTGTGGATTATCTTCTCTTGCTAAAGATTTATATCTATACATCTGTCAGGTGTGATCAGGTGGAAAGTAGAAGAGGAACTGTGTGATTCTCCTCCCTTGGTCTCCTCTTCCCCCTCAGAAATGGCTCCAACATACTAGGCAAGAAAAGTGTGTTGCCTTTGGCTTGAGATAAATGACATCCATGGAAGTTCACACAATAATGTACCTTTTGACACTTACTTTTAGAAGCTGGGCATGGTGGCATGTGCCTGTAATCCTGGCTACTCAGGAGGCCAAGATAGGGAGGATCTTTGGGCCCAAGGATCCAGTCTGGGCAACATAGTGAGACCTATCTCTTAAAAGTATAAACATTAAGTAAGAGGGGATAATCTTTCACTGAGACAGGGGACCCCTGGGACTGAGGACAGCGTTCTTACATTCTTACTTCAGGTAAGGCAGGTTGCCTAACCAGTTGTTCATCACTTTTCTCATAAGTTCCTTGCATATGACAGTATCTTCCTTCCCTGTTTTTCTAGGCTATTCAGCTTGACTCTGAAGAAACTCGTCATGCTAAAAGAAATGGACAAAGATCTTAACTCAGTGGTCATTGCTGTGAAGCTGCAGGTGAGTGGGGCAGGACTGTTGGTTCAGGGCCCAGGGAAGCTGGATAACCATTTGCCCACTGCTGGGGCTTCAGAAACACCACTGGGACCACCTCTGGCTTCCTCCTCTCAGCACAGCAAGGTGCACAGTGGAAAGATGACAGAGCTCACGGGACCTTCTGAGCCCAGCTCTGCCTCTTGGTTAAGGCACTCAGTTTCTTCAAACCTTTCTTTGTCTGAAGAACAGAAATGGTTTTTCCTACACATACTATGAGGGTCAAGTGATATGGATCCTAAAGTGTTTATTATAAACTACTCAGAAATTACTAGGCTGGCTAGCATTGGTTTCCGTCTTAGTCCCAGGATTGCTAGATCCAGGTAGATGCACGGGTGTGGGAAGCACTTCAGAGGTTTTCTTTATTTTTTTTTTTGAGATGGAGTCTTGCCCTGTCTGTCACCCAGGCTGAGTGCAGTGGCGCGATCTCGGCTCACTGCAAGCTCTGCCTCCCAGGTTCATGCTGTTCTCCTGCCTCTCAGCCTCCCAAGTAGCTGGGATTACAGGTGCCTGCCACCATGCCTGGCTAAATTTTTGTATTTTTAGTAGATACAGGGTTTCACCGTGTTAGCCAGGATGGTCTCGATCTCCTGACCTCGTGATTCGCCTACCTCGGCCTCCCAACGTGCTGGCATTACAGGCGTGAGCCACCGTGCCCAGCCTGCACTTCGGAGGTTTTCTATAGCGTGGAAGAAACTTATAGATTGTTATTTCAGACTGGGCAATTTAAAGTTTACTGGGATATTTTATCTTCTATATAAATCCCACCTATAACTCCTTACATTTAGTATTTTCAAGGGACCCACAACATTTCACAAACATTTGTGCTCTTAAGTATTCCTGAATTTAAGGAAAGGAGAAGGGAAAAGCTGAATTATAGAAGGGCTCAGGAATTTACCTGTTGCCAGCTAATTACCAAACGGCAGAACTGGGACCAGAAACTAAAGAGTGGGTAATTTGTGTGCTCATTAAATCTCATTACCAGACCTCCCTTAACTGATTAATCCTTTCTGCTCATGACTCCCTGGAGTAGAGAGAGATTCTGCAGTGCCTCTGGAGTCACTAAATAATGACTGGAGTCTTCAGCTTAAGGATGGTGTATTTACTGAATTCTTATTCCTTGAAAAATAGCAAACTGTGATAACTCCCTACTAACCAGAATATTTTATTAGCTAGTTCACCTACTATGCTGCAATTTATTGTACTATATCACCTTCATTAAAATCTACTTCTATATCACTCTCAGTGTGTGAATCATACATTGAGGTGCCTGGGCCTCATTCTGGGATAAATACATTAGTCCCAAATACATAATTTAGTCTTCAAAACTTAAAATGTTGGGCCGGGCGTGGTGGCTCACGCCTGTAATCCCAGTACTTTGGGAAGCTAAGGTGGTGGACCACCCAAGGTCAGGAGTTCGAGACCAGCCTGGCCAACATGGTGAAACCCCGTCTCTACTAAATATACAAAAATTAGCCAGGCATGCCTGTAGTCCCAGCTACTCAGGAGGCTGGAGCAGGAGAATTGCTTGAGCCTTTGAGGGAGAGGTTGCAGTGAGCTGAAATTGTGCCACTACACTCCAGCGTGGGTGACAGAGTGAGACTCCATCTCAAAACAACAACAACAAAAACTTAAAATGTTTTAATTACTCATGAATCCCTGTGTGTCCCACCTTATATTCTAATTCCCTGTTCATTTTATGAATAATTCCTTCCAAATCTATGAAGTGTTCCCAGACACTGTTTGTTGGGAAAGCGACTGTGGGACAGCGATGTGAACTGTTAGTGTCTTGTCCTCCTCTCCTGATTTTGGTCCCCATTTCTAGGTCACAGGCAGTGTTCCCATTTTCAGGAATTGCTTCCTTTGCTAAAGAATGTTGCTGTTCTGTGCCAACACCATTGGGGTGGTTTTGAAAGTTCCCTACTGAGTTTGCCATCCCTGCAGCTAAATGCTTTTGCCAAAGAAATAATTTATTTCCTGATTAAATATTTAGCATTCTATAATTCTAAATTATACCAAAACTGCAAATATTTTGAATTTTTAAATTGTTCTCCTTCCAAGTGGCTGAAAGTAATTACAGATGTCACCACATTCATTTATTCAGTCACTTATGTATGCATTCATATAATAAATACTTATTGAGCATCCATTATGTGCCAAACATTGTTCTAGGCACAGGGGATACAGCAGTGATCAAAACAGACAAAAATCCCTGCCATTAACAAGCACTGAGCAGTGATTCCCCAAAGGAGATCTGCAGACTCTGAAGTCTCTAAGACACTTTCAGGGGGTACAGGAGGCTACAACTATTTTCATGATAATACTGTGGCATTATTTGCCTTTTCAGCATGTTGACTTTTGCACTGAAAGTACAAAAGCAACAGTGGATAAAGCTGCTGGTGCCTCAGCACAAATGCACCCAGTGTCCCAGGAGTCATTGTGTTGTTTACCATCTCATGAGTGAAATAAGAAGATAAAAGGGCTAGGCACAGTGGCGCTCCCCTGTGGTCCCAGCTACTTGAGAGGCCAGGGCAAGAGGGTCACTTGAGCCTAGGAGCTGGCTGGAATGAGCTGTTTGTGCCAGTGCACTCCGGCCTGGGCGACAGAGCGAGACTCCGACTCAAAAAAAGGGAGAGAAAGCCAGTTTTGCTTAAGAATGTTCTCAAGAAAGCAGTAAAACTTGTTCATTTATTACATCTCAACCTTGAGTCTGCGTCTTTCTCATACTGCGTGTGATGAGATGGGAAGTATACACTGAGCACTTCTGCCTCGCAGCAAAGTACGATGTCTGTCTCTAAGACTAGTGCCTGGGTGAGGTAGAGCTACTGAGTTGTGAACTACAGTAGCTGCTTTTTTTCATGAACACCATTTTTACTTCAAAGAGGGACTTATAGACAAACAGGTTATTTAGACTCAGGTGTTTGGAAAGTGTTTTCTTAAAAATGAACAGAGTTACCCTATCAATTCAAGGAAAACAACTTAGTTTTGGTTGCCAATGATAAATAAAATTCCTTTTTTTTTTTTTTTTTTTTTGAGACAGAGTCTTGCCCTGTTCAGTGGCGTGATCTTGGCTCACTGCAATCTCCATCTCCTGGGTTCAAGCGATTCTCCTGCATCAGCCTCCCGAGTAGCTGGGACTACAGGTGCCCACCACCACGCCCAGCTAATTTGTGTATTTTTGGTAGAGATGGGGTTTCACCATGTTGCCCAGGTTGATCTCGAACCTGTGACCTCAGGTAATCTGCCCACCTTGGCCTCCCAAAGTGCTGGGATTACAGGCATGAGCTACCACATCTGGCCAAAATTTGAGCTTTTAAGTGAAAATTAGAATTTTGGAAAACTTGTTTCTGTCACTGAAAGCTTAAAAGCTTCCCAGTTCTTAAAGACTTTTCTGAAGAAATCAGAAGTGATATTAAAGATTTTGAGTTTTTTATATTGTATAATATATAACATTTGAATATTTTCTAAATGACTAATGCATAAGGTTACAAAATCATGCTGGATAAAAGATCCTTTCAAAGAACAAAATAGACCAGTGGATTAGGTTTTTAACTTTCTATTTTAAAATAATTTTAAATATACCCAAGAGATGCAGGGATAGTCTAAAGAGTTCCTGTATACCCATCCAGCTTCTCCCAATGTTAACATCTCTCTTAAACATGGTACATTTATCAAAACTAAGAAATTATCATTGGTATGATACTATTAATTAAATTAGACTTCAGATTTCCTAGTGTTTTCATTAACATTCTTTTTCTATTAATTGGATTTTAACATATGAGAATATGAAAGTCTTATTGATATTATTTAAAATTCTACTTTGGAAAAAAAATTTTTACTTTGCAACTAATCTTGAAGAAACTACCACTTAGAGAGTTAATGGTATAGTATCAAAGGAAAATAGTCCACAACTGGCTGGTCACGATGGCTTATACCTGTAATCCCAGCACTTTGGGAGGCCAAGTGAGAGGATTGCTCAAGCCCAGGAGTTCGAGACCATCCTGGGCAACACAGCAAAACCCCATCTTTACCAAAAATAAAAACTATCTGGGCATGGTGGCGTATGCCTGCAGTCCCAGCTATTTGGGAGGCTGAGGCAGGAGGATTGCCTAAGCCCAGGAGTTCAAGTTTACCATAAGTTATAATCACACCACTGCACTCCACCCTGGGCAACAGAACGAGACCTTGTCTCTAAAAATAAAAAATAAAAATAAATAAAAAATTCCACAGTTGTCTAGAAAGGCTGTTAAAATGCTCCTCTTTCTTCCAGCTATAGATCACTTTGAGTCTGGATTTTCTGCATATACTCAACCAAACTAGTTTTGCAACACATTGAGTACAAAAATAGGAATGAGAATCTAGTTGTTTTCTATTAAGTCATTCATTAAAAAGATTTACAGAAATGTAAAACTATGCCATCTCTCTCATACACTGCTGTTGGGAATGTAAAATAATGCAGCCACTGTGTTGTTTTGTTTTGCTTTTGTTTTTATTTTAGAGACAAGGTCTTGCTGTGTTGCCCAGGCTGGTCTCAAACTCCTGGCCTCAAGCAATCCTCCCGCCTCGACCTCCCAGTGCTGGGATTATAGGCTTGTGCCACCATGCCTGGTTCTCAAAAGGTTAAAGACAGAGTAACCATATCAGAGTAACCATATATGACTTAGCAATTCTACTCCTAGGTATGTCCCCAAGAGAAATGAAAACACAAAAAATTAAAAAAATAAATAAATAAATAAAAAAAGAAAACACAAAAAATCTAACATGCAAATGTTCATAACAGAATTATTCACAAGCTAAAAAGTAGAAACAATACAAGTCCATCAGCTGATCAATGGATAAATAAAATGTGGTCTAGTCATACAGCTCCGGAATACTATTTGGCAATAAAAAAGAATGAAGTATATCCATGCTCCAGATGGATGAACCTTGAAAACGTGATGCTAAGTCAAAGAAGCAAGACACAAAAGGCCACATATTGTATGATTCCATTTATATGAAATAGGCAAATCCTTAGGGTCAGAAAATAGATTGTAGTTGCCAGGGGTTAGGGTGGGAGACGGGCAGACTGGGGAGGGTGATAATTAAAGAATATGAGGTTTCCTTGTTGAATGATGAGAATGTTCTGGCACTGACTGTGGCGATGGTTGCACAGCTCTAAACATACTGAAAGCCATTGAATTGTACACTTTAAATGGGTGAATTGTATGGTATTTGAATTATATCCCAGTAAAGCTATGATTTTTAAAAAAAACTATGTCTTCTCACTAAATTATTTTTGTTTCGGGAACATATTTTTCGTTTTAAAACTTTGTATATAAACACATAATAGGTTTATTGTTAATTTTAAATGGATTAATAAATATTTTAAAATATTTGTTTTAATTCATAATGTGGTGACTATTGATAGATAAACCTACATAAACAAAATATTAATAGATATATCTACATACACAAAAGCTTTTTGGGATTCTTTCTAAGAGTGTAAAAAGGGCCAGGCACAGTGGCTCATGCCTGTAATCCCAGCACTTCAGGAGGCTGAGGTGGGCAAATCACGAGGTCAGGAGATTGAGACCATCCTGGCTAACATGGTGAAACCCCATCTCTACTAAAAATACAAAAAATTAGCTGGGCATAGTGGTGGGCGCCTGTAGTCCCAGCTACTTGGGAGGCTGAGGCAGGAGAATGGCGTGAACCCGGGAGGCGGAGCTTGCAGTGAGCAGAGATCGCGCCACTGCACTCCAGCCTGGGCGACAGAGCGAGACTACGTCTCAAAAAAAAGAGTGTAAAAAGGTCCTGAGGCCAAAAATTTGAGAATTATTATAGTAAAAGGAAAGAAACAATAAACAAAATAAACGAGAAAATTATATGTAGGCATTCCTTAAAAATTTTGTTTTATTTTATGAGATGGAGTTTCACTCTTGTTGCCCAGGCTGGAGTGCAATGGCACGATCTCAGCTCACTGCACCCTCCGCCTCCCGGGTTCAAACGATTCACCTGCCTCAGCCTCCCAGATTGCTGGGATTACAGGCGTGCACCACCGCACCTCACTAATTTTTGGATTTTTAGTAGGCATGGGGTTTCACCATGTTGGTCAGGCTGGTCTCAAACTCCTGACCTCAAATGATCCACCCACCTTGGCCTCCCAAAGTGCTGGGATTACAGGTGTGAACCACCGTATCCAGCCACATTCCTTAAAATCTAATCCATTCCTGAAAATATGTTGGATGGCAGAAGCCTATATTTTATTATTTAAATGGGAAAAATAAGAAATACAGAATATTACAACACTATAATTGTGGTGTGTAAATTACTCATATTTTGAGTAGGAAGACTAAAAGATGAGCCTATCAAAAATAATAACTATGGGCCAGGTGCAGTTCATGCCTATAATCCCAGCTCTTTGGGAGGCTGAGGTAGCTGGGTCACCTGAGGTCAGGAGTTCGAGACCAGCCTGGCCAACATAGTGCAGCCCTGTCTCTACAAAAAATACAACATTAGCCAGGCATGGTGGCACATGCCTGTAATCCCAGCTACTCAGGAGGCTGAGGCAAGAGAATCACTTGAACCCATGAGGCAGAGGTTGCAGTGAGCCAAGATGGCACCACTGCACTCCAGCCTTGGCAAAAGAGCAAGACTCTATCTCCAAAAAGAAAAAAAAAAAAAAGAGGGAGGTGGGATGAAGTTGAAGTGTAGAGTTTTTATTGGTTTTCTCTTTGCTTCTTTATTTTTTGTTTTTGCAATCAGAGTTAAGTTACCATTCAGTTTTTAATGATGGGTTGTAAGATGTTATTTGCAAGCCTCATGGTAACCGCAAATCAAAAAACCCTGTAACAGATACACAAAAAGCAAAAAAATAAAAAGCAAGAAATTAAAACATACCATCCGAGAGAATCACTTTCACAAAAAGAAAGACAAGAAGGAAAGAAGGAAGGAAGACCACAAAACAACCAGAAAACAAATAACAAAATGGCAATAGTAAGTCCTTACTTATCAATAATAACATTGAATATAAATGGACAAAATTCTGCAATCAAAAGACATGGAGTAGTTGAATGCATTAGAAAACAAGACCCAGCTGGGCATGGTGGCTCATGTCTGTAATCCCAGCACTTTGGGAGGCTAAGGTGGGCAAATCACGAGGTCAGCATTTCAAGACCAGCCTGGCCAACATGGTGAAACCCCATCTGTACTAAAAATACAAAAAATTAGCTTGGTGTGGTGGTGCACGCCTGTAATCCCAGCTACTCGGGAGGCTGAGGCAGGAGAATTGCTCGAATCTGGGAGGCGGAGGTTGCAGTGAACCCAGATTGCACCACTGCACTCCAGCCCAGGCAACAGTGCAAGACTCTGTCTCAAAAAAACAAAACAAAACAGGACCCAGCTAGGCACAGTGGCTCATGCCTATAATCCCAGCACTTTGGGAGGCTGAGACGAAAATATTGCTTGAGCCCAGGGGTTTGAGACCAGCTTGGGCAACATAGTGGAATCCTGTGTCTACAAAGAATTTGAAAAATTAGCTGGGTGTAGTGGTAGACCTACTCAGGAGTCTGAGGTAGGAGGATCACTGGAGCTCAGGAGGTTAAGGCTAAAATGAGCTATGATTGTGCCAGTGCACTCCACCTTGGGCAACAGAGTGAGATGCTGTCTCAGAAAAACAAAAACAAAAACATGACCCAAACATCTGTTGCCTACGAGAAACACGCTTGACCTGTAAAGACACATAGAGACTAAAAATAAAGGGTTGGAAAAATATACTCTGTGCAAATGGAAACAAAAAAAAAAAAAAAAAAGAGAGAGTAGGCATAGCTCTACTTACATCAGACAAAATAGATTTCAAGACAAAAATTGTAAAAATTGACAAGGTCATTATATAACGATAAAGGGGTCAACTCAGCAAGAGGATATAACAATTGTAAATATATATGCACCTAACACTGGAGCACCCAGATATATAAATCAGATATTATTAGAGCTAAAGAGAGTGTTAGACTCCAGTACAACAATAGCTAGAGACTTTAACACCCCACTTTCAGCATTGGACAGATTATCCAGACAAAATAAACTAAGAAACATCAGACTTAACTGCACTATAGACCAAATGGACCTAATAGATATTTACAGAACATTTCTTCCAATGGCTGCAGAATACACTTTTTTTTTTCCTTAGCACGTGGATCATTCTCAAGGATAGGCCATATGTTAGGTCACAAAACAAGTCTTAAAACATTAAAAAAAAAAAAGTTGAGGCCAGGCATGGTGACTCACGCCTGTAATCCCAGCACTTTGGGAGGCCAAGGTGGGTGGATCATGAGGTCAAGAGATCAAGATCATCCTGGCCAACATGGTGACACCCCATCTCTCCTAAAAATACAAAAATTAGCTGGGCGTGGTAGCAGGCGCCTGTAGTCACAGCTACTCAGGAGGCTGAGGCAGGAGAATTGCTTGAATCCTGGAGGTGGAGGTTGCAGTGAGCGGAGATTGTGCCACTGCACTCCAGCCTGGGCAACAGAGCGAGATTCTGTCTCAAAAAAAAAAAAAAGTTGAAATAATATCAAGCATCTTCCCTGACCATAATGGAATAAAACTAGAAATCAGTAACAAGGAATTTCGAAAGCAATACACACACATGGAATTAAACCATATGCTCCTAAATGACCAGTGGATCAGTGAATAAATTAAGAAGGAAACTGAAATTTTCTTGAAACAAATGATAATGGAAACATAACATATCAAAACCTATGGGATACATCAAAAGCAGTACCAAGGGGGAAGTTCATAGCTAAGTGCCTACATCAAAAAAGAAGAAAAACTTCAAATAACCTAATGATGCTTCTTAAAGAACTAGAAAAGCAAGAGCAAACCAAACCCCAAATTAGTAGAAGAAAAGAAATAATGAACATCATAGCAGAAATAAATAAATTTGAAAAAAAAAATCAACAAAACAACTTTTGGATTTTTGTGTGTGTTTTGTTTTGTTTTGTTTTTGAGATGGAGTCTTGCTCTGTCACCCATGCTGGAGTACAGTGGTGCAATGTCAGCTCATTGCAACCTCTGCCTCCCAGGTTCAAGTGATTCTCCTGCCTCAGCCTCCCAAGTAGTTGGGATTACAGGCGTGCACCACCATGATGGCTAATTTTTGTATTTTTAGTAGAGACGAGGTTTCACCTTATTTGCCAGGCTGGTCTCAAACTCCCAACCTCAGGTGATCCGCTTGCCTTGGCCTTCAGTGCTGGAATTACAGGCATGAGCCATCATACCCGGCCAAAGAGTTGTTTTTTGAGAAGACAAAATAGACAAACCTTTAGCCAGACCAACTAAGAAAAAGAGAAGACACAAATAAATCAGAGATGAAAAAAGAGGCGACTGACATTGCAGAAATTCAAAGGATCATTAGTGGCTGCTATGAGCAGCTGTATACCAATAAACTGGAAAACCTAGAAGAAATGGATAAATTCCAGGGAAGATACAGCCTACCAAGATTGAACCATGAAAAAATTCAAAACCTGAATAGACCAGTAACAAAAAAAAAAAAAAAAAAATAGCTAGATGCCATCAACATAGTCTCCCAGCAAACAAAAGCCCAGGCCTTGTTAGCTTCACTACTGAATGTTACCAAACATTTAAGAAGAACTATTCCAAAACATAGAGAATACTTCCAGACTCAATCTGTGAGACCAGTATTCCCCTGATACCAAAACCAAAGAAAGTGACAGGGCAGTATCTCTGATTAACATTAATGCAAAAATCGTCAAGAAAATACTAGCAAACAGAGTTCAGCAACACATTAAAAACATCATTCATCATGACCAACTGAGATCCCGGGGATGCGCAAGGATGGTTCAGCATACACAAATCAATTAATGTGATACATCATATCAACAGAATGAAGGACAAAACCCATGTGATAATCTCAATTGATGCTGAATGGCTGGGCATTGTGGCTCCCGCCTGTAATCCCAGCACTTTGAGAGGCCAAGGTAGGTAGATCGCTTGAGGCCAAGAGTTTGAGACCAGCCTGGGCAACATGGCAAAACCTCATCTCTGGTGGGGGGAATGTATATATACACACATATATATGTATATTTTTTTTTTCTGAAAAAGCATTTGATAAAATTCAACAAGCCTTCATGATAAAAATCCTCAAAAAATGGATATGAAAGAAACATACCTCAACACAATAAAAACTGTATGTGACACATAGCTTGTATCAGACTGAACGGAGAAAAAAACTGAAAGCCTTTCCTTTAAGATCTAGAACAAGACAAGGATCCCCACTTTCACCACTGTTATTCAGTATAATAACTAGAAGTCCTAACTAGAGCAGTCAGGCAAGTGAAAGAAATAAAGGCATCCAGATTGGAAAGGAAGAAGTCAAATTATCCTTGTTTGCAGATGATATGCTCTTATATGTGGAAAAACCTACACTTCACAAAATAACTAGTAGAACTGATAAAATCAGTGAAGTTGCAGGATACGAAATCAACATACAGAAATCAGTAGTATTTCTATATGTCAACAGTGAACAATCTGAAAAAGAAATCAAGAAAGTAATCCCATTTACAAGAGCTACAAGTAAAATAGGATACCTAGGAATAAACTTAACCAAAGAAGTGAAAGATGTCTATATTAAAAACTGTAAAACATTGATGCAAGAAATTTAAAAGGACACAAAAAGTGGAAAGATATTCCATATTCATGGATTGGAAGAATCAATATTGTTAAAATGTCCATACCACCCAAAGCAATCTACAGATTCAGTGCAATCCCTATCAAAATACCAATGACGGCCGGGCGCGGTGGCTCAAGCCTGTAATCCCAGCACTTTGGGAGGCCGAGACGGGCGGATCACGAGGTCAGGAGATCGAGACCATCCTGGCGAACACGGTGAAACCCCGTCTCTACTAAAAAAATACAAAAAAACTAGCCGGGCGCGGTGGCGGGCGCCTGTAGTCCCAGCTACTCCGGAGGCTGAGGCAGGAGAATGGCGGGAACCCGGGAGGCGGAGCTTGCAGTGAGCTGAGATCCGGCCACAGCACTCCAGCCTGGGTGACAGAGCAAGACTCCGTCTCAAAAAAAAAAAAAAAAAAAAAAAAATACCAATGACATTCTTCACAGAAATAGAAAAACAATCCTAAAATGTATATGGAACCACAGAAGACCCAGAATAGCCAAAGCCATCCTGAGCACAAAGAAGAAACCTAGAGAAATCACATTATCTGACTTCAAATTATACTACAGAACTATAGTAACCAAAACAGCCTGGTACTGGCATAAAAACAAACACCTACACCAATGGAAGAGAATAGAGAATCTGGCAATAAATCCATACATCTACAGTGAACTAATTTTCAACAAAGGTGCCAAGAGCGTATATTGGGGAAAGGACAATCTCCTCAATACATGATGCTGGAAAAACTGGATATCCACATGCAGAGGAATGAAACTAGACTCTTATCTCTCACTATATACAAAAATCAGATAAAAATTGACTGGATGCTTAAATCTAATACCTGAAACTATGACACTACTAAAAGAAAACATTTTTCCAACTGCTTTGGCCACTAAAATAATAAAAATAAAACATTGGGGGAACTCTCTAGGAAATTGATCTGGGCAGAGATTTCTTGTGTAATACCCAGCACTGGCGACCAAAGCAAAAATGGACATATGGGATCACATCAAGTTAAAAAGCTTCTGGGCCAGGCGCAGTGGCTCATGTTTGTAATCCCAGCACTTTGAGAGGCCGACAAGGGATCCGTTGTCCATCTGACAAGGGATTAATAACCAGAATATATAAGGAGCTCAAACAACTCAGGAAAATATCTAATAATCCTATTAAGAAATGGGCAAATGATCTGAATAGACATGTCTCAAAAGAAGACCTACAAATGATGAACAGGCATATGAAAGGGTGTGCAATCAGAGAAATGCTAATCAAAACTACAATGAGATATCATCTCACCCTGGTTCAAATGGCTTTTATCCAAAAGACAGGCAATAGTGAATGCTGGTGAGGATGTAGAGAAAAGGGAACCCTCATACACTGTTGGTAGGAATGTAAATTAGTACAGTGAATATGGAAAATAGTATGGAGGTTCCTCAAAAAACCAAAATAGTCCCATGTAGCACTATTCACAATAGCCAAGATTTGGAAGCACCTAAGTGTCCATCAACAGATAAATTGATGAAGAAAATGGTACATACACATAATGGAGTACTATGCAGCCATAAAAAAGAATGAGGTCCTGTCATTTGCAATAACATGGATGGAACTGGAGGATATTATGTTAAATAAGCCAGGCACAGAAAGACATACTTTGAATGCTCTCACTTACTTCTGGGAGTTAAAAATTAAAGTCATGGAGATAGTCTAATGATGGTTACCACAGGTTTGTACAGGCAGTGGGGCTGTGACGATAGTTAATGGATACAAAAACATAGAATGAGTAAGATCTGGTATTTGACCAAGCATGGTGGCTCACGCCTGTAACCCTAGCACTTTGGAAGGCTGAGGTGGGAAGATCCCTTGAGTCCAGTAGTTTGAGAGCAGCCTGAGCACTGTAGTGAAACCCCATCTCTTTTTTTTTTTTTTTTTTTTTTTGAGACAGAGTCTCGCTCTGTTTCCCAGGCTGGAGTGCAGTGGCACGATCTTGGCTCACTGCAAGCCCCGCCTCCCGGGTTCACACCATTCTCCTGCCTCAGCCTCCTGCGTAGCTAGGACTACAGGCGCCCACCACCATGCCTGGCTAATTTTTTGTATTTTTAGTAGAGACAGGGTTTCACCATGTTAGCCAAGATGGTTTCGATCTCCTGACCTCCTGATCCGCCCACCTTTGCCTCCCAAAGTGCTGGGATTACAGGCGTGAGCCATCACGCCTGGCCCCATCTCTATTTTTTAAAACCTTTTTTTTTTTTTTTGAGACGGAGTTTCGCTCTTGTCACCTAGGCTGCAATGCAATGGCACAATCTCAGCTCACTGCAACCTGCACCTCCCAGGTTCAAGTTATTCTTCTGCCTCAGCCTCCCAAGTAGCTGGGATTACAGGCACGCACAACCATGCCCAGCTAATTTTTGTATTTTTAGTTAGAGACGGGATTTCACCATGTTGCCCAGGCTGGTCTTGAACTCCTGACCTCAGGTGGTCCACCTGCCTCGGCCTCCCAAAGTGCTGGGATTACAGGCATGAGCCACCACGCCCAGCCAAAAAAATTTTTTAATTATAAAATTTTTTTAAAGTGTTTTAAAGATCTGTGATATTTTATAGTGCAACAGAGCAATTACAGTCAATGTTAATTTATAGTACATTTAAAACTGAAAGTATAATTGGAATATTTGTAACATAAATAAATGATAAATGCTTGAGGTGATGGACTCCATATAACCTGATGTGATTATTACATGTCGTATGCCTGATCAAAATGTCTTATGTACTTCATAAATATACCTACTATATACCCATAAAAATTATTAATTAAAAAATTGAAATAAAGAATAAATGAAAAATAACAGTTATTCTTCAGACATCCAAGAAACCCCAACCAGTTTCCTCAAATATCACTATAATACTCTTAATTTTTTTTTTTCGAGAATGGGATCTCACTATGTTGCCCAGGCAGCCCTTGTACTCCTGGGCTCAAGCTATCCTTCCACTTCTGCCTCCTTAAGTGCTGGGATTATAGATGTGAGCCACCACACCCAGCAACAATACTGTTAAACATCTATATGAAAAGAATTTTTGGTTTAAATAAAAAGCATTTAAAACACCAGTAACCTGGCTAGTTGCAGTGGTTCGTGCCTGTAAATCCCGGCACTTGGGAGGCCAAGGCAGGTGGATCACCTGAGGTCAGCAGTTCAAGATGAGCCTGGGCAACATGGTGAAACCCCATCTCTACTAAAAATACGAAAATTAGCTGGGCGTTGTGGCGCACTCCTGTAGTGTCAGCCACTTGGGAGGCTGAGGCAGGAGAATCACTTGAGCCTGGGAGGCGGAGGTTACAGTAAGTCAAGATTGTGCCACTGTACTATAGCCTGTGCAACATAGTGAGACTCCGTCTCAGAATAATAGTAATAAAACACCTGTAACCTAATTTTAAAAATATATTAATATTAATAAATATTTTAATGTGCTATAATGTTACTTTAATATTTAGATATAAATGGTTTTGCTTCTATACTGCAAATGAAGATATACTGTTATATAGATAAACAAATGATACAAAAGTATATTAAAAATAATTTTGAAATTGGACCCTGGTTGGTAGTGCCCCAGGCACCTGGAAGAAGCAAATACTGGAACCCATGAAAGCTAAACCCTTGGGGAAGGGTAGGAAAGACAAGGACAGTAGCGCACCATGCTTGAAAGGGCCGGACCTGGCTGTGATCCCGTGATACACTGCACTCTGCATCCTGCTACCTGCACACGCAGATTCCTTCTAGCGAGTTTGAAATTCAGATAGTGAATTTGGGATAGAAAGTTTTACAGGTATTTAGAGCACATACTTGGGTGGTGATAGTTAATATGATCATATAATGAGGCTACTGCTATTGGAAGGTGATGTCTGATAGTGACAATAAATAAGATAAAGGGGATGGAGAGGGCTGGGGTGGAGGAAGTTAACAGATTCCCTACGGTGGTCACGGTAGACCTGGTTGAGAAGATGTCTTTTACCTAAAGACTTTGAGGGAGGTGAGGGCCGTTCAGGTATCTGGAAGAAGAGCCTTCCAGGCAGAGGGAAGAGCCAGGACCAGGCCCTAAGGCCTTCATATTCTATGAATATATGCTCTGAGCCGAGAAATCTGAAAAGAACCCTAAGCACTCATTACTTTTTTCAACTTTTATTTTGGAAAAAATTCAAACATGCAAAAGTAGAGTAGTTTACAATTCCCTCGATCCCCTTTCCAAGCTGTAATGGTTATCAACTCGTCGCCAGTCTTGTTTCATCTGTGTCCCCATCTGTTTCCCTTCACCAGTGTTATTTTGAGGTAATCCATACATCATAACATTTCACCCACAAATATTCCAATATGTAATTAAAAAATGTAGGCAGTATTTTTAAACAAAACCACAATACCATTATCACACCTTGGCCAGACACGGTGGCTCACGCCTATAATCCCAGCACTTTGGGAGGCCAAGACAAGTGGATAACTTGAGATCAGGAGTTCAAGGCCAGCCTGGCCAACATTATAAAACCTCGTCTCTACTAAAACTACAAAAATTAGCCGGGCGTGATGGCATGCACCTGTAATCCCAGCTACTTGGGAGGCTGAGGCAAGAGAGTCACTTGAACCTGGGAGGCGGAGACTGCAGTGAGCCGAGATCACGCCACTGTACTCCAGCCTACTCAACAGAGCAAGACTCTAAAATAACAAAACAAAAACCTTAATATCACGAAATCAGTGCTCAAATTTCCAGTTGTGGCATGAATCTCATAAATGTGTGGAAAGTCTTGTGGGAGAGAGTGGCTGTCAGTTTTGCTTTTTATAGTTTATTTGATGCATTCAGTCTTCAGTTGCCACTGTAGCGCTCGAGCTTCGGGGAGTCCTGAGGCCCTGGCCTGTGTGTGGGCTGACTGTGCTTCTGCTGTTATTTTATTTTTGTTGTTGTTTTTTGAGACAGGGTCTCGCTCTGTTGCCCAGGCTGGAGTGCAATGATATGATCTTGGCTTATTATTATTATTATTTTTTTTTTTTTTTTTTTTTTTTTTGAGACGGGAGTCTTGCTCTGACCCCCAGGCTGGAGTGCAGTGGCGTGATCTTGGCTTACTGCAAGCTCCGCCTCCCGGATTCACGCCATTCTCCTGCCTCAGCCTCCAGAGTAGCTGGGACTACAGGCGCCCGCCACCACGCCTGGCTAATTTTTTTTGTATTTTTAGTAGAGACGGGGTTTCACCGTGTTAGCCAGGATGGTCTCGATCTCCTGACATCGTGATCTGCCCGCCTCAGCCTCCCAAAGTGCTGGGATTACAGGCGTGAGCTACCGCGCCCGGCATGATCTTGGCTTATTGCAACCTCTGCCTTCTAGGCTCAAACGATTCTCCCACTTCAGCTTCCTGAGTAGCTGGGATTACAAGTGCACACCACCACGCCCGGCTAATTTTTGTACTTTTTTAGAGACGAGGTTTCCCAGTTTTGCTCAGGCTGGTCTCGAATTCCTGGGCTCCCAAAGTGCTGGGATTACAGGCGCCACCACACCCAGCCTTCTGCTGATTTTATACCCAGCCTTCCCCCTGTGGCTGTTACCCATAGGCAGCATCACTATAGAATGACATAACCATCAGGGCTCTACTTCCTTGGTCTCATTTTGGCCTCATGAGTGACCGAGGCATTTTTCCATGTGTGGAATTTTCCCCTAAGGGTCAGCACCACAGCATAGTACCATTTCAACAGAAACAATTCCCAGAGTAATCACAGCTTTGCCGAAGACGAGAGATGAGCAGCTCAAAACTTGTCATCAATTATAAACAGAGATGGGTATGGGGCTCAAGTCTGTAATCCCAGCACTTTGGGAGGCCACGGCGATAGGATTGCTTGAGCCCAAGAGTTCAAGACCAACCTGGGCAATATAGCAACACCCCATCTCTACAAGTAAAAAATAAAAATAGTAAAAATAGTGTTTCAATGAACAGCTCCTTGTTTACAGATTTTCTTCTTTTTAAAACTCATTCCTGGCCCAGTGTGGTGGCCTGTAATTCTAGCACTTTGGGAGGCTGAAGTGGGAAGATTATTTGAGCTCAGAAGTTAAAGACCAGCCTGGGCAACATAGTGAGACCTCGTCTCTTTTTTTATTTTTAAAAAAAAAAAGAAAAAGAAAAAAACCATTCCCTCCAAGGTCATGGGATCAAGGGAGAAAAAAGAAAATAATATATAAAAATCATGCCCTTAGAATTTATTGTTTTGGATTACAATTTTTGAATGGAAATGTTTCTTTTTTGCCAGGCTACTTTCTAAAAGGGTTACTGTAATTTACTTTGCTTCAACAATGAATGAATTTGGAAATCCTACCACATCCTTACCAACTTTGGATGTTGTGGGGTTTTTTTATTATTGGTATTAATTTTTAAACTGCTTATTTTTTTTAGACAAATTTATTCAACACCATTTATTTGTGTGCTGGGAATCATATTGAACAAGACATATCTTTGTCTTATGGATCTTGAAGTTTAGTGAGATTCAGTAACTGGCAGTAAGAGGGCTGTCTAACCCAAATATTAGGTTTGGAGCAGGGGAGGTTAAAGAGGAAGTTCTTGGGGGAAAAAAAAAAAAGGAACGGTGGGCAGGGAGGGTCATACACACCCTGGAGGCTGACACTACCGGCCTCTTCCCCAGGAGTGCTGGGAACTCGCAGGCATTAACAAATCATTTTGCTGTGATAACCCTTTATGCACCCTACAGCATCATACATGTAAAATCAGACTTATGGTAGAGGCTTGATTCAAATAAGTACAGTAAGGATTCATGAAATATTTGGACTGGTAAGAATGTTTGGACCGGGTGTGGTGACCCATGCCTGTAATCCTAGCACTTTGGGAGGCTGAAGCGAGCTGATCATCTGAGGTCAGGAGTTCAAGGCCAGCACATGGTGAAACCCCGTCTCTACTAAAAATACAAAAAAAATTTGCCGGGCGTTGTGGCAGGCACCTGTAGTCCCAGCTACTCAGGAGGCTGAGGCAGGAGAATCGCTCGAACCCAGGAGGCGGAGGTTGCAGTGAGCCGAGATCGCACCACTACAGTCCAACCTGGGCGACAGAATGAGACTCGTCTCAAAAAAAAATAAAATTTAATTTTTTTTTTTTTAAAGAATGCTTGTAGAGTTTAGAAGTTGTTTGCAAACATAGTATTTCTTTTGGTCTGATTTTTGGTGACACAGCTTTGACAGATTTTTTTTTCTTTTTATTATTAATATTATTTGAGACAGGGTCTCGCTCTGTCACCCAGGCTGGAGTGCAGTGGCAGGATCATGACTCACTGCAGGCTCGAACTCCCAGGCTCAGGTGATCCTCGCATCTCAGCCTCCTGAGTAGCTGGGACTACAGGCATGTGTACCCCCACCCAGACAAATTTTTTATTTTTTGTAGAAACAGGAGTCTCACTATGTTGCCCCAGGCTAGTCTCAAACTCCTGAGTCCAAGCAGTCCTTCTGCCTCAGCCTCCCAAACTGCTGGGATTACTGGCATGAGCCACTGCACCTGGCCAAACAGACTTTTCTTCTCGGTTTCAGGGATCAAAAAGAATTCTTCGCTCCAACGAGATCGTCCTTCCAGCTAGTGGACTGGTGGAAACAGAGCTCCAATTAACCTTCTCCCTTCAGGTGAGACTCTCCTTATCTTAGGCCCCTAAGATGCTATATCCTGGCTAGTCCCCAGACAGTCCGCTAACCCAGAGACTGTTTTATCCCAGAGCCCCAATTCCCCAACTTGGGTGGGAATGAATAAAAGTCACCTGGAGGTTTATGGCTGGCCTGGAGAGCCAAAGCAACCCCTTAGCCATCCACGGTAAGGGTGTGGAAACCTGGGTAGGCACCATGGCTCCTTCCCTTCCTCTGCCTTGGCTAACAATTGTTAGCCATCTGCTACACCCCATCACCTCTCCTTAGTGATCCTCGCACCCCCCGTGGACCGTGCCACCTTCAGCCTCCACATCGGGTTCTCCGTCCTTCCCCTCTACTCCTTATCCCTCCTAGTCGGTGTCCCTCTCATCATAATTCCAGTAATTCCATGCCCGAATTGAAACACACAGAGAAAACACCTGATAAAGTGGCAAGGAAAGAGACAGTTTTCTGAACGGGTGTGGACCCCAGGGCCGTGGCGTGGAAGCCAGGCACCAACCTGAATCAGTTCCACCAGCAGTAACTTCATGGCTCTCCTTTCAACCCTGATTGTCCCCTTTTACAGACAGGAAGAATTGAAGCACAGAAAGATTGTATGTCCTCTAGAACCCCTCAAGGACCCAGCTTCCCATTAACCATCCTTGACTCTGTGTTTTATATTTCATAGTACCCTCATTTCCTTAAGCGAGATGCCAACAAGCTGCAGATCATGCTGCAACGGAGAAAACGTTACAAGAATCGGACCATCTTGGGCTATAAGACCTTGGCCGTGGGACTCATCAACATGGCAGAGGTGAGAGGAACACAGTCTCCAGACTGTTGGCCTTTGAGTCACAGAGCCCACGGGAGACACCAGCCCAGCCATTTGAGCCTTCCAGATGATTTTCCCAGCCTGCTGGCTAAGTGCTTAATTCTGTTTTACAAGTTAATTATTTGTTGGAAATTCAGAATATACTTGTTTTTATCAAGTACTTTTCCTTCATGAAAAGTTTTAACTTTTAAAAAGGTAAAGCTCAAAAAATTACATAAAATTTCAAACTTTCAGAAAAGTTACAAGAATAGTACGAAGAATTCCCATATGTGGATTCATCCAAGTTCTTTAACATATTACCACATTTCTTATTCTCTCCTCATAGACATATTGTTAGGTATTATTTTCTGAGCCAACTTTCTGAGAGTAAGTTGCAGGCACGACGCCCCATTACACGTTAATACTGCGTCATGTTAACTTCCTTAACATGAGAATACTCTGCTGTCTAAACTCCCTGCCACCATCAAGATCAGGACACTAACATTGAGATAAGATTGCCATCTAACTCACAGTCCCTGTTCCAATTGTGCTGAGTGTCTCAGTGATCCATCCCCTTTATGGGTCTGGGATTGATCTAGGATTACGTGCCGCATGTCACTGTGTCCTTTGTCCCCTTCAGTCTGCAGCAGCTCCTAGGTTTTGCTTACCTTTCATGACCTTGACATTTTTTAAGCGCACAGGCTGGTTACTTTCTTGAATAATCCTCAGTCCAGGTTAGCCTGATGTTGCCTCAAGATTAGATTCCATCTGTGTGTTTCTGGCAGCGTTACCACAGAAGTGTTCTGTTCTCAGTGCAGCTTAGGCAGCACCTGATGTCAGTTGGTTCCTTTCCTGGGGATATTAACTTTTAATTTTTTTTTTTATTTTTACTTTTTTTTTTTTTTGAGACAGAGTCTCACTCTGTCGCCAGGCTGGAGTGTGGTGGCATGATCTCGGCTCACTGTAACCCCCACCTCCTGGGTTCAAGTGATTCTCCTACCTTAGCCTCCTGAGTAGCTGGAACTACAAGCGTGCACCACCATGCCCAGCTAATTTTTTTTTTTTTTTTTTTTTGTATTTTTAGTAGAGACTGGGTTTCACATGTTGGCCAGGATGGTCTCAATCTCCTGACCTTGTGATCCACCTGCCTTGGCCTCCCAAAGTCCTGAGATTACAGGTGTAAGCCACCGCGCCCAGCCTTTCTTTTCTTTTTTTTTTTTTTTTTTTTTTTTTTAAGAGACAAGGTCTTGCTGTGTTGTCCAGGCTGGCTGGTCTCAAACTCCTAGGCTCAAGCAATCCTCCCTTCTCCGCCTCCCAAAGTGCTGGGATTACATGCATGAGCCTCTGTGCCCGGCCTGATATTATCACTTGGTTAACATGGAGTCTGCAGGGTTTTTCCACCACAAAGTTAATTAATAAGCATTTTTACTTACTGGAAAAAAATATTTTATGGGGAGATAAATATATTATGGGGAGAAAAAGGTAGGTAACTTATCTTTTTCTTTATCACATTTTCACCTACTGGTTTTAGCATCTATTCATGATTCTTGCCTTAATTGGTCATCACTATACTTTGATGCTTACCAGACAGTGAATTTCTAATCCCACCATTCCTTACATATTTATTAATTGGCTTTTTTTTTTTTTTTTTTTTTTCCTGAGAGGGAGTCTCACTTCATTACCCAGGCTTGAGTGCACTGGCACAATCTCTGCTCACTGCAAACTCCACCTCCTGAGTTCCAGCGATTCTCCTGCCTCAGCCTCCAGAGTAGCTGGGATTACAGTGGCCCGCCACCAGGCCCAGCTAACTTTTTTGTATTTTTAGTAGAGACGGGGTTTCACCATGTTGTCCAGGCTGGTCTTGAACTCCTCGCCTCAAGTGATCCCCCTGCCTTGGCCTCCCAAACTGCTGGGATTACAGGTGTGAGCCACTGCTCCCAGCCTCATTAATTGGCTTTCTGTAGTAAGATAGTGCTTTTCCTTTGCTCTCATTTATTTGTGTCAGTTATGGACCGCGGATTCCTGTTTTATTTGATGGGACTGAATCTGCTACTATCATTTTTTTATTTTGATGCACAGACTTGTCAGGTTTGGCCTGTGGGAGCCCCTTCATGCCGGCTTCGAGTCCTTTGTACTGTATCTCATCATTCTTTACATCCTACCATACTTTCTGGTACAAAACATTTCAGGCTCATCTTGTACTTTCGAAACCTGACCCAGCCCCAGAATGAGCAGATTCTCCAAGGAGCCCTGGTTCTTTTCAGTGGAGAATGGTGTTCAGAAACCAAGATCTGGGTACCAGGAGTGCCCATGTCCCCAACTCGGTGTCATCTACTCCCACTGAGCAGACAGAGCTAAGAGAGATCTGTCTGTATGCACACATGTGCTCGTGTCTACACACACGTCACAGCTCCTTTCAGGTCTAGGTCCAGATCTGTCTAACCATGAGCACGCATCGGTAATTTCAGTTCCAACCCAATGGCTTTTTATAGCTTTTATTTCTCCATATTTCTGATTCCCTTTTGGAATGGTAAGAAGTCAGGCTATGATTATTCTCAATACATGCACTCACTAGTGAAGCTCCCTGGGTGCCAGGCAGTTCCTCTCAGCCCTAACGGGAAGAAGAAAGCAGCCACTGATCTATTTTTAAAATTATTTCTGTACTTTAATAAATTAAATAGGAACAATTTTGTGTCCATGATAGAAAATTTGAGATAGTCCCAGCCCGTCTTTCTGTCCTGCTCAGTCAGTGTTTGTGTCAGTGTGGAGACAAGGGGCAGTGAATTCCCACCAGCACCCCCTGCCCCTGCTACGCCAGGCTCTGCCATTCCCTGTAGACTGGGCTCCTTTTCCTTATTGCCAGTGATAGGCGACCACCACCTGTAGGCCTGGCCTCACCCAGACTCAAGAGCAAGTTTCTCTGTAAAGGACTTACACTAAAATTAGTCCTAGAGATTAGCAACTATTTCTTTTGTTCCCTCCCTCCCTCCCTCCCTTCTTTCTTTCCTTCCTTCCTTCCTTCCTTTTTCTTCCTTTCTTTCCTTTCCCTCCCTCTCTCCCTCGCTCACCTGCTCTCTCTCCTCTCTCTCTCTTTCTCTTTCTTTCTTTCCATCTTTCTTTCTTTCTTTTCTTTCTCTCTCTCTCTCCCCCTTTCTTTCTCCCTTTCTTCTTTCTTTTTCTTTTCTTTCTTCCTTTTTTCTTTTTCTTTTTTTTTTTTTTTGAGATAAGAGTCTCACTGTCACCCAGGCTGGAATGCAGTGGTGCAATCACAGCTCACTACAGCCTCGACTTCCTGAGCTCAGGTGATTGTCCCACCTCAGCCTCCTGAGTAGCTGCAACTACAGGCATGTGCTACCACACCAAGCTGATTTTTTTATTTTTAGTAGAGACAGGGTTTCACCATGTTGCTCAGGCTGGTCTGAAACTCCTGGACTCAAGCAGTCTGCCCGCCTCAGCCTCCCAAAGTGCTGGGATTGCAGGAACAGACTACTGTGCCTGGCCGAGCAACCATTTTCTATATTTTATTTTATTTTATTATTAATTTTTTTTAGATGGAGTGTTGCTCTGTCGCCCAGGCTGGAGTGCAATGGCATGATCACGACTCACTGCAACCTCTGCCTCCTGGGTTCAAGCGATTGTCCTGCCTCACCCTCCCGAGTAGCTGGGACTACAGGCGCCTGCCACCATGCCTGGCTAATTTTTTGTATTTTTAGTACAGATGGGGTTTCACCGTGTTAGCTAGGATGGTCTCGATCTCCTGACATTGTGATCCGCCCGCCTCGGCCTCCCAAAGTGCTGGGATTACAGGCATGAGCCGTTGCGCCTGGCCCAAGCAACCATTTTCCATCGTGATTGTTATCTTTAAGCACATGGCCCTGACCAGCACTTCTGGGGATAATTTTAAAGCTAAGACCTTAGGCCAAGGGCAGTGGCTCATGCCTGTAATCCCAGCACTTTGGGAGGCCAAGGCAGGAGAATTGCTTGAGCCCAGGAGTTTGAGATCAGCCTGTGCAACATAGTGAGACCCCATCTCTACATAAAATTTAAAAATTAGTTGGGCATGGTGGTGTGTGCCTGTGGTCTCAGCTACTGAGGCTGAGGCGGGAGGATCACTTGAGCCTGGGAGGTCGAGACTGTAGTGAGCTGTGATCACACTACTGCATGCCAGCCTGGGTGACAGAGTGAGACCTTGTCTTTAATAATAATAAAAAACCAGGCTGGGTGCAGTGGCTTATACCTGTAATCCCAGCACTTGGGAGGCCGAGGCGGGCAGATCACGAGGTCAGGAGTTTGAGACCAGCCTGGCCAACATGGTGAAACCCTGTCTCTACTAAAGATGCAAAAAAATATTAGCTGAGCATGGTGACAGACGCCTGTAATCCCAGCTACTTGGGAGCCTGAGGCAGGAGAATTACTTGAATCTGGGAGGCAGAGGTTGCAGTGAGCCAAGATTGCGGCACTGCACTCCAACCCGGGTGACAGTGAGAGGCTCTGTCTCAAAAAAAATAAAATAAAATAATAATAATAAAAGTAAGACCATGAAGCAGTAGGACAGTAGACACGGATTTGAAAGTGAGGAAGAAAATGTATCAGCAGAATGCCGTTGCTGCTGGGGGGCTTGTGCGTTCCGTGGCTGCGTTTCTCCAGGTGCCTCTGTAGTAACATGCCTCCACCACCTCCCCTTGCTCCTAGGTGATGCAGCATCCTAATGAAGGCGCACTGGTGCTTGGCCTACACAGCAACGTGAAGGATGTCTCTGTGCCTGTGGCAGAAATAAAGATCTACTCTCTGTCCAGCCAGCCCATCGACCATGAGGGAATCAAATCCAAGCTCTCTGGTAAGATGCATGTAGCGTCTGGAGACCCTACAGCCCATCCTGGGAAAGCTGAACAAGACAGTGCCCGAAATGTTCCTGGGCAAGAGACCTTTAGAGACCCCTGGAAGTAAAATGTGGCTTTGGCCCTGCCCTCCCCTCCACCCTGGCTGTGTTTCCCCCAAAGAGAACCATTGATTCCAGCCCATCGAAGTCTCTTGGGCCAGATCTTCCCATTGCAAGGTTATCTTACTCAGGTGTCTGTTGCAGATCGTTCTCCTGATATTGACAATTATTCTGAGGAAGAGGAAGAGAGTTTCTCATCAGAACAGGAAGGCAGCGATGATCCATTGCATGGGCAGGTAACTTTCCATGGTCCCTCACGTGGAGCATCCAAGAAACTCCTGGGGTGTCCCACCCTCATTCTGTCCCCGTACCCACTTAGGACTTGTTCTATGAAGACGAAGATCTCCGGAAAGTAAAGAAGACCCGGAGGAAACTAACCTCAACCTCTGCCATCACAAGGGTGAGCCTCAAAGGTCTGGGGAGTGGTTGGCTAAGATTTTCAGTCTGGGGGTAGGTTGGCAGCAGCATATTCAGGTCTAGAAGAGCCTTCTTAAAATATATCAACACAGGGTCATCCCGTCAACGATTCCGATGCACGCTGTGTATCCTCACCACCACCCAATTAGACTCACTGTTGTTGGGAACCACCATTACTGATAAGAGTGTTATATCCTTCAGGTTATTGTTGGATAGAAAAAAGGAGGAGAACCCTTCTTTTAGAATTCAGAACAGATAGTGGTCCATCAGGGAACAGACCGCCTCCCACCCACTCCAGTGGCTGCTTCATGTCACATGCTGTCCTCTGCAGGGAGAAGACCAGCTCCCTCTAGGAGTTGTTTTAATCATGTGCTGAACTTATGCAGAGATAATAGGCCAGTTGTGGGGTGCTCCCATGACCTTGGGCTTGCTAAGCTTTAATGACATCAGGTATTGTTCCTGCCTTAACGGATCCATAACCTTGGAGACCAGGTGCCTTTTGATACTTTTCCTCCTTAAGAGTTCCGCAAGAGTCACTGTTTTGATGACATTTGAGTCCTGGACTGAGAAGCTAAAAACCTGAATTCCTAGGTGGTCTTTTAACAGATTCTGGAGTACCTGCATGAAGTGTGGGAGGGCCAGAAGTGCTGGGAACATTTCCGAAGGGGAATTCACAGCTCCATTTCCCCAGAGGCATCCTGATTCTCCCCAGTGCAGAGCTAGCCTAGGGACCAACCCCCTGAGAGCTGAGATACCTGCCCCTTCAGGGATGAGAGGAGGCCAGATGCTGTCACCTCTCCCATCACACTGAGGTGTCACTGGACTTCAGGTAAATCTGCAAGACTGTGAACTGGATTTCCCATCCAGTCAGCAACTAGGGAGCGGGAGGACTGTTTCCTTGTCCTTAGGTATCCACCTCTTGATTGGTGCTTCAAATGGTCCCCATAAGGTGTGTCACCAGTGCCCCAAATGCTTGACCTCCATTGCACTCTGGAAATAGGGAGTGACTGTAGGATCTCTCTGTAGTCAGCCCCTGCTGCTGAGTCTTTCTTTTTCCTGCTCTGTAACCAGAAAGCGGCCCTATTTTCTTCCCAACAGGTGCCCCCAGAGCTTAATAAGTCACCTCATCCTACGTGGGGTCTCCTCCTTGGCATGACCCTGGCACGTGACTGGAATTCAGTGCTCCTGCTAATGTTCACTCCTCCAGAAGTGTTTTTCTTTTTTTTCCTTTTTTTTTTTTTTTTTGAGACGGAGTCTCGCTCTGTCACCAGGCTGGAGTGCAGTGGCACCATCTCGGCTCACTGCAAGCTCTGCCTCCTGAGTTCACGCTATTCTCCTGGCTCAGCCTTCCGAGTAGCTGGGACTACAGGCGCCCGCCACCACGCCCAGCTAATTTTTTGTATTTTTAGTAGAGACGGGGTTTCACCGTGTTAGCCAGGATGGTCTCGATCTCCTGACCTCGTGATCCGCCCACCTCGGCCTCCCAAAGTGCTGGGATTACAGGCGTGAGCCACCACGCCCAGCCTTTTTTTCTTTTTAAGCTGCAGGCACTTTCCAGTTCTACCCCAGAGACTTAGTGACCTCCCGTAGTGCCTGTCTCCTCTGTGCATGCGCATTCTTCTGTCTCACCAAGAACACAGATGTACTTGACCTTCTCTGAACATGTCTCATGCTGCGCTGTCACTGGGAGCTCGACTTTTTTTCTCTGTTGTGAAGGCCCTTTCTCCCCTTTCTTTGAAGATTTATCGGTCTCGCAAGTTCATTGTTTTCATCCCCAGGCAGCAAGTCTGTCATTCAGGCAGGAAGTACATATGACCACAAGCTAAGCATCATGCCCAGAGACAGATAAAGGCCCAGTCCATGCCATCAAGCACACAGCATCTAGTGACACCACACATTTCAACAAATAATTACAGTCCAGTAGGACAGGTGCCAAAAGACATAGCTGTGCAATGACTCCAGGGGACTGTGGCCACCTGTCCCAGAAGTGCCAGGACAGCTTTCCACATGAGATGCTGAGAGATAGGTTATTTAAAATAAAACTTCACCAAGCGGATTTGGGCAAAATTTTTATTCAAGGCAGAAGATATCCTATATAAAGGCCCACTACAGTGCTGTGGCTCACGCCTGTAATCCCGGCACTTTGGGAAGCGGAGGCAGGCGCATCACGAGGTTAGGAGATCGAGACCATCCTGGCCGCCATGGTGAAACCCCGTCCCTACTAAAAGTACAAAAATTAGCTGGGTGTGGTGGCGTGTGCCTGTAATCCTGGCTACTCAGGAGGCTGAGGCAGAGAGTCGATTGAACCAGGGAGGCAGAGGTTGCAGTGAGCCAAGATCACCCCACTGCACTCCAGCCTGACGACAGAGCAAAACTCCATCTCAAAAAAAAAAAAAAAGGCCCAGTACAACGGCATACAGTTTTTCCCAGGAACTCGAAGCAGTGAGTTTCCACTTGACTATGGGGTGTGAAGGGTCAAATAGAGAGATAAGGTTAGAAACAGGCAGACCCAGGCTTTGGACACTTACAGGCCTGACCGCTGAGCTCTGTTCAAGTAGTGGAGGCCAGTGAAGACTTCTAGTGGGAGGGTAGCATGAGCAGGTTTGCACGCAGAAGGACCACTGTGGGCTGTGGAGGGAACAAAACCAGAAACAGGCGGGCAGGGCATGAGATGTCAGCTGAAGGCTGTTGCTGTGATCCCAGAGAGGCGAGGAGAAAGGCCTGAATGGAAACAGTCGTGTCACAGATGGAAAAGGGAGGATCCACGGTAGCCAGAATGGGCCTGTGGGGAGAACGGGAGGGAGAGACTCCAGGCGTAGATGTGGGTTCAGGTGTGTTGGTGACATCAGTAAGAGGATCAGAGTGCAAGGAGAAGACGCTGCGTTCCACCGTGGAGCTGGTAAGGCTGAGGTGCCCATGCTGTGCATGCGCAGGTGGGAGTCAGCAGTGGGCACTGTGGATCTGAAGGGCAAGCAAAAGAGATGAGCTGGAGACCCACATTTGGGAGGTGTTGGGGCACAGTGGGGCGAAGGACCTGGGGATAGACATTCCTTCTCCCCGCAGCTGCACCCAAGGCCCAGGAGCCACACAAATTCGGCCTGTCTTCCTGAAAGGCTTTGAATGCCAAGGGCAGAGACCAAGTCCTCCAGTCTTCGTGTCCTCTCATAGCTCATCATGAAAGTGGGCTCTGGTGGATGTTTGTTCACTTGAATTGACCCCAAGTGGACGTTGCTGAGAACTATCGTGCTATTTGTCCCTACAGCAACCTAACATCAAACAGAAGTTTGTGGCCCTCCTGAAGCGGTTTAAAGTTTCAGATGAGGTACGGCCCCTTACTCCCAAGGTTAATGGTGAGTTGAATTCCCCGGGTTTCACCCAGCATCCCTGGTGTACACTCTGTATTGCCACTGAGAGTCAGGATTCTGGGATTAATATTCCTGCTCCCCGTGGCCTGCCTGGTAGAGCCCTAAGGAAGCGGGTAGCTAAGAAGGACTTAAGCGAGTGGAGGAGAGAAAGAAGCTGTGCACACAACGTAGGGCAGCACAGCTACGCCCGACCCTTGGTGATGCCCAAGCCTCTGGTGTGCGATACAGGGACAGACCTGGCAGATGCTGCTGCGGTTGTCACTTAATTTCCCCTCTTATCCCATGGGAACATCAGTGAGCAGCAGCTTGTGAGGTGGAAATGTCCTTGGTGGTCAGCCGTGGAATAACCAGGAGTGGGCTGCTGAGAGAGAAGCAGTCTTTTCCCTGGGCACCGGGAGGGACCCATTTCTACAGGCTTCTAAGTGGGCTAACAGAGGAATAAAGATGAAAATTGTTGAGAGTGATTGCTTCGCCTTCCTGTGGGCTGTAAGGAGGGTAGGACGGGCCCACACAGGCCATGGGCCTCGGGATTCCTCAGCTGTCCCTCCTGCACAGCTTCACAGCGTGGAGTGGTGGCAGAAACCAGGGGGAAGGTGGCCTCACCATGTCCCCTCCCTCAGGCTGGATCATGGAAATGACGTGAAGGTTACTCCAGCCAGTGTGAAGCTCTGGCGTGTCCCTTAAGCAGGACTATAAGGGTGGCCCAAGAGAAAGGAGCTGCTCATCAACCACAACTGTTAATAGGGGTGACCCTAAATTCAGAGACTCTTTTTTCCCCTGCAGGTGGGCTTTGGGCTGGAGCATGTGTCCCGCGAGCAGATCCGGGAAGTGGAAGAGGACTTGGATGAATTGTATGACAGTCTGGAGATGTACAACCCCAGTGACAGTGGCCCTGAGATGGAGGAGACAGAAAGCATCCTCAGCACTCCAAAGCCCAAGCTCAAGTGAGCCCCGCTCTCTGTAGCTGGCCTCCAGACTCTCCTTCCTGGTCATAGCAGTCTCCTGACCCCTCCCTCGCTGTCCCCTCTATTACCAGGGAATCCTGGTCCTTCATTCTTTGTGAACTTCTGGCTCTCTGGGAGAAGGTCACTGTTTTGCCTCTTACTGACAGAAGTCCTATAGGACTCTCAGGAAGTCCCCCCTCCCCCGACCCGACCCGCCTCTTCACCTTGCACTTCCCTGCTCGCCCTGAATGCCAGCTCCACTCAGCTCTCCCAGCGTGCTGTTCTGAGCCCTGGCAGCACTGACCCTGGCTGTGCTCTTCACCACAGGCCTTTCTTTGAGGGGATGTCGCAGTCCAGCTCCCAGACGGAGATTGGCAGCCTCAACAGCAAGGGCAGCCTCGGAAAAGACGCCACCAGCCCTGTGAGCGCAACCGCGGCTACGGGGCGGGGTGGGACCATGCCATGTCGGGGCTCAGCACTCCGACCCTCTGCGTCTCTGATCAGGGCTCATGTTGTGACCTTAGAAAAGTGGCCTCATTGGCCGGGCACAGTGGCTCATGCCTGTAATCCTAGCACTTTGGGAGGCGGAGGCGGGTGGATCATGAGATCAAGAGATTGAGATCATCCTGGCCAAAGTGGTGACAACCAGGCTCTAATAAAAATACAAAAATTTCCCAGGCGTGGTGACATGCACCTGTAGTCCCAGCTACTCAGGAGACCAAGGCAGGAGAGTCACTTGAAGCCGGGAGACAGAGGTTGCAGTGAGCCGAGATTGAGCCACTACACTCCAGCCTGGCGACAGAGCGAGACTCCCTCAAAAAGAAAAAAGAAAAGTGACCACATCTTGTTTCAACCTCAGTTTTCTTCCCCTCAGTCTGACTGGGAGCTTAGCTCTTTGGGGTCATTGCTGTGTCAGGCTGAGTTGTTCTTTTGGTCTGTTGCTGCCATGGCCCAGAGCCTTCCCTCTCAGAACACATACAACCTCCCCCTCTGCTGGGTGCGGTGACTCACATCTGTAATCCCAGCTCTTTGGGAGGCCGAGGCGGGTGGATCACTTGAGCCCAGGAGTTCGAGACCAGCCTGAGCAAAAATGCAAAAGTTAGCCAGACGTGGTGCATGTCTGTAGACCAGCTCCTCGGGAGGCTGAGGCAGGAGGATCCCTTGAGCCCAGGAGGCAGAGGCTGCAGTGAGCTGTGATCGCACCACTGCTCTCCAGCCTGGGTGACAGAACAAGACTTTGTCTCAACAAAAACCTCTCCCTTCATGTGCGTTCTTTGGTAGCTGAGAGTGTGGCATGGAGTGGGCATTTGGCCAGTGGTGAGTGGCCCTGCACCAGGCTGGGGAAGGAGCAGGTATGGAGAGGAGGGGAGCCACTGAGATGTGCTCAGGAGGCCCTAGTAGGCTTTATTGGACCAAGAATCCATAGAGGGGAGCAGTGCCCCGAGAAAGTTTATAATTTGGTCAAGAGGTTTCCATTTTTCCTGGTGAGCAAGGGGAAAAGGGGGCATATACTGTAACACCCGGAGCCACGACCTGGGCCTTGCTCCATCCCTCCTAGGAAAGGCCCTGCTCCCTCAGCAGATCGCAGGCAGGGGTGGGGGTGAGCCTGAAGCGACCTCAGACCCTAGGAAGCTGCTCTTCTTTCGTTTACAATGGAAGGCAAGTGAGCGTTGTAAAGTGAGCGTTGTAGCGATGTGAGTGCCCAGCTTAGGGTTTGCCCTCCAAAGCCCAGTGTCTTTTCCGTAGATCAAAGAAACACGTCCTTTAAGTCCTCCTGTTCACCTGCTTTACTGGCAGATGAAGCCTAGTCATTGTTCACCAGGGGGAATACCAAACTCGCCCTGCAGATCGGTAGTAATTGTACGGAGATGATAGGAAACAGGGGAGGCCTCCACCACTGAAAAGCACAGGTCTGAAAGGGCAGGTTCCCGTCCTGGAAACCACCGTCTCTTGGTGCATCCCCTGGCTGCACTTCTGCCTGCTGCCACCAGATGGGGCTCTCTCCCAGCGCACCACTTTTCCTGGTTAGGACAGCGCCCCACGTGGCGTTAGTGAGGAAATGCGTGGGAAACTGCAGCCCAAACAGACTCCTCCCTGAGAGAAACCCCAGGCCTGCCCCTGCAGACCCTGCACCCTGGACGCCGTTCCGGGCCAGGTTCATGGGGATTCAAGAACTGAGGAGACCTCGCTTTAAAAAAAAAAAAAAAAAAAAAAAAAAAACACCCTTTCAAATTTATTTTTTATTTTATTTTATTTTGTTTGAGTTGGGGTTTTGCTCTTATCGCCCAGGCAGGAGTGCAATGGAGCGATCTCGGCTCGCTGCAACCTCCACCTCCCAGGTGCCAGCGATTCTCCTGCCTCAGCCTCCCGAGTAGCTGGAACTGCAGGCACGTGCCACCCATACCCTGCTAATTTTTGTATTTTTAGTAGAGATGGGATTTCACCATTTTGGCCAGGCTGGTCTCAAACTCTTGACCTCAGGTGATCCACCCGCCTCAGCCTCCCAAAGTGTTGGAATTACAGGTTTGAGCCACAGTGCCCAGCCTTTTTTTTTTTTTTTTTTTTTTTTTTGAAGGGGGGTGGATAGGGTCTTGCTCTACTCCCCAGGCTGGAGTGCAGTGTGTACTCAGCCACCTCACTTTCTTTAGTATTAGTGTTTAGGATGTGGCTTGGAGATACTTTTCCTCACATGGAACTGCTGAATGGCCCTGCTGAATTGACACCATCCACATGGGCAGACCCGACCCCTGGCCATGACCCAACCCCTGGCCATGAGAGGCAAATTCCTTCTGAACTATATGGGATGACTCTAGAAAGAAACCTGGGAGCCGGCTGAGGGAGGACTGTTTCTCAGTGTTCCAGGAATATAGAGCAAGTGCCCTCATGTAACTAAATTACTAACTGAGACAGTGCCCCAAAAGCAGTAAGCCCTTAGGTGTTCACCTAACACTGTGGGTGTTCAATAAATGTTGGTTACCTGATTTATAAAACTTACAGAAAAAATTACCTAGACACACTGAGCCTTGGTGCCTCATCTGTAAGGTTGTGGTGTCGGTGTAGGAGCCCATTTGGCTCAAAAGCTAATTGAGGGTAGGCACAGTGGCTCACACCTGTAATCCCAGCACTTTGAGAGGCCGAGGCGGGTGGATCACTTGAAGTCAGGAGTTCGAGACCAGCCTGGCCAACATGGCAAAACCCTGTTTCTACTGAGAATACAAAATTAACTGGGCATGGTAGTGCACACCTGTAATCCCAGCGACTCACGAGGCTGAGGCAGAGATTTGTTTGAACCTGGGAAGCAGAGGTTGCATTGAGCCAAGATCCCGCCACTGCACTCCAGCCTAGGTGACAGAGCAAGACTCCATCTCAAAAAAAAAAAAAAAAAAAGCCAATTGAGTGTCAGCCTTTATAATATGGTGGCCTAAGGGCCCCTGTCTAAGCAAAAAACACATTTGGGACAGAGTGGAGCTTCTGAGTTTGAGTCTTGACTCCACCACTCCACTGGCTGTGTGATCTTGGGCATGTTACCACGCCTTTGCTTCCTCATCTGCAAGAAACATGTTAAAGCTCATGCCTGCCAAGGTAGTGAGGAGATGGAACAGGATCGTGCATATCAGACTGCCGTGTGGGGTGTGCCTGACTGACTTACTGCATACAGAACCCTGCTCATTGCTCACCGACTACTATTGCTCTTATTATTATAATTCCTTAGTGCCGTTTCAGTTTTGGACTCCTAAAATTGATAGAATCTAGATGTCTTTTTAGTGAGTCCTTCAAATTCTGGTTCCCTTGGCCAGGTTTCAGACTCACTTTGCTGGTTCTGTGCTGATATTTCTATTTTGAAGGACCCCATATGTCTGGAAGTGGGTGTGGAACTTTGGAATCCTTTGGTATGAAAGGCGCTTTGGGAACAGCAGAACAAGGCTGTGCTCTTAAATGGAGAACTTCTGAATGGATTAGGAAAAACCACGAGATTGTGCACATGTAGGCAGGCGTGCACACACCGCCTCAACTTGTATCCTCTCTTCCCTGGTTTCCTAGCACTGTTATTTATTTATTTTTCTTAATCTTGCTTTTTGTTCCCCACATTTTAGAGGATTCAGTTTATCGCTAGAACCAGAAAGAATTTCTGCTGATAAAAATTATTCCAGTTGTTGAATTTTCCCAAGACTTTAGCACACAGTGGCAACATAATTTGGTTCTCCAAGCTGATAACAGTGAGCTCTGACAGTGCTTCAGTTAGGGCAGCCACAGAGGCAGACTTTCAGCCAGGACTGCCTGCTGCCTAAGTCGCTATTTCCACAGCACTATAAATAATGGCATTAGAGCCTAGTCCTTCATGAAATGATAGCCTACATATTACCGCTCTTGCCCCTTTCTCTCTGACACAGGCCTACACTCTTACCCTTCAGCAGCTGACATTGTCCATGGGCACAGTAGTGCAGACTGCTGGGACTTCCAGTGATGCCTCATCCACGTCCAATGCCAAACACTTGGTCAGACACAGCTGGAGTCCTGCTGGTGTTCCAGCATCCTTGGGGGGGAGAAAGTGCTTTAGTGTTTATAGAAGCAGGAACAGAAATGTGGAGAAGTTAGGAATTTGTCCCCAGGAGGATTATTTGGGACATCTGGAAGAGCTAGTAAATAGCCAGCAGGTGTCCTCTAAGCCCAATCTAAGTTAAAGATATTATCAGGAGATGGATATGCTAATTACCTTGATTTAATCATTTCACAGTGTATCCGTAAATCAAAACCTGTTGTATATTGTAAATATATACAATTTTTATTTGTCAATTAAGCTTAATAAAGCTGGGGTAAATAAAGATCTTACTAAATGTTGCAGCCTTGACATGGAAGCAATACTGTAGCTGTCATAGGGCTTAACAACAAGGCATGCTACTTTAAAACCTCCTGGCAGACCTGTGTTATCACCCAGTTCATTCTCTTTAAAACATGTTTAATTAATTTGTCATATTGAGATCCAAAACTGAGTGAAATTATCTTTAGTCTCAGGTCTAACCAGAGCTTTTCCATGGCCAAGGCTGGGCGTGGTGGCTCATGCCTGTAATCCCAGCACTTTGGGAGGCTGAGGCAGGAGGATCACTTGAGGTCAGGAATTCAAGACCAGCCTGGTCAATCAGCATGGTAAAAGCCTATGTCTACTAAAAATACAAAAATTAGCCAGGCATGGTGGTGGACACTTGTAATCCCAGCTAATCGGGAAGCGGAGGCAGGAAAATCGCTTGAACCTGGGAGGCAGAGGTTGTAGTGAGCCAAGATCACACCACTATACCCAGTCTGAGCGACAGAATGAGACCCAGTCTCAAAAAAAAAGAAAAAAACATTGGCTGATCATATAGACAAGGTGTAAATGAGCTAGATCTGCAATCTGGAAGCAACCTGTTCTGTGGCTGTGAGCCATTACACAAGCCAAACCGTCTGAAGATCTGGGGTCCCAGGGTCTAGCTCAGGCTTGCTGAGTTAGTCCAGCAAATGGCCTGGAGCAGGGATTCTCAACTGGTGATGATTTTGCCTCCCAGACATATGGCAATGATTGGAGACATTTTTGTTTGTCACCAGTTAGGGGTTGGAGAGTTGCCACTACCAGCACCTGGTGAGTAGAGGCCAGGGATGCTGCCAGACATCGCACAGTACACAGGACAGACCCCCACAATAAAGAATGACCCAGCCCCGGCCGGGTGCGGTGGCTCACGCCTGTAATCCCAGCACTTTGGGAGGCCGAGGCGGGTGGATCACGAGGTCAGGAGATCGAGACCATCCTGGCTAACAAGGTGAAACCCCGTCTCTACTAAAAATACAAAAAACTAGCCGGGCGTGTTGGCAGGCGCCTGTAATCCCAGCTACTTTGGAGGCTGAGGCAGGAGAATGGCGTGAACCTGGGAGGCGGAGCTTGCAGTGAGCCGAGATTGTGCCACTGCACTCCAGCCTGGGCAACCGAGGGAGACTCTGTCTCACACACAAAAAAAAGAATGACCCAGCCCCAAATGTCACTTGTGCCAAGGTGGAGGAACCCTGGTTTAAAGTGTGGCATAGGGAACCTGCTGTGGTGATCCTTGTTCCATAGTTTACTAGGTGACCCTGAACTTACTAGCCTGATGCTTCTCAGTATTATATGATTGACTCAGAGAAAGGACTTTGAGTCATTGGGAGGAAGTGGGATATCATTTATATTTTCTGTCTCCTGTGGTTCCCTACAAGAAACAAAAAGATTCACTAAAGCCAGTACCTTCCCTGCATCTAAGACCTACAAACCCAAAGTCACCGCTGGTGACTTTGAATTGCTGTCTGCACAGCAAGAGGCAGTATTAACAAGTATGAAAATCTGGTTATGTATCTGTATTTGCAAAGGAAATTTTTAATATTTATGAGAAATGCTAATAAGAGTTGGGGACAAATGGAGAATTAATTTACACCTAAATGGCTTAATATCGGGTGCCTTTCTGCTTAGTATATCCTGTTAGAGGGTATTCTGGATGTTCCCACCAGGCAAAAAGCATTTGGCTACCGTGAATGTCTTTAGTCTCAAAATCAAACACCTGAACCTAGCGTGCTTCTTTCTCTGACAAGCAAAGGAGTCCTTCCTGGTGTCCTTCCTGGGCAAGGGTATTCACTGGATCCAGGGTCAAAGACTTGATGGATGCAGTAGCAAAGCCATCTAAATTTTGAGCTTCTCTTCCCTATTGACATCTCGTGGGAGTCAGAATTTCTGGGTTCTGAATCTCCCTGTGTTACTGACTTGATGACAAAGATAACTGATCCCTCCAAAACCTAGTTTTCACAGAAATGTACCCCACCCCCCGCACATAACATAAAAGCCCTGAAGATTTTATGAGGTTTGAGATTAAATGAAAGTATTTTAAGTTTCATAGAGACCTAGTAAAACAAATTAAAGTGGTAGTTACTTGGATCAGTGATAACTAATTCTTACAATTTTTGCAGATGGAATTGGCTGCTCTAGAAAAATTTAAATCTACTTGGATTAAAAACCAAGATGACAGCTTGACTGAAACAGACACTCTGGTATGTATGGGTCAGTTTCCTGTTTCACCTATTTCAAATATAGTGTTTGTCCCTTTAGAAATAAAGGCAGAAGGACCCTCAGGACCACCCTAGAAATCTCACCTAAATCTACGGGCTTATGAATGTCCTGCGCTCTCTTTCTCCTGAAATACTTACCTGTGGAATGTAACATACTACCTGGTGTAGACACCGAGTTGCTCTCAAACTTAATATACCAGAAATGTCCTGCCCTTTAATAAAGAGCTGACCAAATGCTAGTTGGGGAAACTTCTCACCATCTGTCACCAACGTTCTCCCTGGAAAATCGTCCCTTCCTCCTTGGGTATTGCTCTTTCTGCAGCCAGGCAACCCACAACATTCAGTCTCTGACTGGTACTGGTCCGTGTTCTAAGAGGTGCTGGAGCTGCCCAGGAGTGCAGGCCTAAGCCCCACTGAAGTGGAATTGAGTTGGTTGGGATGCCCAATTTTTTTACATGTTGAATTGCACACACATTTACTGTGCACCTGCTTGTGCTGGGCACTGAAGATGCAAAGATGAGCGAGCCAGTTTGTATCCCCTGTACTTCCCTGGGTCTCCGCAGAGTCCCAGGGAGGTACTGGGGATGCAAATTGGGGAAGCGACGTCTGAGCTGGGCTTTGCAGGTTACATCAAAGTTCATCCCATGGGACCAGAGGCAGGACCCTTGTGGGGAAGGAGCAGAGAACTTTACGGAATGCTATCTAGGGATGAGCGTCACGGTGGGACCTGCTGGGAGTTGACTAGAATCTGTGACAGAATTGTTTTAGCCTTACGTTTTCTATAGTAAATAAGACTAAAGATCTTATATATTTAGGCTTGATTCAAGGTTAATTTGAAACTCACTACCCTAACTTATATTTTCTAGTTCACCATTAATCTGAATAATCCAGCTTCCACTGTGGCCCCAGTGTGGTCCGTACTGCACGTGGCAAGTACAGTGTGGCCTTTTCAAAATTAAATTCCAATTGTGTCACTTCCTGATTAAAACTCTTCAGGGATTGGCCAAATCTCAGCAATTCAATGTTGAGTGAGTAAAAGAAGCCGAATACCAAAAAATGCACGCCATAGGATTCCAGTTCTGTGAAACTCACAAACGGGCAAAACTAATCCATGAGAGTGACGTCAGCATACGTGTTACCCAAGGGACAGGGAGGGGCATAGGGAGCCCTCAGGAGTGCTGGAACGTTCTGTCTTTATCTGGTTATTGGTCACCTGGGGGCATATTTGCATAAAAATTCAAGTTGACTATTCTAGATTTGTGCTTCTTATTTTATAGAAGTTATGCCCCCAGTAAGCATTTTGAAAACATAAAGACAAGGCAGAGGCAGGGAAGTAGGCAGGTACGCAGCCTGCATGGAGAGCAGAGTCCTTCCTGAGGGCTGGAGCATTAGGGAGGTAGTGGGCCCGGAGAGGAGGCGTGGGTGATTAATTTAGAAAGGTGGCCCAGGCTGGGTCATGGCGGGCCTCAGAGGCCCCACTAAGGAATCAGACTTGGCCAGGTGTGGTGGCTTACACCTGTAATCCCAGCAATTTTGGGAGGCTGAGGCAGGCATATTGTTTGAGCCTGGGGATTCAAGACCAGCCCAGGCAACATGGAAAAACCCCCATCTGTACAAAAAAAAAAAAAATACAAAAAATTAGCCAGGCATGCTGGCATGCACCTGTACTTGGAAGGCCGAGGTAAGATAATCACTTGAGCCCAGGAGTTCAAGACTGCAGTGTGCTGAGACCATGCCACTGCACTCCAGGCTGTGCAAGAGAGCAAGACCCTGTCTAAAAAATTAAAAACGATGTCGGGAGTTTAAGATCAGCCTGACCAACATGGAGAAACCCCATCTCTACTAAAGAAAAAATACAAAATTAGCCAGGCATGGTGGCACATGCTTGTAATCCCAGCTACTTGGGAGGCTGAGGCAGGAGAGAATTGCTCGAACTTGGGAGACGGAGGTTGCGGTGAGCCAAGATTGCACCAAGGTTGCACCATTGTGCTCCAGCCTGGGCAACAAGAGCAAAACTCTGTCTCAAAAAAAAAAAAAAAAAAAAAAAAAAAAAGTGATCTGAGGAAAGGCAAAGGCCTGGGCTCAGAAGGTGGGATAGAGAGGGTGGATGTGAGAGTGTGGCCAAAGCAGGGACAGACAGTGGTGGCGTGGGGAGGAGGAAGGAAGGGAGAATCTCAAGGGAGATGCAGCTGGCTTTGGCCAAGGTGAGAAATGGGGCTATGGCCCTCTCTGGTCTTCTAGACCAGATAAGGTCTGGTCAGGGCGCCAGGGAGATGCATCTAGGGGTCCCCTCTTCACTCCTGGAGACAGCAGGTCATCAGTCCATTCTTCGTTTGGCAGCAGGTAGTTTGTAACTGGATATCTACTGGATTGCAGCATACAGTTCCCCCATGGGCTGTACTCAGTCACCGTGAACAGTGGTGATTTTCCTTCGCCTAAGGCAGGAGATTTAGGACCACTTGCTTTCAGGAAAAGAGAATGAGTAACTCTCTTCAGGATGATGATGGGGCCTGGCCAGTCCAAGGAGGCTCCTGGGTGGTCACTGAGTGGGAGGTCATCTTCACTGTTTCCTCTCCTCCATGGTAGGAAATCACCGACCAGGACATGTTTGGAGATGCCAGCACGAGTCTGGTTGTGCCAGAGAAAGTCAAAACTCCCATGAAGTCCAGCAAAACAGATCTCCAGGGCTCTGCCTCCCCCAGGTACTGCAGATGGAAAGGAAGCAGAGGGTACAGGCTGCAGCTGTGCTCAGTGTTGGCTTCGGGGCTGAGGTAAAGTGGGGCTGGCAGCGGCTTTGGGGTTGGAATGGCTATTTCACCACCCTTTCTCCACCTCCCTGGCAGCAAAGTGGAAGGGGTGCACACACCCCGGCAGAAGAGGAGCACGCCCCTGAAGGAGCGGCAGCTCTCCAAGCCCCTGAGTGAGAGGACCAACAGTTCGGACAGCGAGCGCTCCCCAGATTTGGGCCACAGCACGCAGGTACTTCTGCGTCCCCCCAAAACACCAGGACCCTCTGAGATTCCCTGAACTTCAGGCTCTATTTTATTGGCTTCCTTGGACAGTTAGTTGGAGAGAAGAGGAATACTTGGAAATGCGCTGAACAAAAACTCTTGAAGAAAGACTAAATTAGAGAGGCCTTCCATATTCCTTACTTACTGCCAGTGTGGAATTGGCTTCCACGCCGACCTCTAGGGCACCGGCACGGGAGCCAAAAACGCTGTGTGGTCGCGGCCTGTCCGGCTGCGAGTGTCGATTCCACACCACTGGTGTCTCTGCCTCCATCAGACGTCAGTCTGGAGATTGTGCCATGAATCCGCTGTTGCAGAGGACAGCAGCCTCTGGATCTCATGGGGCACCCTGACCCGAGCTCCCGACCTGAGTTGGGAGCTGTGGTCGGTCATCGCGCTCTCAAGCCCAGAAGCCAACAATATTAAACTATTTCAATGGAAGGACCTGAGAGTGGGCTGGAGAAGAAGTCAGAAGCAACTGGGCCTTGGGAATTGTGTTCTCCTTTTGAAGGCCTGTGGTGTCAGAGATCTGGGACAGGGATTTTCCCAGCACACCTCACACAGTTCAGTTCTGCTAGGGTTAAACAGCCAGCCTGTTCATTCCCCTGATAACTTATCAAGTTCATTGTCAGTGTGGCCTCCTGAGCTCCATGCTATTACATGGCTGAAAATGAACTTGAGACTAGAATAGCCCAGTGCCTGGGGTGAGGTATTGTCCTTCTTGTTAATCACTGTTCCTGAAATACCTTTTGTTCCCTCAGACAGCAGGTCCCCACACAGCACTCACTGCCACTCTCATTATTTCTCTCCCCACTGCCCTCGTTTCCATTTCTCTGAGCACCTGCTGGCCACCCTCTGCCTCTCCTCTCCTGGTTCTTATGCTGCTGCCCCTCCTGCCACCCGCACTGTTTCCCATCCACGAGGCTTGCTGCACCTCCCTCTCCACCTGCCCTGGCAGGACAACCACTGTGGCTTTGTTCCTTCTCTCCGTGTGTCCTCTAAGGACTCGCTTTACTGCTGCTTTCTCCTTCTTTCCATCGTGGTCTGGCCAGTGGGAGACTGAGTCTCCCTCCCAAAGGCCTCGTATCTGTTCTCTCTGAACACCCCTGCTCCAGGGACTCCCCATGCACCAGTCCAGCAGCCCTGTCCTCAGGCTCCCTGGGGACTCCCTAACGAGACACTTTTGTTCCTGCAGATTCCAAGAAAGGTGGTATATGACCAGCTGAATCAGATCTTGGTGTCAGATGCAGCCCTTCCAGAAAATGTCATCCTGGTGAACACCACTGACTGGCAGGGCCAGGTAAGTGCTGAAACTGCGAGACCACGTGGGGTCCTGGAGGGCAGGCAATGCCGGGGTGCATTGTCAGTGTGGCCTCCATGCTATTGCGTGGGGAGATGGGAAACTCACCCCTCCATCAGCCCCCGCCTGCTCTGAACTGAGCCCAGAACTCTGAGTTCTAGTCCAACTTCTGTCATTGTCCAACTTGCAGGATCTTAAGTCACTAACTTTGCTGTACCTCAGCTTCCTTATATGTTAAAAAACGAACAAACAAAAAGCAACAGTAATTCCTCCAGGGCGCCAGGAGCGTCAGGCAGCATAGCGGAATGGAGGCCCCCTCGAGAAGCACCTGGCTGTGACCTCCAGGGCTGGCCCTGTGAAGGCAGGTCAGCAGGGCAGAGCATCCCTGCCTGCTCCCTCAGCGCTGTCCACCTGACTTAGACACTGGTGCCAGGGACACCTGGAGTGTTGTAGCATGTGAAACCCCCTAAGCCTTCCCATCTCTCACACTCTGCATGTCTCGTGGGTCAGTCCCACCCTCTCCTTACTGGCAGTCTGGAGACCTGGCTGCCTTTGCCCAGCTTCAGTCTGAACTGCAGAGGACAGGGGCCCTGCAGCTCGGTCTGGGCCTCGCTTGCCTCTTGGCCCTTGTGAAGGAGTGATGTGTTCTCACCTGTGTCCCTGCTCTCCTCCCTCCCCATCTCAGTATGTGGCTGAGCTGCTCCAGGACCAGCGGAAGCCTGTGGTGTGCACCTGCTCCACCGTGGAGGTCCAGGCTGTGCTGTCCGCCCTGCTCACCCGGATCCAGCGCTAGTAAGGGCTCTGGCCTCCGCTCTCCTGCCCTTAGGGATTCCCTCTGACTTCATCTTCCCACCCTGACTTCTAAGCAATTATAGACCCTCTTGGCCTCATCAGACTAAGAATCTGCAGAAGGGCGCATGTTTTGGGGGGTGGCGGCAGCAGGCTGTGAGGCTCGAGGCCCCTGCAGACCCCAGAGGATCAGGGGTAGAAATATCAATTCCTGTGCTCCCTGCCTCCCTGCCTGGACTCCTGCCATGCCTTGACTTGCTTTATCCTCTTTAACCCATGATGGAGAGGACACACAGGTTTTAAAAAGATCTTTTATTCCTTCCAACTGCAACATGCTGGTAGACATTCAAGAGTCAGTGCTTCCCCCACCCTCAAGTCAGTGCTTCCCCCATCCTTAGGGCCTTCTTAAAAGGCCCGAGTCCCTTGCCCTTGTAAAAGAGAACTGTGGATTCCAGGCTTGGGGGCACGCACCCTGCGTTAGCTTCAGCTGTTCTGTTTGCTTTATGGGCAATGCCCTCTGACCCCGGATTTTCCTCTTGGTTGTGAAAGCACTGTGGCTTATTCCCTGTATGATCCTGTCTGTTTTATTTTGTGGATTGGTTTGCTTTTCCCCTGTGGGTTGTTGAGATCACAGAAAGTCAGCTCTGGGCCACCCGCTGGGCAGGGTCCTGGCACCGCCTGAGCACTGCTATGACACTCCCCTTCCTCCCCAGCTGCAACTGCAACTCTTCCATGCCGAGGCCAGTGAAGGTGGCTGCTGTGGGAGGCCAGAGCTACCTGAGCTCCATCCTCAGGTTCTTTGTCAAGTCCCTGGCCAACAAGACCTCCGACTGGCTTGGCTACATGCGCTTCCTCATCATTCCCCTCGGTAAAGACGGGCGGCACCAGGAGGGCATCGGGCATGAGGGTTCTGTAGACAGATACCTTGTCTGGAACAGGATGGTGGGGTTGGGACCTAGAAAGGGACAGTCAAGAAAACCAAGGCCATGACCAGGGACAGCTGATCCCACACTGTCTCATCTCCTGACCAATTCAACACCTCTGGTTTTCCATCTACCAGGTTCTCACCCTGTGGCCAAATACTTGGGGTCAGTCGACAGTAAATACAGTAGTTCCTTCCTGGATTCTGGTTGGAGAGATCTGTTCAGTCGCTCGGAGCCACCAGTGTCAGGTAATGGCCCCGTGTAAGGAGCTTACTTCCACCCCCGGGGTCCACAGGTGCCAGCCTGGCTGCAGAAGGAGGCCGAGGTCATGCTGCTTTCCTCCCTGCAACTCTCACCTTCCCGGTCACTCTGCCCATTCATTTTTCCATAAGTGTTTATTAAGTGGAGGCTCACTGTGCACAGCCCCTCCACTCTGCCTGTTTTCAGCCTCTGCTATTTGCTCTGCTCCTGTTCATCTGGAAGGAACAACGGCCATGCTGGCATAGTGGGCAGGGCATCTCTAGTTGTAGAGATGAAATACAAGGAGCAGAGAATAGCAGTCAAGTGACGAAACAGTCACTTGATAAATGAATAACACCACACCAACCAGGTGCTTTCTTGAATATCAAATAAAGGTGGCAGGGGTCAAGGGCCCAGTGGCTCACACCTGGAATCCCAGCAGTTTAGGAGGCCAAGGTGGGTGGATCACTTGAGCCTAGGAGTTTGAGACCAGCCTGGGCAACATAGCAAGACCCCGTCTCTACAAAAATTAGCTGGGCATGGTGGTATGCGCCTGTAGTCCCAGCTACTCGGGAGGCTGAGGTGGGAGAATTGCTTGAGACCAGAAGGTTGAGGATGCAGTGTCATCACGCCACCGCGCTCATCACGCCACCACACTCATCACGCCACCGCGCTCATCACGCCACCACTCATCACGCCACTGCAACTCATCACACCACTGCACTCATCACGCCACTGCACTCATCACGCCACTGTACTCCAGCCTGGGCAGCAGAGTGAAACTCTGTCTCAAAAATAAAATAAAATAAAAATTAAAAAATAAAGGTGGCAGGTATCAGAATGAGGTTGAGCTCTTCCAGGCTGAGAGGTAGTGAGGGCCTGGCGCAGCTGAGAAGGAGGTGATGGCAAAGGTCTGTGGGGTGGGGTGAGGCTCCTTCAGGCCACCAGATGGATATGCGCAAGGACAGGCAGGAGCAAGTAGGCATGAGAAGGGTGTGAGTGGCCCAAGAAAGAGCAGGGCTTCGAGGAACTGCAAAGATTGGAAGGGAGAGGACCATCCTTGGGCTCATAATTCCTTCAAACCAGAAGGACCGTAAAGCCCCATCCTTCACTCAACTTGAGAGTCTGACGGGTCTCAGGAAGGGAGCCCTCTCCGAGAGGGTCTGCAGGTTTGCCAGCTGAAGTCAGTGGGGCAGTTAGTGATCTCTTGGCTTTTCTGCAGAGCAACTGGACGTGGCGGGGCGGGTGATGCAGTACGTCAACGGGGCGGCCACGACACACCAACTTCCCGTGGCCGAAGCCATGCTGACCTGCCGGCATAAGTTGTAAGTTTGACTTTGAGGGGTTTCTTAAAAATAGGTTGGGTGGGTTAGAGGAATCTTGGGTCTTCCTTGCTTTTTCACATTTTCCTTCTCCACATTCTACATTCCTTCATAGGAACCCAAAAGGATGTGAGTGGTTTTTACCGCCACCTCCCCAGCACTCCTTCCTTGCCCAGAGCCTTCCACCCATAGGAGCCTGAGTTCATCAGTTTCCTTGCCTGCCCCTCAGTATAAAGCAGCCCATCCTCATAGCTGGAACTCAGACGTGGGAAGCAGGGAGCGTAGTTTGCATGATCAGGTCATTTGCCCTCATTTTGTGAGCTCCACATGCCCACCAAGTCTCAGACCTTCCCCGTGCCGCCCCGGGATGTGACAGGCGGAGGCAGCACAGCATCCTGGACTCCGCTGCAGCCACAGTGAGACAGGAAAGGCCCATTCCCCGGCACTCCTCCCTGTCTCCCCTACTAACTGTGACGCTCTCCTGTGTCTCCCAACAGCCCTGATGAAGACTCCTATCAGAAGTTTATTCCCTTCATTGGCGTGAGTACTGACTCCCTCTGCTCGACACCCCACCCATTCTCCTGGTCTTCTGTTCCCCCTTACGCAGGAAAACGAAAGATTCACCTAGAACGGTGGTTCTCCAGACACTGGAGATTTTGCCCCCAGGGGCTACCTGGCAGTGTCTGGAGATGTGTTTGGTTGTTATACTGGGGGCAGCCAGTGGGTGGAGGCGAGGGGTGCCACTGGTCATCCTCCAGTGCACAGAGAATGGCTTGGCCCCAAGTGTCAGTAGTGCGGAGGTGGAGAAACCCTGGGCCAGGACGTGGATTGGGCTGTCCCTTTTAGTGTCCACCTTTTCCAAATCACAAACTGTTGCTGGCTCCATCACTGGTGACTCCTGTTTATTACACCAGGCCCTGACCTTGCTGCCTTTGCCCAGGGAATGATGTCCAGACGTGGCTCAGGGGAAAGGGAGCTGCCTCGGCAGTAGTGGAAGGCGGCATTCAGAAAAGTCTGAAAACAGATACTTTTGTCTTCATGGTTGGATAGGCCACTGACAGGAAGGCTTTCTTCTTTCCTTTTCTATTTAGCTGGGGAGAAATCTCTATACTAGTAAACTTTGAAAGTCAAGGAAGAACCCCGTGGATGTCTCTGATGGCAGGTGCGCTGCTGGCCATCTGTTCATCAGCAGCTGGGCCACAGGCTCAGCCTGACCTAGGGAGGGGCCTGGGGAAGCTGTGCAGCCCTGCCAGGGGCCGGAGCATAGCACCGGAGCAGGACCGAAAACTCCAATTTCCACTTACAAAAGCTTTGCATTTCCCTTCCAAACCAGCTTTTATCTTTATTTTTAATTTTTTTATGAGATGGAGTCTGACTCTGTTACCCATGCTGGAGTGCAGTGGCACGATCTCAGCTCACTGCAACCTCTGCCTCCCGGGTTCAAGTGATCCTCCTGCCTCAGCCTCCAGAGTAGCTGGGACCACAGGTACATGCCACCACGCCCAGCTAATTTTTTTTTTTTTTTTTTTAAGACAAGAGTCTCGCTCTGTTGCCAGGCTGGAATGCAGTGGCATGATCTCGACTCACTGCAACCTCTGCCTCCCAGGTTCAAGTGATTCTCCTGCCTCAGCCTCCCGAGTAGCTGGGATTACAGGTGCATGCCACCAAGCCCAGCTAATTTTTGTGTTTTTAGTAGAAACAGGGTTTCACCATGTTGGCCAGGATGGTCTCGATCTCTTGACCTCATGCTCCAGCCACCTCGGCCTCCCAAAGTGCTGAGATTACAGGCATGAGCCACCGCGCACGGCACGCCCGGCTAATTTTTGTATTTTTTTGCTGAGATGGCATTTCGCCATGGTGCCCAGCCTGGTCTCAAACTCTTGGACTCAAGAGATCCACCTATCTCGGCCTCCCAAAGTGCTGGGATTACAGGCGTGAGCCACCATGCCCAGCCAGCTTGTATCTTTTTATGTAATTTCCTTGAGGCTCCCTTGTAGCTTCTAGACAGGGAGGGGCTCATGTGGATGATGGGGCCTAGCTCCGTGCTCTTCCTGCTCTCTGCACATCCAAGATGTGGATGTCTTGAGTGATCTCAGGAGATACCTGAGCTGGGGAAATCCAGCAGCCCCTTCTTGTGCCTTGCAGAGCCTCCTATCCTGCAATCTAGCCACTCCCCGGTTAGCCCCTGGGCTGCTCCCATAGCCACGTTACAGGCCCCAGGACCATGGCCCATAGCTGCGGCTGGTGGTTTGACACATCTTCGTGGAGCTGTGAGTTGCTGCTTACTCAGGCTTCGCAACCAAGAGAGAGATAACAAATTTAAAACAAATTAAAAACCAAAAGAGCTAGCAACCTCATCAAATGCCAGGCGAACAAGGAGAAAAGCGGTGTTGTATCCAGGAAGCCCCAGAGTGGCAATTTGTTCCTCTCCAGGAATCAAAAGAAGGGCGCGTAGAGAATCGGGACAGACTTCAGCGAACACAGCCTTGCTGTCACAGCAGCCTCCAGGCAACCACCTGCAGGCCTGTGCGGTAGACTTTGCCCCACCAGGGTCTAGCCCTCTGGACTCCCAGCCCAGCTGCCTCTTTGCTTGGGACTGGGCCCAGGTGATAGGGCCCAGGACTTCACCTGTCACTTCAGACCACAGCCTGGATGCTCACCTAGTCTGTGACTGTGTTCTTTTCTAGCCACTGGAGGGCCCAGGCTGTCCTTTCCAGAATTCTCTATGGAGAATTGAAAATTCCTAAGGAATCCCCTCACCCCCATTCAGTACTCCTCCAGATTCCAGTAAGACCAGAGAGGAGAGGGCTGGTGTCCACAGCTTAGCACATCCACTTGGCCTATAGACACTCCCACCTGGCAGAGACAGAGCCATCTTCCTAGGCCCTCTGCCCACAGGACCCTAGAGAAACGAGATCGGGACATCACAGTGGTTCCTGCCTTCAGCTCTTTATCCCCAGAGAAGAGCTGCAAAGTCTCGCTTGCCCCACCTCATTGTTGCAACTAGGTTTTGTTTTGTTTTGTGTTGTGTTGTTTCTACAGCTGGGCTGCTCCAGATTTGCAAAGATTTTTTTATTTACTTATTTATTTATTTAACGTATTTATTTATTTTGAGATGGAGTCTCGCTCTGTCGCCCAGGCTGGAGTGCAATGGCACGATCTCAGCTCACCGCTTCCCGGGTTCAAGCGATTCTCCTGCCTCAGCCTCCCAAAGTGCTGGGATTACAGGCGCCACGCCACCACACCCGGCCCAGATTTGCAAATATTTTAAAGCTGACAATAAAATAATGTGTAGTGATGGCTCTTGTGCCAACCATCTGTTTCTGGTTGGATCAGAACATGCCTGCTGTAATAGGAGGATCTAATGAGTGCCTCTTCTCTCCTTGCAGGTGGTGAAGGTGGGTCTGGTTGAAGACTCTCCCTCCACAGCAGGTGAGCCTAGGGCTTCCTTGTTCTGTGGAGTGAGGCTGGTGCCCTCCCTGTCTTCCCTCTAGTCCAGTAGGCCAGAAGTTAAGCTCTGGATGTCCTGAGGGAAGTCAGAGCTTGAGCAGGAAGCCTGTGGGTGCCCTCACTCCCCCGCTGCAGTGGTGGCTGGGGGAGGTGGGGAGGAGCCTGGGGCCAAAGGAGGAAAGCAGGCCATGGGATGGGAGGAACCCCGGCTCCTTCCCACCATCGAGTCAGGGATAGCTTCCTCTGGCCAACTGTGTTTGTCGTTTGTCCCCTGACAGGCGATGGGGATGATTCTCCTGTGGTCAGTCTTACTGTGCCCTCCACGTCACCACCCTCCAGTTCGGGCCTGAGCCGAGATGCCACAGCCACCCCTCCCTCCTCCCCATCCATGAGCAGCGCCCTGGCCATCGTGGGGTAAGGCTCCTGCCCGTACCTGTCCTGCCATGCCCTCCATCAGGCCCACCCGGCTGATTCCAGTGACAGGCATATGGGCTTAGAAGGTAGCCACAGGAAGCCAGGCGTAGTGGTGCACACCTTCGGTCCCAGCTACTCAGAGGCTGAGGCAAGATGATTGCTTGAGCCCAGGAGTTTGAGGCTGCAGTGAGCCATGACTATGCCACTGCACAGTAGCCTGTGTGACAGCAATACCCTGTCTCTCCAAAAAAAAAAAAACAACCCAAAACACTAAAGTTAGAATTCAGAGACATGTCGCTAGCCGGCCTGGTCATGGGAGGACACTTTCTGCCCTGTTTCACAGTATTGGGCTGAATGAGACAGTGTTGGCAGAGAGGCCTGTAAAGTGCTGTGCAAGTGTCTTGTTATGGGACCTCCCAGGTGGTAGAAAGAGCATGACACTTGGGAAATAAAACACACTTGGATTTGAGTGGTTCTGTCTTCTGTCTGTCCACTGCCTTAGCTTGGACAGGTTACTGAACTTGAATTTCATCTAATGAAGGTGAAATGGCCACCTTGCAGGACTGTGGAGCAGGTTACATAAGAACATGGAAACCGAGCGCACTGGCTCATCCTGTAGTTCCAGTCACTCTGGAGGCCAAGGCCGGAGGATTGCTTGAGCCCAGGAGTTCAAAGCTAGGCCTGGGCCACATAGTGACGTGGATTGGGCTGTCCTTTCTAGTGTCCTCCTTTTTTCTTCTTCTTTAGAGATGTGGATTGTCTCCTTTGGTGACAGTCAGAGGGCCTCTCTAAAGGAAACAATCCACACCTCTAAAAAAGAAGAGAAAAAGAACATGTGTGTCAGCGCCTGGCACTGTGAGGCGGCCCTGCTGAGGTGCTGCAGCCGGAGCGGGAGCAAGCAGCGGAGCTCAGGTTCAGGCTGAATCTCTGAGACCACTGGAAGCGGTGATATAGTGGGAGGCCATGTCTTTAGGATCTCAAGTATCTACAGTTTACATCAAGGGTCCAGGAGCAGGGGGCAGAGGGAGGGTGAAGGGGTGGGCTCCTGACAAGAAGAAGCTGAGGTGAGGAGAGCAGGCATGGTCAGCACTGGGAGGGAGCAGCCTTCCTCCCTTCCCCCATTTTGCTGCCTTCCACCTTCCCCTCTTCCCTTTCCTTGTAGCAACAGAGAGGATGGCATTGGCCGGTGACTTCCCCTGAAGTGCCAGTGAGGTATTGGGTGGCACGAGGCCTGCCCCGGAGCTAGAATCCCAGTCCCTGGTCTCCCTCACCCTTTGCTCTTCAGGGCACTTCCCTCCAGGGTCTTCTGGAGGGAACAGTAGAGGAAAGGAGGAAGTACTCGGCCAGATTCTGCTCTGGGGACCTCAGGTTCCTGGCCTCCTGGAGGCGTTTTCTCTCATCTCGCCGCTCAGCAGAAGGGTTTCTGTCCAGCATGGATTTGGGCAGCCTTGGCAACAACCCTTCCCTCCACCTCCTTTCCCTTCCAAGTTAATCCTGTTTTTTAATGGAACCTCTGAAATGAGGCAGAAAGAGAAAAGTCAGATGACTTTCCTAGCCTGTGTACCTATTGTGTCTGACACCTCCTTTCAAGACACATCAGCCCTTTTCCCAGGAGCTAAAATTATTGCTGAGCTAAGAGTGCCATGAAAAGGACAAAGCTACAGGTCAGGTGGCACCAGCTGCTGTCCTGAGGCTGCACTGGAGCCGCCCACAGGGGCTTCTGCTGGGCGTGTGCATGTGTGTGTGTGCGTGCGTTATGTGTGTGTATATGCATGTGCGCGCATGCACTTACATACACACACACTTTCTTCCTTCATAAAGCTTCCTCCTCTGCTGCCCTCATCATCCTATGAAGCTTTTATTCGGTTTCCTTTTCGTGACTTGGGCCTTTATTTTTCCCTGCTTTGTTCTCAAATCAACCTGATTCCCCTCTCCCACATGAGCTGCTCTGTGTGTCTGGAGGGAACAGAGCCGCAGCCTTCTTCAGCCTGCCCTCCCGGGGGCTGGCGTGGCCCCTACCCCATTGGGCCCATGTAGTTGGGAGCTGAAGGCAGAGCTGACCTCTCCTCTTTGTTCCCTTTCCTCAGGAGCCCTAATAGCCCATATGGGGATGTGATCGGCCTCCAGGTGGACTACTGGCTGGGCCACCCCGGGGAGCGGAGGAGGGATGGCGACAAGAGGGACGCCAGCTCGAAGAACACCCTCAAGAGTGTCTTCCGCTCAGTGCAGGTGTCCCGCCTGCCCCATAGTGGGGAAGCCCAGCTTTCTGGCACCATGGCCATGACTGTGGTCACCAAAGAAAAGAACAAGAAAGGTAAGTGCCCCCAAGGCCAGGGAAGACCAGGGGCCACCAGGCCTCCTGTCTCCTCTCTCAGGATCTGAAAATAAATCTGCTTTTGGGATATTTGGGATGAAGAAGCATCCCATGGTCTGGCATGGGGTGCAGGGGGCAGTCCCACCTCCCCTTGAGGGACAAGGCCATTCCTTCCGTCATACAGGAAACCAAGGCTGCAGAGTTGCTTGGTCACTCTGCTGAGCTAAAGCACTTTAGGGGCTGAGGCAGCGGCTGCTCTGTATTGAAGGGGGCCTTTCTGGCCACTGCTGTCTGGGAAGGACTGCAGACAGGGAGAGGCCTCTCTGTACCACAGCTCCGGGTCCCTGTGACGCAGGACCAGAGCACTTGCACCCAGCCCTGGAGGCCGCTCCAAAGAGGCTTCATGAGCAAAAGGAGGTGGTTGTGTTTTCAGGATTAAGGGGCATACAGTCCATTCTGGATAGAAGGGGTAGATTAAGGAGCTGGAGGTAGAGTTGGAGCTGGCCCAGCTCCTGTGCATGGGAATGAGGCAGGAACCCCCATGGCCAGGCCAGTGCTGCACAGTGCCTGCCACCATTGGTGTCAGCTAGGGACCCACAACTGGCTGTGCACCTGCAGCGCTGGCATGACCCCGACCCTGCCACCTTTGGGTGCTCCAAAGCAGCCGTGCCTATTTCTGTGTGTGCCTCCCCTCTGCAGAGTTCCCCTGAAGGGGGATCAGACAGGGTTGTGCCAGGCCCACAGCCAAAACCCACGGCCTGCAGCACGGAAACTTGCAAGGGGTTCAGCAGTGCCCTCCCCGTCCTTGCTTCCTTTCTGGAGTGGGAGTGGAACGGGGAGCACTCTCCGGCATCCCCAGGGCAGCGTGAGGACAAACTCATGCTCCACTGGCTCCTGCACAGAGCGCATGCCTGATAGGGAGGCAGGCCCCTGCCCCACAGGCTGCCTAGAACGTTCCAGCTGGAAAGGACTTCAGAGACCATCTGGACCAAGGTCTTCGCTGAACAGGCGAAGATACCGAGCCCCAGGGGGAGGAGTGGGACCTTAGCCAAAGTCACCAGCCCAGTGCTGGGACCGGGTCAGGAACCTGAAGATCCTGACCCACAGCCCAGTGCCAGGGAGGAGGGGTTGCTTTGCAGATCACCTCCCCTCGCCACAGGAAGAAGGGAACAGTGGGGGCTGGGGAGGAGAGGGGTGATGGCTTCCCCAGGGGCTGGGACACAGGTGGCCTTGCTTGCTTTCCAGTTCCCACCATCTTTCTGAGCAAGAAACCACGAGAAAAGGAGGTGGATTCTAAGAGCCAGGTCATTGAAGGCATCAGCCGCCTCATCTGCTCAGCCAAGCAGCAGCAGACTATGCTGAGAGGTGCGAGGGCGGGCAGGGCCGGGAGGGCAAGAAAGGGACTGGAGAGGGAGGCAGGCAATGGCCCTTCCCTAGGGGCCCTGGGGAGATGGCCTGAGCAGTTCGGTCACCACTCCTCTCCCTGTCACCCCCAGTGTCCATCGATGGGGTCGAGTGGAGTGACATCAAGTTCTTCCAGCTGGCAGCCCAGTGGCCCACCCATGTCAAGCACTTTCCAGTGGGACTCTTCAGTGGCAGCAAGGCCACCTGAGGCCCTGTCTCCCAGCCACTTTCCCTCCTGGCACTGCCACCAGCCTCACCGCCTGCGGGCAGGGGGAGGCCAGCAGGCCCGGGCCCAGCATCCCTTCCCTGGCACCAGGGTCTGCCTCTCACTTGCCCAGGTCCCAAAGGACACTGCCACAGGGACGCCTCCCCTCCCCTCCCCTCCAACCCGTCCCTGCGCAGCCCCTCCTTGTTCCTGCTTTTCCCCTTCTCCCTCCTGCTCCAGGCCCAGGGCGTGATGGTTTTGCCTTCTGGTACCCATAGTCCCCGGGACTGAGTACTCCAGGCCTTCCTTCATCCGACTTCCAACCTCCTTCTTGTGGTATCAGTTTCCTTCCCGGAAATGGGAAAGCTGGAATCCTGGTCCCCAGCAGGAGAGCCTAGTCCTCCCCTGGCCCCTCCAGCCATCAGGGTGCCCTCTAAGACGCAGCTGCCAGATCCACTCACTCTGCCTCCTCCAGCAGGACCCAGGGCCACTTTCCACTCTTGTGGGGTTCTCCGCCTGCCCCAGAGCTTCCCAAGGGAGGGTAAGGGGGTACCCTGAGCCCATGGGACCCCTGCTCCACAGCTCACAAGGGCAGGAGGCAGCTCCCCCACCTCCAGGACCCTGTTGCTATGGTGACACAGTGTTTCGAGGACAGAGGGGCCTCACAGTCTCTCCCACCACCCGTGCACGACTTCCTCACCACCCCCAGGTTCCCTGCAGATGTCGTGTGTGTCCTGAGTGTTTCTTTGATTCTTTGTACACCAAGTCTTTTGGTTGTACCGTGTGACACACGCTGTGCACCAGTCACTGTCTTCACGACTTCAGCCCTTGTTGATGATGCTCCTGCCTCTGTCTCCCAGCCCCTCACCCAGCACAGCTCTGCCTGGACTTGGAGAGATGGGAGGCAGACCGCCACCACCATACATGCTATCTGTGGCCCCTCAAACATCCCATTTCATCTCCCATTCATCTCCCTCCCGCCACTGTGTCAGTTTGTCTGCCTTTCCTTGCTGTGTTGTTCCTCCTCCTTAGGCCCCAGCCTGGGCCCAGAACCATCCTCCCAGCCAGGTTTCCCTCCAGCAGGCTCCTTCCCTCCCTGTCACCTCCCTCTCACCAGCTGGGGGTCTGAGCCCCTCAGTCTTGACTGTCCATGTTCTCAGGAGTGGTTGAGGACACAGGGCCCCAGCCCAGCCCTCCGCATCCCCCAGCCCAGCCCTCCGCGCCCCTCAGCCCGGCCCTCCGCACCCCACAGCCCCTTTGGAGCTTTTCTCTTGTTCTCTCAGTCCTTCCCAGAAGTTTTTGCACAGAACTCCATTTTGAAAGTGTTTTTCTCATTCTCCATACCTCCCCCAAGCTCTCCTCCTGCCCTTTCCAGGGCTCAGCCCTGCTGTCCTGAGCGTCTCCTGGGCCAGAGAGAGGAGATGGGGGTGGGAGGGACTGAGTTGATGTTGGGTTTTTCATTCAATAAACTGGTGATTTCTTACCGACTGCCTTGGGCTTCTGTGCCCCCTCACTGTGCCGCAGGAGCCGCCCAACCCCTTCTCCACAGTGCAGCCCAACTCCGGTGAAAATCCGCCAGGAACGTGGGTGGAAAGAAGCATACTCCCATGTTCTCAGTCATGGAAACAGGCATGAAGGTGTCTCACCTGGCATGAGGCAGGCAGAGGTCGGAAACAGGAAAGATGCCATTTCCACACCAAAAGCCCGTTTCTCCCCAGGACCCACCATCCCCAAATCCCACTTCCCAAGGCAGTGACGTGTTGAGTGTGGCTTCCCCATCTTCTGATCAAAGGTTAGAACTTAGCTTCTCTCCCCTGCTCCAGGTTGGTGAAGTCTGAGCCAGCGGGGTCTTTGCCTCTGCAGGTGGAGGGAATAGGGCTGAGGTCCATCTATGTTCCATCTGAGGTCCATCCCTTTCCTGCCTGCCCTTGACTTAGAGATGGAAAGCAGTAGTAGCCACTGTTCCCTGGGCGCCCGGTTCTTCCCCTGGCTTCCAAGACAGGCCTGCACAGACAGCCTCCCTCATGAAGAAGGGCCCAGAGGCGGCCTGGCGCAGTGCCTCATGCCTGTAATACCAGGACTTTGGGAGGCCAAGGCAGGCAGATTGCCTGAACTCAGGAGTTTGAGACCAGCCTGGGCAATGTGGCAAAACCCCGTCTCTACTAAAAAAATTCAGAAAATCGGCTGGGTGCGGTGGGTCACACCTGTAATCCCAGCACTTCGGGAGGCTGAGGTGGGCAGATCATGAGGTCAGGAGATCGAGACCTCCTGGCCAACATGGTGAAACCCCGTCTCTACTAAAAATACAAAAATTGGCTGGGTGTGGTGGCACGTGCCTGTAATCCCAGCTACTTGAGAGGCTGAGGCAGGAGAATCACTTGAACCCAGGAGGTGGAGGTTGCAGCGAGCCGAGATTGCGCCACTGTACCCCAGCCTGGCAACAGAGTGAGACTCCACTCAAAAAAAAAAAAAAAAAATTGCCGGGCATGGTGGTGTGTGCCTGTAATCTCAGTTACTCAGGAGGCTGAGGCAAGAGAATCACTTGAACCCAGGAGGCAGACGTCGGAGTGAGCTGAGATCATGCCACCACACTCCAGCCTGGACGACAGAATGAGACTCTGTCTCAAAAAAATAAAGTGCCCAGAGGTGAAGACTTGCAGGAGGGGCAGCGCTTGGCATCCTTGCCCTGCAGGTACTGCCCCAGAGGAGTTGATGGCCATCCAGAGCCTGCTGTTACTGGCCTCAGTCTTGGGTTCCCCAAGCCCTGTGCCCAGAATTCCTCACATAGAGAGGCTCGGGGACCCAGCTGTGTGGCTGTGTGCAAACTCCCTGAGCCTAGAAAATGAAAATCATGCCTGCCTTCTAAATGAGGTGATAGCGGGGCTGGTGAGAGGAAAGCCCAGGAGAAGCACATCCTGCCTAGTGTGACCTGGACCCAGGGCTGAATGTGGCTGCAGAGCAGGGTGAAGTGCCCACGAGGCCTTCCCAGAGCACAGCCAGGCAAGGGCTGCAGGGCAGGAGCTGTACGGAGCTGGGGGCCAGGGAGCTCCAGTGGAGGGGGTGGGACAAGTAGACTTGGACCCCAGCTTCTGGCCCTCTTAGGTTCTGGCTTAGACCTAGGAGAGAGGGTGAAGGGTGAACTCTCAGCCCGTCTGCATCTGACACCATATCCTCAGCCTCCCCTTCTGTGGCAATAAATGCCCCACCCTGCTCCCATCTTCGGGGCCCATCCCTCTCCACTCCTTGAGGGCTTTGCTCTTACAGTCGTCTTCTCTCCTGCACCGCGGGTTCTCCCCTCTGCCAGGACTTTCCACCCACTTACAGGCATTTCAAATGGATATAGCTCAATATTAAAGATCAGAGACTTCCAGATTCCCTTCAGCTGCCATTCTTTGTCTCTGCTCCCCTTAGAGCAAAACTGTTCCAAAGAGCTGTGTGTGTTCCCCGTCTCCATTTCTGCCCACTCCCTTCCGTTTTTTTCCTCACAGTCCTGCCAAAAGTTTCCTTTCCAAGGTTGCCAGTGACCTGGGTTGCCCAGTCCTCTCAGTAGCATTGGATGCAAATAATCACCTGCTGGAGTCTTTTCACCTGGCCTGTGGACAGCTCTGTGCTCTCCTCTCACCTCCCTGGCCTCTCCTTCTTGGCCTCCCTTGCTACAGTGTCCTCAGCTTCCCAGCCTTGAAACCCTGGAGGACTTAGGGCTCCAGCCTCTAATCTAGCCTCCTCTCTCTCCACACTCAGCCCTAAAGGGAGCTCACTCGGCCCCATGGTGTGAAACGTGCTCTCCTGGGGAGACTTACCTCCTAGTAAATGCAAATTCCATTCTTCAGTTTTGAGGCCGAAAACTGGGGAATCCTCCTCGATTCCTGTTTCTCTTGTACCCACCATCCAATCCATGAGCAAATCCTCCAGGCTTACCCTGACAGTGCCTCGCCCCTTCCTCTACTGGAAGGGGCAAGATTATCTCTTGGAAGGGGCAAGATTATCTCTGGAAGGGGCAAGATTATCTCTTGAAGGGGCAAGATTATCTCTGGAAGGTGCAAGATTATCTCTACTGGAAGGGGCAAGATTATCTCTTGTCTGGATATTGCAATAGGCTCCTAATTATCCCTGCTCACACCCTCTTCTCCCCGTAGCCTGTTCTCCACTCAGTAGCCAGAGAGATCTTTCAGAGCTGAGCAGATCGTGTTGGATTGCTGATCCAGGCTGTGCAGTGTCCCACCCTAGGCATGTAAGCTGAAGCCTCACCTGTGAGGGGCCCACATGGTCTGACCTCCCAGGAGCTGCCGGATCTTAATCCCTCTTACGCTTCCCCTCCTCACTGGCCTCTCAACATTCCTCAAACACCACTCGGCCTCACGGCCTTTGCATGGACCTTTGGTCCTGTCCATCTTGCTGCTGCCCCCAGGCCCATGTGGCTTGCTCTCTCATTCAGGTCTTGGCTGAAATGTCACCTCAGGAGGCCTTCCCTTCTCCGACCCCTCTTTTTTTTTTTTCATATTCATATTTCCCACTCCTTGGCATTAATTATTCATTTGTCTCTCCCACAAGAATGCAAGCTCCAAGAAAAGAGGAAATGTTTTTCCCTGTTATGTCCTTGGCACCCAAAATACTGCTTGGCCCATCACAGGTGCACAATAAATATTCGTTTATAGAATGAAGTTCCCTCTTGCTGCTGGAATTGGGTCCCAAATCCGGATGTGCTACTCAAGACATTTTAACTGATGCCTTAGCCCAAAAGACACCTGGGTTTTCTTTTTTTTTTTTTTAGATGGAGTCTCGCTTTGTGGCCCAGGCTGGAGTGCAGTGGCCAGATCTCAGCTCACTGCAAGCTCCGCCTCCTGGGTTTATGCCATTCTCCTGCCTCAGCCTCCCGAGTAGCTGGGACTACAGTTGCCCACCACCTCGCCCGGCTAGTTTTTTGTATTTTTTAGTAGAGACGGGGTTTCACCATGTTAGCCAGGATGGTCTCGATCTCCTGACCTCGTGATCCGCCCGTCTCGGCCTCCCAAAGTGCTGGGATTACAGGCTTGAGCCACCGCGCCCGGCCGACACCTGGGTTT